>NC_135759.1:21369565-21767689 GCF_052425735.1 Oculina patagonica
AACCAATCAGAATCGGAGAAAATTTAGTGGTGAACTATAAACTCTGATAGATCATAAGTAAGAACCAATCAAAATGCGCGTAGAATTCAGGTTATTATATCAACTCTGATAGATCATAAGTAAGAACCAGTCAAAATGCGCGTAGAATTCAGGTTATTATATAATATTTTATCTTGATGGTTTTGGAAAGTAGTTGAAAATCATTTCTGCTTACAACGCGTAGGAAAATGGTGGAGGTTTCAACTTTTACTGTTACAACTGTATTTATAGAGATTACAGTCGTGGAATATAGCAGATATAGCTTTTATATCAACGTAACTAGTATACCTAATGGTAAAAATGTTGCTGAAAGAGAGGACGATGTAAATATCAGTTGTTCGATCTGTAAGCATTGTTCTTATCTTTGTGTAGACAACTTTTTTTTTAAATTTAGCCGCGGCAACAGATTGTATCGGGGTTAAAGAGGGATTGTAATTGGATTGTAATCTTGGCGGTTCGGGATTGAATGTCAAAGTTAATCTTGCACACATAGCACATGTCGTTTGAACAAAAGGTTTGAATCGTTTGAATCGTTAGTCGATTGAATACCCAACCATTTTAAAGTTATGACCAGTTATGGTACAGCATAGTAAGCTCTGTGTAGAAGTTAAAGTCTCTCTTTAAAAGTGAGATTTGTGCGAGTTAAACACTACTGCATAGTTTATTGCGTACGTTCGCGCGGAATCACGTGTCAAGCAAGATCGAATTCAATGTTTTCTATTAAGCAGAACCTAGCAGAATATTTCATTCAGTAGATTTAAATTGCGAAGAAAATGACTGTAATTTACACGTTCTTCAGCCGCTGCGTTGTAGCTTTGGCGTTACAAAAACATTAAGACCGGCTCAAGAGTGACCAAAACCAAATTTCTCCTCACAATATCAATATTAAATCAGGAGAAGAGGTTATAAGAATTAACAAAATCATCACCACTCGCATGTCATTTAACAATTATTGGATGAGGTTGAGCATGATAGCGATAATTATCAAGGCCAAAGTTTCTGTTATCTGCCGAAGCCGAAGGCTGAGGCGGATAACAGAAACTGAGGCCTTGATAATTATCGCTATCATGCGAAAACCGAATCCAATAATTGTTTTATTATGCACATTCCTGAGCTGCACTTGTAAAGACAAGAGCGCGCACAAAATCTGCACAAAATCTGCAAAATCTGAATGCATAAAACTATTGTCTGTAGGTATGACGTCACTTCTACATCTGTAAAATCTAATGTCTGTAGGTATGACGTAAGAGAAACAGCAAGCAAGAATTAGCTGCGTGCTTATAGCCAATCAAAATCAAGCTGGTGACACCAATGTATAATAATATCACTTAACAGGCTAAGCGTTTACGAATAAACACCCAAATCGATATCTCATATAGCGTGAAGAAAGCACATGGAAGTCATAGTATAAGTATACAGTAAAATGTATGCTTAGTGAACCAAAGTGCAATACAGCGTTTTTCCACAGCTAAGTATCTGTCTGTCATCTTTTTCTGCTGTTATTGGAGTCCTATAACTGATCAACTTTGCAAGCAATAAATAGACGTGAAAAGCGATCTCTTTTTTAAATAAACTCTAAAAAGTGACACGAGACACTAAGCCCAGAGGGCTTTTGATTTTATTTGGGAAAGGGAAAGTTCTGTGGCAGTGTGAGAAAACATTGAAACAAAATAAGGGGGGGGGGGGGGGGGCTTGGACCCCAGGCACCTTCCCTACATTACTTCCCTATTACTGATCTCTCTGCAGTGAATGCTATGTTTTTGAAGAGAAGCACTTTATGCCAAAGGGGGCTAGAACTGGACGAAGGCTCTGCTACAGTGAAGAGCCTAAGGAAAGTACACGAAGGCTTGAAGTGAGACTGATACAGGGGGAGGGATATTTTTTTTGTTTAGTAAGGGGGAGAGGTAATGTAGGGAAGGTATTAAATTGCTGATTTTGGTAGTTTTTATTTTCATTTTATTTTGGGGGATTGTCTCTAAAAGTTTTCCAGTATTGAAGTTTGATGTGAGGGCTTTGTTGTGTTTTTTTTTTGGGACTTTATTTCCCCTTCCTTTTTCTGCTTGTCACACAATCTTTTCTCATGTGACTGAGGCAAGATTCCATGACAAGCTCCAAGAACCTCTGTGTAACTAGAATGCTATATTGACGTCTCCCTGTCTCTTCTCTCCTGGAGTATCAGTGGCGGATCAAGTCCTTCACATTGGGGGGGGGGGGGGGGGGATGGGGGCGATCATCTAGACCCTAGAGTAAGGGGGGTGCTCTCAGACCCCTCTCCTAGATCCGCCACTGAGTACCCACTGGAAGTAAGATCTAGTAATTGACAAGTCCAGTATTCAATTTCAGTTATAACATAGCTAGCAGAGCCGCGCAATCAAATTCAGTATACGTAAGCGTGCTCAAATTAACAAATAGATTTCATTTTGCCGTGCGTCTGTTCAGTAATAGATCACAGATGACGTCAAAGTGTGGTATGAATAACACAAGACTTCAGCACACTTCTGTGTAAGCAATGCTGCCGTACCGATGAGCTATTAAAGTTGTTTTGATTTCACTATTAAGTTTTCGTTAACACGAAGCATTGTTAATCCAATTGAATAAACAGAAAAATGGTCAATTGAAAGTCAATGAAAAAACTAACCTTTATTCCGATTTGGAAAGTTGTTGAAATCTGTAAGCAGTAACCGAAGCGTTCAACCGCAATTTCTTTTTTCCCCGTGGCGTCGTCCAACTGTACAACACCGGTCAAACTTTCATACAGATTTCGGATAATTTCTCGAATAATTCACTGTCTTCTTCAAGCTTGTTTCGCCCAGTTAAATGCTTCGAAAGGTGAACGATGCTTGGCGTATTGTTTCTCGCTGAAGATTTGTAATTAAGCTGAACTTTTTTGCTTTGATGTGGCCCCGCAAGTTTGAAAAACTTTGCCGACAACTCTGATTTGGACTATGAACTCGGATCACGCGCGCGAGTCACACCACCGCGTGACGTCATCCATGTGTCTGTACTCTGATAGATCATAAGTAAGAACCAATCAAAATGCGTGTAGAATTCAGGTTATTATAGCAAAGGAGACTATTGTCTGCGCATGCCCGAAATATCTCCGAGATAAATTCAAAATTGTGATTGCGACGCGGGAAGCTGTTTTTGGTGGTGTTATTTTAATAACTTCAACTTTGAACGGAAAGGATTCCGCGCAGATATCCCAAAAAGTTACGGCAAATGCTTCGACGAGAAGAGTAATTCAAGCTGAAGTAAGAGAACTTCGTTTGGGATCGCAACTAAGTTTGTTTGAAATCACGGCTTTCCTTACTTTTAAGGGACTCGCGCTATGTATAGGGAAAACAACTGTCTAAATGCTCGCGCAAAATCTGTAAATGACGAATTTAGACTACGCAATTTCTGTAAAGAACGAAGAAATTTGTATGTACAGAGGTCGCTACGATAACACTTTTGATTTGTTAGTGCGAAATATTGCCTTCTTTTACTCGTTCTAAATTTGTTAATTTGAAAAAAGATTGCCTTCTTTGACTCGTTCTTAATTTGTAAATTAAAAGTAAATTCACTTACCGTTAATAATACGTGACTACCTTCTTAATAAATTCGCCATTTGTTGACGCCATTTTGCGCGAGCATTAAAAGACAGTTGTTTTACCTATATAGCGCGAGTCCCTTAAAAGTAAGGAAAGCCGAAATGATAATGTCGTTCGCTTGTTTGTGTCCACACAAATCAAGATGGCCGTTATGTGTCCAGAGGGTCAAAATGTTGAGAGATTATCGCTGTATATGCTGTCTCCAGACGAAATTTACGCACCAGTTTGAAACTTAACCAAAAGAAGTTTGTTTTACGGGTAAGTTGAACTTTTAACTGGCTCGTATACTTAAAATAATGCTTTTAATAATTGACTTCGCAAGTATCGCATAAATCTGCGTATCTTGTGCTCACGAAATGACAGTCTCACTCGACAAATGCCAAAAACATTTATTTTAAGTTAACGTTTTGAATGGGTGAAGTATCTAGCCTATTGTTTTAAGACCCGTTTTTCTTTTGACTGCTATATTTTTTGTTTTGAAACAATGAGTTATGATGACAATTGAACAGGGTATGGTGTTAATAACATCTGAAATTTTTTTTACTGTTTCGAAATTTTGAAACCTTGCTCCGAGACTTTTGTCTCCCTTCGTGATATGGGAATTCCCATTAGTTGGTGGCTGTTCCATTTGTATACTTTACAGACATTTTCAAGGTGTAACACTGTTTACTCCAAGTCGAACGGGTCCCTGATGGTACGATTTTAATTTTTAAATTTTTGCTTAGAAACCTACAAGTTTGTCAGCCTTTTAAAATTACAGGGAAATGATATTCCTCAAAAAAAGGTCACTGATTAGTTAAAGATGAGGTAAAGTTTATGTCTGCCAAATTTTGTTTACATAAACTTCACCAAAAGAAAAGTGTCAGCATTTGATTCCGCGATATTCGCTCGCAGATCGGTTTCGTTGGCTAACTGAATTTGAAAGGCCAAGAACTTCTTTGAATATCACAATAACAAAATTTTGATATGGGAATCGGCTTAAACCACTGGCTCTGTAGTTCTTTCTTGACAGTTTGATGTAAAAATCAGACATTTAAACACTGTTCCTGGTGGTTAAAATGCAGCTGGAAGAGAAATCTGATACGAACGAAAATCGTTCCTTTCGATGATGGCGTGACAGTCCCTGCTCTCGAATGTATGGAACTAGTTCGCTTTGCGGCTCATAACACATCATACTTTTTTTTCACTAATGCACTTTGCCGTGATTATACAGTAAAAGCTTTGAGCATTTTTAAAAGATTGTTGCAGTGATGCATTTTTTCTACTTATATTTCACAGATGCAGCTGGAGCAAAATTGGCAGAATTGACTTGCATTTGTTAACATCTAAAATCAAGGTACAGCTTTGGAATTTAGCACTGCTTTGCACATGTATGCCGAAGTGGGAACCTATTTTAAAGATACTCAGCTTTGTCCAATAATTTCATGCACTGTCAGGACGAAGATAAACAACATCAGACATCTTTAGCCATCCTTGTTACAATTTTATTGTCTGTTACTGTCATGTCATAATAGCAAAAATTGTACATTCAAAAATATTATTTGCAGAATTTATTTTACAATATTTCATACACACCTTGGTCATTTATGTATCATTTTCAGAATTGTTGATATAAGATATTTACACTATTTACAATTTGTGCCACACTTAGCTTGTGGATAAGTATTTATTAAAGAATAATCTTAAGTCAATACAAAATACATTTGCAGATTTTTTGCATTTACCGATATATGATTTATTTTAATGTACAGTTCCGGAAAGTATCCATACCCACCCTAGGGGGTGGGGGTTTCTCAAAAGCCAAAATTTTCAAAAGAAAGTTTGGGGCTTACTGGAACTTCCAGAGGGGAGCATGGGGGATTAATTTGGAACAGCACAATGTGACAATACATTCCACTTAATTTGTTCAATGCCAAAAAGCACATATTTACTCAAGATAATAATATTTACTGACACATTATATAGGTGTTCGTGTTACTTTTTTGCAATACTGCTCCTGAATGGCAGCAACAGAATTGCTACTGTATATATCACACAAACCCAAATTATACAAAGAAAAATGAAAAGCACTACCTCCAACAAAACAGATTAATACAAAACATGAAAGCAAGAATGTTAATAAGCACAGCCTTCCAATAAGCACTACATGCTTTGACAACACTGTTGCTAATTTACAGACCCTCTGTTCTAGAGTGGTGCGGCTCATTTGATCTTTTTTCAAAAGAGATTTATCATAGTGATATACTTTTTTCAAACAAACTTTTACACTCCTTTCTATTGTTACATTTTTTAAGGGTTCGTACGCGTTTGAAAACCCTTGACTTTCGGGAGTTTGTTGTCAAGACCTTGAAAGTACTTTAATAAGTTGGTTTTCAGTCCTCGAAAGTCCTTAATTTTTTTATTGAACATCAAAAGGCTTCAAGGCAATGAGATGAGTGACAAAATAATTCACATCAATTTTAACATTACTCCACAATATTTATGACAAAATGTGTTTATAAAAATGATACAAATTTTAACCCTTTTAACCACATTTTTTTCTTAATGTCAGATTTTTGAAATGAGCCCTGTTAAATTTGGAATGATTTCTTAAATTGTCACTCCTAACAATTTATCTAGAGTTTCAAATTATATCCAAGTTTCACCTTTTTCAAAGCACAGGGAAAGATCTATGAAACTGTAAAATTCTGCTTAGCACAATGTGCAATGGACAACCCCCACTACAAAATTCAGGGGAAGTAGGGAAATTACTACACACTTGATACAATGGGATACATACTGTGAAAGATACATGTGCAGTTTTTTTGTAGCAAGGGTAGGTGGATTTGACCAAATAATACTCCAAGCCATAAAGCAATACTCCCACAAAGTGTAGTACTAATTGCAAGCACCCATTTTAAGTGTTTGTTACCCTTTAAGAAATTGAGTAAAGTTTATGACTAGAAGGAGGAGGAAAGTAGTGGACTAGAAGGAGGAAGAAAAGTAAAAAAATAAGAGATGAAAAAGTGAAAGGTTGAGAAAAGGAGGACAGAATGATAAAACATATTGATTAAATCAATTGAGTCCCAGTTGGAATACTAACAATGTTCCCTCAAACCTATATAAACAGGAATATGCTGTGTTCTGATCTTGTTTATAACCAAAAGTGGAGGGAAAAGGGAAAACTATGTATGACTAAAATGGAAACATCAATAATAATAGCAACATGAGCTTTAAGGAGTGCTTTATTTCTCTACCAATGTTTAACAACATTTTAACTTTGAAAACTATAAATTCATGTCTTATAATTTTATTTACAGTCAAAGTATTCTGCCTTAATTCATGTACAGTACTGAATAGCATCTAGTATGCTAATTTCACTGGTTCATAGCTGATAATTATATACCTTTCAGGTTGGACAGAACTGTTTTGAGTTACACTGTAGCTCTAGAGCTGTTTTGATTTACACTGTAGCTCTAGAGCTGTTTTAATTTACACCGTAGCTCCTAATAGAGCTGTTTTGATTCACATTTTAGCTCCTAATAGAGCTGTTTTGATTCACATTTTAGCTCCTAATAGAGCTGTTTTGATTTACACCGTAGCTCCTAATAGAGCTGTTTTGATTTACACCATAGCTCCTAATAGAGCTGTTTTGATTTACACCGTAGCTCCTAATAGAGCTGTTTTGATTCACATTGCAGCCCTTAATTAGTCTTCCTGTTGTCGTGGCATTTTCTAGTCCTTATACTTTGATTGTTCATTACATGGCACAAATGGCTTATTATTGTGGGACAAGTTGTTATCATCTTCCAGTTTTCCAGTCATAACTGGTTACCATAACAATAGTATTGTCAGTTAAAACATGCTCTATGGTAGCTTTTTTTGGTAATTACTTATTAAAAAAGTGCCTTTTGACCTTCAATTTTAAATTTCTAGTTATGATCAGCATGTCATGACAATGCTGATTATTATTATAACTCGTAACAATAAAAAATGGTAGACATCAAGCTCATTTGTGAGTTATTTACCAATAAAAGCTAAAAATTCTGCATCTTTTTAACAAGCAATGCTGTTGTTTTGGTAACCATTTTATATGACAGGAAAATGACAGCAACTTGTCCCACAATGATAAGGAAGGCATTTCTTTCATACATTTCTGTAAATTATGGCAGTTAATCAAGTGCTGTAAGTTGTACCGACCCATCATAGTATAAAAGTTTTGAAAATTGCTGAAAACAATAATCAGTCACCTCAATTACTGACCAAGTACAATTCTTGCCACCCTACAATGCCACAATTTGTGAAATTCATAGCAGAACCACAAATGAGACATCAAATGGGGTAAGTCTTGGTCCCCAGTCACGCATGGCCATTTCTTTGATATAACAAACCATTTCCTTTATTTTGTTGGGCCTAGCTGCTGCTACAATGCCTCCTGCTTGCATTTGTTGATGACTCTCTAAAATAACTGTTTGACCGATTTCCCCAATGAGGAGCACCATTGATTTATCTGGTGGAAGGATGATAACAGCAGCCAGTTTGCTCTGTGGTCGCGAAGCTACAATGGCTATGAGTTCCGTAGAAAACTGTTGGAAGGAGGTGAATTGATATTCGTCTCCACACTTGGCCACACTTTGGAATCCCAAACATGGGTGTCGTATTACTTCTGGGGTACTGTAGTGCTGTTGGCCGCTTCCAATCCATTGATGAACAATATTTCCTTGGACCATTGTCTCCTTAAACATGGACACAAATGCTGGAGCTAATGAATCTTCTGGGCGAGGTAGGACCCAACCGGTTGGTAAAAGAAAGCTTACAGCAACCAAAACAGCAATGATAGTACATGCATTACTCCCAGACTGACCTGCAACATTTGACTGGCAAAAAGACAACCACCATTCAGTCACATCTGCCCTATGATTTTCTGCAATGACCCTTGGACCACCAGTACTTGAGGAAACCTGGGTAGTGTTCACATGATGTGATGAGATGTTCTGTAAACACCAGGAACAAGCACAAGTAACCCCACCTCCACCTCTACAACAAATTTGGCTTGGGCATTGTGCACATTTTACCACCCTATCCCCATTTTGTCCCCTACAGTTTGAGTGAATTTGAAAAATTACATGTTTACATGTGGAGCAGTGCCGCGGTTTCCTACCTGAGGTGCGCTGATTTGAGCTGATGTTTCCTTCTGGGGCTGATGGAGTATTTGAAGAGCAAGTGGGTTTCTCAACAGATAGACCTAGAAGTTTAGTTGTTAATTCCTGGATGACTTGATCCACATTGACTTAACCAGGATCTGGAATTTCATGGCCATCATCTGGAGTGCTCTCCACCAGCTCACTAATGTCATCATCTTCTTGAGGTACAGCTCCAGCATCATGTGTTGTGTTGACAAATGCCTGGTTTGCAGTTGCTGCTTAAGGATTGTAAACTTTTCTTCAGGCCCTCTTTGCAAATGAAACATGTGCTCTCTTCTGTTAGACATACCAGGTGGAAGGAATGCCAGCACCCTTCAAACAGTTTCCAGGGCATGTCAGATGTTGCACCACAAGATGGACTGTCGCATCTCTTCTGTGGGTTTGGTGGAGGATGGAAATTGTACCCAAGAGGAAGGATATGACTCTTTGTGGCCTTCTGACCAAACAGACTGGGCAAAGACCACAAGGAACAAGGTAGTAACGAAAACGAAGACCCCGAAAACGAAGACCTAAGACCTAAGACCCATACGAAAACTAAGACCTAAGACCCATACAAAAACTAAGACCCATACGAAAACTAAGACCCATACGAAAACTAAGACCCGTACGAAAACTAAGACCCATACGAAAACTAAGACCCGTACGAAAACTAAGACCCGTACGAAAACGAAGACCCGTACGAAAACTAAGACCCGTACGAAAACGAAGACCCATACGAAAACTAAGACCCATACGAAAACGAAGACCCGTATATACGAAAACCGGGACGAAAACGAAGACCCGGCCAAAACCAGCGTTACCCAGAGTTGCGTGACATTAATAATAATGACAGAATAATATTGAAGCAGACTGAGCGTACTGAGAACGTACTACTGATCAAAAATCTAGACTTGATCGAAAACTAAAACCTGATCGAAAACGGTTGCTTCTGCGTCACAGAAGAGACAGCCAAAGTCTCCCAGCAGTAATGCACCGTATAGTAATCTTCTCGCGCACAATACTTGCTTTAATAAACATCGCTACCCGATTATTATTTCTCGCTTTACCACGCGTTGAAGGGTGCGGAGAGGGGGGGGGGGGATTGTGCTGGGATGCTCTCCAATGATGCCTTTAGAGGCCATGACATTAGGGGGGACTGAGTATCCTATATCCCATTAATTTTTGGAATAAATATCCCTTATCCAGTTAATTCCGGTGGTTGTTCCAACGTTTATGTTCGATATCCTCAAATCTCAAATCTGGTGCTTTGTTTTTGTTTCTTTGCCAAGTATAAATGAGAGGTATTCAAGACTAGTACCTTTTAAATCGTTTTCACGCGTAACCGATTTATCAGATGATGTTTTCTTTTATTTGAAACTAGAAACGCGTCATCTGTAGTGTCCTTTACATTGTCGATATTGTTGTTTACATGAACGTGTGCCATCGTTATTCGTTTCGAAATGTCTCGAACTGTTATGTACATGATTTGACATTGAACGAGTACATTTCATTTTCTTCGCAGTTTGCGACAGGGTACTGGCCAAGATGTTTTAATTTTACTCATGTAGCGCGTAGCGAGGCGTACTCACTTCAAAATTAAAGACAAATATTTGTAGGATTTCAATGAAACTTGATCGATACGTTCTCAGTACTCGTCTGCTTCAATGTTATTCTTATCCAACACTGATTCGTAGAGTACAAACATCGCGCAAAACGAGTACAAATGTCACGCGATATTTGTACTTGTCTCATTTCCCCGACCAAAAGATTAAAAACCTTGGCAAGTCATGTGTGACCTAGGCTCCCGCAGTGCAATCAGAATGGAATTTTCAAAAGGAACAGCATCTTTTCATTCCGTTTACGTGTTGAAATAACTGTAACGTTCCATTTGTCGAAAAATTCTCACCGAAAATTCCATGTAAATGGAAAGCGCTCATTGATTTTCGATTTCAGTAGTACGTTCTCAGTACGCTCAGTCTGCTTCAATATCATTCTGTCATTATTATTAATGTCACGCAACTCTGGGTAACGTTGGTTTTGGCCGGCCGGGTCTTCGAATTCGTATATACGGGTCTTCGTTTTCGTACGGGTCATCGTTTTCGTATGGGTCTTCGTTTTCGTACGGGTCTTAGTTTTCGTATGGGTCTTCGTTTTCGTACGGGTCTTAGTTTTCGTACGGGTCTTAGGTCTTAGTTTTCGTATGGGTCTTAGTTTTCGTACGGGTCTTAGTTTTCGTATGGGTCTTAGTTTTCGTATGGGTCTTAGTTTTCGTACGGGTCTTAGTTTTCGTATGGGTCTTAGGTCTTAGGTATTCGTTTTCGGGGTCTTCGTTTTCGTTACTACCCAAGGAACAATCCTTCCTCTGGCCAGGTTGCCGAGGCAAGAGAGTGGCAGCTTGAGGTCTTGAAGAAATCTCCACTAAAATATTGGTGATGATAGTTGCTGCTTTGCAGTAGAGAGTTGTTAGCTGTTGCCTGCTAAACACAGAGTTCTTTGGTGGAGTAAAATTTGTGCGGAAGTTTGATTGTCTCTCACTGGAAGCAAAGATTGCATGCACTTTCTCTCTGACCTGTTCCTCTGAATCACTTACCTGAGTTTGTCTCCTGATGACACTGTGAACACGTTCAATGAAGTATTCATCAATGACACTCAAGTTATTAGCAAAGACATTGTAAATGTCTCTGCTACCCCCACCTACCTTCCAAAACAAAATATTGCTCATCCAAACAAGAAGTGACTTGTTGTAGTGTCGCCTGCGAAAGCAAAAGAACATAACCCATAACCTGAAAATTGCATAAAAATAAATCATTGAGGCGATTTAACTTGAACAGAATGTCGTAAGTAGCCAATGCAAGTGGGATGTAGTTGTCCAAAAGGTTCAAAAGAACACCATACTGGACATCTTTGCATTGACTGAAGACAGCTTTGACTGTATTTCTGACCAGTGTCCAACCTCCATAGATCACTTCCAGGGTGAATTGAGTTCTCCACGGCTTTGGCTTGTCTGCTAGTTTTCGTCCTGGAAATAAAGACTCATAGACGAACCTCACAAATGTGATGTATTTTTCCATGATGTCTTCGTCAGCATTGAGGTCCACATGAAGAGGACCCATACAAGGCACTATGGATGTTACAGGATCAAGTTGAGCACCCACCCTACCTGAACTGCATGAGCTATATACTATTTGCCTTGGGTAGAATTGTGAGGGCCAGTCCCCAGGCAGGAGTACTACAAACTTTGAAAGATATTCCTTAAGATGGCTTTGGAGTACCAACCCTAGGGAAGTTTCATAGTTTTCCCTGGACTTTAAAGGAAGCTTGACAAAATCCAACAAGTAAACATCATCAAATGATCTCATCGATCTTACCACTGTAGAGGCATGATAATTGTGAGCCTCTAATCGCTGCCTCTCCATTAAGGGGTCAAAAAATAAAACTGATAACTCTGGCAATGTAGAAACAAAACTACAAGATAGCTTTTGCATGAATGCTTGGGATAAGACATGATTAGATAGTAATTCTACATCTATACCAACAGAGTTATGGATTTTACTCCTATCTTGAACGGGTATGGCTCTTATCCCATCTATGACTTTGATTACAATAGTACAGAAGTTGTCGGCAACTGTATAAACTTTAGTCCAATCATCGATCATTAAAATAACTAAACTCTCATTCTGGATGGCATCTTTAACTACACCTTCAAAAACTTGTGATTTCGTTTTTGAAAACTTAGAAATTTCCCTTTTTACAACTCTGGAGCAACAGGTGGTGCCAAGAGATCTCTGCGTGTCAATTCCCTCGTCTGTTAGGTGACAAAATTTTAAAAATAATGCGTTGTCCTTTTGACGGACGTCACACTTTTGTGAAAGAGAAAAACACATTTCATACAACATTGCAACTGCTCGCTTCTTGTTGAGCGATTTTCTATCTTGAGAATGCCGGCAACTAGACATAACTGACACAATGAAATCATAAACATTTCCAGCATTTTGCTGCACACAGAACTGGTAAAAATCCTCAGGATTATAGATTGGCGATTTACCACTTTCAGCATGCCTGAATAATGCTTTTTCAAGTCGCTGGATTTCATTCTTGTAATCGTCTCCTGAAAAAAGAACACATTTTTTGTTCAGTTATGAATATTAAAAATGTTAACCTTGGTATAAATTATAAGCAAAATAATAGTCATAATAATAATAGAAATGATAATAATAATAATATTATAATTATTCTATTTATAGCGGGAAAAATTTAACAAAAGTTTTCAATTGCCTGTTGCAAACAACTTGAAAATTTACTAAAAGACAGTACACTTAGAATCCATGCATTTTTTGTTCATTTAGGTAAAGCTTTAGTGGCTCTATAACATGGTGTAAGCCAACTATGGCTTAGATCAATGCAAGATGGTAATAATAATTGTTTGTGTATTTTTTTTAATCTAATTATTTCCAAATTGGACAAGCATGTAGTCCAGTTACATATTAATTATATTCACTACAAGCATTGTCTTTACAAATAAAACTTAAACAAAACAGTGCAATTTTATTCACCGGAGTTTGCGGAGCTTGCTACAAAGTGAGTGACATACCAGCTATATAATTATCCGCATATACAGGAACCAAAAACAGTTTTACTTGTGCGCCTGTGTGCAGTCATTTATGTAAATATAAAAATTGTGTACCAGTGTAGTCATGACAACCCAGAAGATGTGCAAGCACCAATGGCAAAAAAACAAATGTTCTCCATTCAATTTTAACTTGCCATCAGTGTTCCAGATAAGAGACGGGTCTCGGGTCAAAAACCCGATAGAGACGGCTACCTGACCCGACAAATGAAATGGAAAAAATAATATTTCACTTATAAGTAACAATAAAAAGCAAGGAAGCAAGTTTCCAAAGACAAAGATATTAGAAAAAAATCAAATTCAGGGAAAGAAAGAAATCACAAAAATTCTTCCACCATAGTTCTGAAAGCAACTTTACTTTGTCCAAGGCTGTGCTCTTGTTACATTTTGTTGTCATCTGCTTTCGAGCGACAAGAAAAGCAATAGTTTACCGAAACGCCCGGCCTGGTAACCTCCTTATTCAGCTTAAACTTCGGTCTGAAAACAGGCACACAATAAATTTCTCTTCCATCCTCGCTATCTTGTGTAGCTTTGTATTTCACAAGGCAAAATTGTTCGAAATAGAATGTTTAAATCCATTTGTGAAGTCACAACATTCTCTATTTTTCGATCGTGTCCTGCCACAGGCAGACCACCCTATGTGTTCGTAGTTAATTATTGTTGTTGACATGAGACGAACAAAAGAAATTTTGAAATCGATAAGGGCTACTGAAATAAAGCTTTAGAAATAAAATATCTAAACTACATTTCGCTCTAAATATCTCAATAAAGTTTAATGAAATGTTTATCGACTCATGTGTCGTATTTTTTCGCCTGCGCGGGCCGTTTTAAGCGCCTTTTTAACTGATTTAGCCGGCCGAAGGCCGGTAAGAGAAGAAAGAGGAGACAAGGCTTGCAAGTCGGCGGCCGACAGAAGCGACCTCCTCCACTTCAAACCGGAATTAACGCCAAACTAATGAAAAACTCACCTATCTGACGACGGCTGTCGATCGGTGAGTTGTTGCTCTATCTCTTCGCCGAATTTTAGCTTCATCCCTCCAACATTTTCCGAGAAAATCCATGCTGAAATCATGCAAACGGCTTTCTGACTATGATCGGTGCTCGACATAGCGACCAGGGAAATTCCAAACAGGCCGGCCGTTTCAAATTAACCAATCAGCGCTTGGCTTCCCGCGGCAGCCGGCCGCGGTTCAAAACCCCAACCCTGCCCCGCACAGGAGTTTTGACACTTCCGCTGAACTTCAACCAAGCGCTGATTGGTTAATTTGAAACGGCCGGCCTGTTTGGAATTTCCCTGGTCGCTATGTCGAGCACCGATCATAGTCAGAAAGCCGTTTGCATGATTTCAGCATGGATTTTCTCGGAAAATGTTGGAGGGATGAAGCTAAAATTCGGCGAAGAGATAGAGCAACAACTCACCGATCGACAGCCGTCGTCAGATAGGTGAGTTTTTCATTAGTTTGGCGTTAATTCCGGTTTGAAGTGGAGGAGGTCGCTTCTGTCGGCCGCCGACTTGCAAGCCTTGTCTCCTCTTTCTTCTCTTACGGCCTTCGGCCGGCTAAATCAGTTAAAAAAGCGCTTAAAACGGCCCGCGCAGGCCAAAAAATACGACACATGAGTCGATAAACATTTCATTAAACTTTATTGAGATATTTAGAGCGAAATGTAGTTTAGATATTTTATTTCTAAAGCTTTATTTCAGTAGCCCTTATCGATTTCAAAATTTCTTTTGTTCGTCTCATGTCAACAACAATAATTAACTACGAACACATAGGGTGGTCTGCCTGTGATAAAACTTGTGCCTGCATTACTACGGACAGCATTTTCTTTTACTTCGTATAGTGTTAACGAAAAGTCTTCTCAGTTCTTCTACCGTACGAAAAGTCTGTTATAAAAGGAGATTGCCAAGCAAATTTTTGTAAAGATAGCGGGAAAAAAGACAGCGGTTTTCTATTTATAAAAAACAATTTTTATTCAAAATTTTAAATTTATTTTTTTAAATTTTGTGGAAATTTTGTCATTCTATGTGGACTATTGACTAAGAAAATTGAGACCGAAGTTCATGTACTAATTACAACCTAATTTTGAGAGCTACCCCCAGACCTCCCTAGGAAAGATGCAGTGAGTTGTTTACCATACTATCTCTTTGGGGAAACATATGTATGAGCTTGAGAGCTCTCTGATAGGTTAATTATTTTATAATTTAAGTAGATAATTTTAATAATTCAGTTAGCTTTATTTTCATTTTTTAGCCCAAATGCTACCAGATAGCACCCTGAAGCATAACAATTTTAAATTTTTCTCGTGAAGTGCCAGCAAACCCCTCGCTACAAAAAGGGAAACTTTTCACCCGACCTTTCCCCTAACAAGGTGCTACATACACCGGGCTGGTTGACCCGTCTGATAAATTCTGTGACCCCTTGCTTCAAAAACTTAACTGGAACACTGTGCCATGACTGCAAGTGATATCGACAGACACGAATGCAAGTTGTGTTAGTTTAATGTCTTAACAATAATGAAGTTTAATTAACTCGACACACCTGTCAATTTTAAAAAGAACTCAGTGCTTAGCTTCTCTCTTCCATCTCTTTCTGACCTTCTACAAAAGTGAGACAAGAAATGTAATCAGTCCTTAATATATAAATATTTATAAGCGAAGATATAAATAAAAACTGCTGTTAAAATAGTCAACCTATTCAAATGCAAAAGCTCGCCGGTTTCGACAGGTGTCACACAAAAATTCTCCACTGACAGCCTGGAGGGAACTCTGCATTCTTTTTCTGTAAACAAAATCAAAATGACAAATTTATCGCCGTCCACGTAGTTTCCAGTTTTTATAAGATACAAAATTAAACATATAAAAATTAGAAGAAACAAAAACACCAACCTGAATTGTCGCCCGCTCCACCGCATACTCTGATATTATTTCTATTTCCTTCGGATTCCGTTAAAATTCCTCGCTTCCTCGCACAGTAGCAGCTTCTGCATAGCAACTCTCCGTTTTCGGTTAGTTTAATAAAAGGCGAAGGCCCACTTGTACTTTTCCTCCCACAAACATAACACCCGCCCTTAGCGCGGTACATTTTTTTTCTCGACCATGGGAAGGGAGCTAGCTTCGCTAGCTGCTTACACTCACAGTCCTTCGCATGGTGGAGAAAAGCTTTTGCGACGCTTGCCAGCCCTTTTGCCCGCCATTTTTTCCCGCTTTAAAAACGCGGCCGTGTAAACAAAATGGAATGCCTCGAAAGCAAAAGAACGAAGGATCAATTCTTCACACTTTACAGCAAAGATGATCGCTTGTTCTTCTGCCTCGGCGGCCATTTTGTTTTGCACGGCTAGATAGTGAGCATGCGCACGCGAGTTGTAAAACTGACCAATCAGACAAAAGTCTCCTTTGGTTATTTATATAATATTTTATCGGATGGTTTTGGAAAGTAGTTGAAAATCATTTCTGCTTACAACGCGTAGGAAAATGGTGGAGGTTTCAACATTTACTGTTACAACTGTATTTATAGAGATTACAGTCGTGGAATATAGCAGATATAGCTTTTATATCAACGTAACTAGTATACCTAATGGTAAAAATGTTGCTGAAAGAGAGGACGATGTAAATATCAGTTGTTCGATCTGTAAGCATTGTTCTTATCTTTGTGTAGACAACTTTTTTTTTTAAATTTAGCCGCGGCAACAGATTGTATCGGGGTTAAAGAGGGATTGTAATTGGATTGTAAGCTTGGCGGTTCGGGATTGAATGTCAAAGTTAATCTTGCACACATAGCACATGTCGTTTGAACAAAAGGTTTGAATCGTTAGTCGGTTGAATACCCAACCATTTTAAAGTTATGACCAGTTATGGTACAGCATAGTAAGCTCTGTGTAGAAGTTAAAGTCTCTCTTTAAAAGTGACATTTGTGCGAGTTAAACACTACTGCATAGTTTATTGCGTACGTTCGCGCGGAATCACGTGTCAAGCAAGATCGAATTCAATGTTTTCTATTAAGCAGATTGAACCTAGCAGAATATTTCATTCAGTAGATTTAAATTGCGAAGAAAATGACTGTAATTTACACGTTCTTCAGCCGCTGCGTTGTAGCTTTGGCGTTACAAAAACATCAAGACCGGCTCAAGAGTGACCAAAACCAAATTTCTCCTCACAATATCAATATTAAATCAAGAGAAGAGGTTATAAGAATTAACAAAATCATCACCACTCGCATGTCATTATCACTTAACAGGCTAAGCGTTTACGAATAAACACCCAAAGCGATATCTCATATAGCGTGAAGAAAGCACATGGAAGTCATAGTATAAGTATACAGTAAAATGTATGCTTAGTGAACCAAAGTGCAATACAGCGTTTTTCCACAGCTAAGTATCTGTCTGTCATCTTTTTCTTTTTCTGGGCTTTTGATTTTATTTGGGAAAGGGAAAGTTCCGTGGCAGTGTGAGACAACATTGAAACAAAATGAGGGGGGGGGGGGGGGCTTGGACCCCAGGCACCTTCCCTACATTACTTCCCTATTACTGATCTCTCTGCAGTGAATGCTATGTTTTTGAAGAGAAGCACTTTATGCCAAAGGGGGCCAGAACTGGACGAAGGCTCTGCTACAGTGAAGAGCCTAAGGAAAGTACACGAAGGCTTGAAGTGAGACTGATACAGGGGGAGGGATATTTTTTTTGTTTAGTAAGGGGGAGAGGTAATGTAGGGAAGGTATTAAATTGCTGATTTTGGTAGTTTTTATTTTCATTTTATTTTAGGGGATTGTCTCTAAAAGTTTTCCAGTATTGAAGTTTGATGTGAGGGCTTTGTTGTTTTTTTTTTTTGGGACTTTATTTCCCCTTCCTTTTTCTGCTTGTCACACAATCTTTTCTCATGTGACTGAGGCAAGATTCCATGACAAGCTCCAAGAACCTCTGTGTAACTAGAATGCTATATTGACGTCTCCCTGTCTCTTCTCTCCTGGAGTATAAGTGGCGGATCAAGTCCTTCACATGGGGGGGGGGGGGGGGCGATCATCTAGACCCTAGAGTAAGGGGGGTGCTCTCAGACCCCTCTCCTAGATCCGCCACTGAGTACCCACTGGAAGTAAGATCTAGTAATTGACAAGTCCAGTATCCAATTTCAGTTAGAATATATATTTTATTCCATACATTTTTTTTTAAAATTACAATATTTAAGCTACTCTGGACTAATAGACACATGAAAACTTTATTGAAGATCAAAATATTAATCAATTGTCCCATAAACCAAGTTTGTACTCTCAAGCAAGGGGTCTTTCTCCAGAGAATACCTGCACCATGGTATGATTTGACCACAACAAAGTCTGAACTTATTCCTGATCTTGTCAGTAAACAAGCAAAACAAAACAAAATTGGCAAAGCCTTGACTGTTGTCACCAATTCCCTGAAAAAAATAATAAAAATGTCCAATTAATAAATGGTCTGCAATGCAATACACTTGTATTTTTTAATAGCTGACCCTAGCTTATTTTACCCCAAACCTTGCATACAGTTGGATGAAGTGTCAACTTGTACATTTTATCATATAAAACTAATTCCAAAAGCAGCACAGATGAAAAGAATACACACACAAAACAGGTGCCATTTGGGTTGAGAGGAATTTTGCATAAACAAGGTTGATGATGACGATGATGATAATTACTATTGTTGTTATTATTATAATTTTTTTTGGGAGGGGGGCAGGGGTGGGGGTGGGGGTGAATTAAGCAACAAGCATAACCCAGTCAATCAGTTCTGTATCCTTGCCAAAAGGTTGCTCTTAGCCTGCATAACAGGCGCCGTAGTTTCGAGCGCACGTATGGGAAACACAAAAGGCGTGTAGTAGCAGGTGCCATAGTTTCGAGCACGGATATGGGAAACACGAAAGGCGCGAGGGGGCCTCGCGTGCCCTTATCGCGATCGCGCACTCTTTTAAACGCGCCTTAAAACGTAAACAGACGCCTGCTACGCAGGCTAGGTTGCTCTAAGAGATCAGTATCTTAATAACATGCAACAAAACTGAAACTCCCTGCAATGAAACTGCATTTAAACATTTTTGAAACAAATAAAGAATGCAATTAGGGGCAGGTGGGAGTCTTACTTATTAAATGTTGTACCAGTGATTTAATCACCGCAATGGAAGCAAGTTTTAAATTAAGTCACTAATAGTATACAATAGTCTGCACTTACATGAAGTATCACAAGCCACTCAAGCACTGAAGGATCCTCAGGATAATCAGCTAAAAAACGGATAAACCTTATGGTGCCCCAGATGCGCAATAGAATAAACACCACAGGAATGAACATTAACTTCTTATCTGCCTTCTTTGCTACTTCTACAGATCTCAGTGTTAAAAATTTGCTTCCTGGAACAAATCCTGTTTTTAACTAGTGGGAGAAGAAGACAAGGAAATATAAAAATGTGTCTATGTTTTATTACGATAGCTTGCAAACAACCTAAACATTGTTATTGAAAATGGCTTTGTTAACTGCCCCAGGGTCAAGACATACCGGTAACCAAACACAAGGTTTTATTTAGGGTTGCACACAAAGAAATAAAAAAATGTTGTCATGTTTGAAGGTTACTTTTTGACTCATATGAACTTCATATTGACACTTTGCCTTTACAACTTATCCACAGCCCTGGTTTTATATTACATATCAGTAATTTTTTTTTTTTGGGGGGGGGGGGTGGGGTGGTGGAGTATTATGGCCTCTTTTGCACAGTGCTATTTATTTTTCCCCTGAAAGATCCTCCACCCGGATCCAACTTAAGAAACGATAAGGGGAAGAAGTGAGATTCCCAAGTTCAGAGTCAGTTCTGGGGCGGATCCAGGATTTCAAGAAGGGGGGTTCGAACAAATGGACCGCCAAAGGCGGTTCCATCTGGGGGGGTCCGGGGGCATGCTCCCCCGGGAAATTTTGAAATTTAAGTCCTCGGAAATACGATTTCCAGCGTTTTGAGGGATGATTGTGGACGGACAAACCATCTATTTTTAAAGCTATTTTATTAAACAAGGACTACGTTTAAGTCTTTACAACAATCAACTGACACCTACAAAATTAAACTAAAATCACTGTAATATATTTGTCTTCACTATTTAATGTGTTCTAAAAAGTCACACTTAAGATTCCTCAAAAATGGGATTAACGAGTAACATTCTACGAGGTTGTTTTTCAGCTAATTTCGGAACTATAGCATCGTAATCGACAGGCTTTTCGTAATGAATACTCATTGAAGTCACCCAAAGGAGTCTCTCGGTTGTCATCGTGGACTAAAGGTAACGCTTGACTAGTTTTAAAGTGCTGCTTGAGCGGAATTATACATGCAATTCGCAACAACAGGTGGATGTTCGGAAAGATTTCTGGATCACGAGCATGTAGATAGACAAAATGTGTAATCAATAAAGTTGTCAATTGTTAACCTAAGGGAAATTTGAACAAAAGTAGATTGAGTTTCTTCGAAGCTGTAAGGCAGGTTGAAGCCCGTCTGGTTTTTCCGTCACTGATTGCCATTTTCTCATCCAACGATCATGTTCAATGTCGAGAGTCTGTGGGATTGGGAGAGCTGACATATACATCTCGGAGACTTAAGCAATGTCTACATTTGTGCCCGCATCAATGGAAGGAAGCGCTTGTGTAAAAAAAAAAAATAGACTGGCATTTTGCTTCGTTCACTTATGTTTTTTCGTCAGAAACCGCTCGTGTTAGAATGTTTTTTCTTTCAGTTTAGGGGGTTCGACCGAACCACCCGAACCACCCCTGGATCCGCCCCAGGTCAGTTGACAGGAACCAGGAAAAATTGAGAACAATCTTGTACCATTATAAAATATTTTGTCGTAGAAATAGCACAAAGAAGCTAGAGGCAGGAAACACTTAGTGGAAGCAGGAGAAAAGGTACAAGAAGCATGAAGTTCAGACCCCCCTTCCTCTCCAACCCCCTACCCCTACCCCCACCACAGTATACATCTTGCACATTGGCAAGTTTGACGGATAAATGTTAATACCCCTCATACCCATTAATCCCCACCTATTTTATGTCAAACAATTTTCTTCATACCTCTCGTCTAATCTGCAACTTGACCAGCACGTAGAACACAGTGATGGCAATGTATGCTAAAATTTCCCATCCCTTTCCAGCAATGCACATCCATAACACCATCTTCCACCATCTTCGTTGGTGAGTATACTTTATCCAGCACCAGCCTGAAGATACATAGTCTCTTGAACTTCCTACTGCATCATCCAAATAAGCTATCACCGCTATTACTAACGGTATTCCCCAGGCCGTTATATGAAATACCCACATCGCTAGCCCCTCCATCTTTACGGAAACTGTCTTGCAAATAGTCAAGTAAAAATATAATGACAAATACACGGTCCAGAAAAACGAAGACAAAATCGCAACTATGTTAATTGTTGCTTCGATTTTGCACATTTTTTCATCTGAGTTCATATAAAGGCCTAGAATGTTAGAGCTCGCCACAAAGAAATCGCCGATTGAAATAAATACTATCATTCGACGTGAAGTCGTTCTCAAGTCGGGCCACATTGAGAAAGTAATAAAAATGGTCAAAGAACCCAGGATAGATAGTGAAGCTGCAGTAGTGGACAGGCCCTTATTTAGGGATTCCTCTGCAATTCGTTTTTGCCCAGGAACAGTCGTAGGAGCCTCTGTAGAATTTCCGTGAGTCAAGAGTTGAAATAACACGATGGACTCCATATTGTTCGTTTTCGTGATGCATCAAACCATAGTTCACGTGATGTGTTTATGGTCACGAATCACGAAAGGGTATGTGAAGGGTGGGGAGGTGGGGAGCAGCGGGGTGGGGCGGGGATGGCTTCAATAACAATTCAAGTGCTCCGTACTTCAATTCATTCTTAAATTTGGCGAACAGGAACGAAATGATTACTATTTCCTAATTTAATTTTTGGTCTGGCATTTTCATTGAGGCCAAGATAAGAATGAATACAGCCCCGTTGAAAATTTTTGAAAATCAAAACGTTCTACAACACCATTTAGTACATTTTGAAACACTTTGACAGCAGCAACAATGCACCTATCAATGTTAAGCCGCTGGGGGGCAGAGGCCGAGCACCCGGGGGGGTACTCCCTATAATGGCCTATACGGGGAGGCTCCGCCCGAAAGGGGTACCTTTTTCAGACTTCAGGTATATAAAAGGGTGGGGATTTCACAAGTTTAGGTATACGAAAGGGTATGGAAATCTGTCATTTAGGCTTTTAAAAGGGCCTTTCATTAAACTATTTCGAACAGTTGCAATTTATGGCTTCATTAAGAAATAAAAACGTTACTCTGGTTAAAAATTTTGTAGTAAAATGTTCGTAAAATATCTACAATGTCCCGCTGGGGGGCAGAGGCCGAGCACCCGGGGGGTACTCCCTATAATGGCCTATACGGGGAGGCTCCGCCCGAAAGGGGTACCTTTTTCAGACTTCAGGTATATAAAAGGGTGGGGATTTCACAAGTTTAGGTATACGAAAGGGTATGGAAATCTGTCATTTAGGCTTTTAAAAGGGCCTTTGGGACATTGTAGATATTTTACGAACATTTTACTACAAAATTTTTAACCAGAGTAACGTTTTTATTTCTTAATGAATCAACCACCTGGTTACAGGTCCATTTTTAAAATTTATGGCTTATTTTTATTATTTATTAAGCGCTACATGAAAATGACAAGAAAACATGTTTTAAGTCTATGCCAGGTAACCGGTCTTTCAGGTATATAAAAGGGGTTCCTTTTTACAGTAAAAGGTATACGAAAGTTCAATTTCTGTCAAAATGGTATATAAAAGGGTAAGGGGTTAGAGCTTGGGGCGGAGCCTCCCTGTATATATAAAACTTTTTTGGGTACCCCCCCCCCCCCGGTCGAGCATAGGCCGGGCATTTGAACTTAGCTGAGACTTCATGTTCAAAACAAGAACATTGAGAAGCTTGAGAAGCTTAAAATCGGGCGCTTTGCCTTGAAAGGCAGGGTTCAGTACAGCAGAAACCACGAAGCAGTTACTTAAGTAGCACTCAGTCCGACTGTGTTTGTGTAAGTCACAGGGCTTGCATGAGCTGTATTAGTGTGCATAATATAATATCTAGAACGTTGTCGAGATTGCATTATTACTTAATGACATGATGGTTTCAATTTATAAATGTATCTCACACAATACAAATAAACGATTGAAGTAGACGACTAGACAATGTAAAGTTTGACTTAGCAAAGTGCAGTGTATTGGTAATACTGTAAGGTGCGGTTTCACCTGACGGTCGTGTGCTTTTCGGTATTTTCCAGGCATTGCACTTTGATGGGACAGTACTACAACTGTTTACCGGGGAACTACTATTGTCAAGAAAATGATCACAACTTGTTGATGAATGATTGAACATTTGTTTCATACCATTACTGTAATAGCAATTGATGAAGGCTTTATGTACTGAACCAAAGTATAAGGACTGGGAAATACTGAAACCCATTATCAGCCACCTTAAACGGAAATATCTTGTTGGTGTTTCAAGGAATACAAGGAAACTTCACTCATCCCATGTATCTATGTATTGCGGTATTTTGTAATTTTTTGAGTGATTTTTGGGGATGTTTGGCAGGTGATAGTTTTTTTAAAAGAATTAGTAAAATTTAGACAACTAAGAAATATTGAAAATTTAATGTGAATTTAACATTGGAATTTGAAGTTAGAAATTGGCAGACGGAC
Source organism: Oculina patagonica (assembly GCF_052425735.1). Lineage (NCBI taxonomy): Eukaryota > Metazoa > Cnidaria > Anthozoa > Scleractinia > Oculinidae > Oculina > Oculina patagonica. The sequence goes on from NC_135759.1 coordinate 21,393,704, forward strand.
ACCAAACAGTCCCGTGACATCCTGGAGTGTTTTTGCATGGGGGTCAACTGTGTGATGATGTTTCCATTTTTTTCTTCAATCCCCACTGATAAAGAACTGTTGTTGGTGTTATGTTGGTGTTGTCACATGTCAAGCCTTTAACAAGGTATGAAAGAACACAAGGATTTAAATTATTCTGGTGCTCAATTTTTGCGTAACTAAAATTAATGTTACTCAAATTCCTGATGGATTCTGTCTTAAACTGTTACGAGCTTAGTATTTCCAAATTATTGCATGTCAATGTAAGGCAAGACAAGACATGCCTTGGTTCTTATGTAATTCTCTTAAAAACACATAAGATATTGACTATAATTTTGTCTGTGCTATGGCAATTCACAGTGGGGTGGTCTTGATGTGTCTTTAACTTGTAGACTGGACTGGACTAGTAAAACGCGGAATTGTAAAACGCCTCTAGACACTTCGAATTCCTTGGCCACAATCATCTTACGGCTCTCTTCAATACATAATGTCTCAAAAAAACAGTAACCTCAGAAAGAAGTCAGAAGCAAATAAGGTCGAAAGACCGAATTTGAACATATAACGGCAAATGTTCTAATGTCACGAACGTAGGAGTCGTGTAGGCCCGTCACCTTTATTTACCACATACTGCCCCCAAATTAAAACAGTACCCTCAGAAAGAAGTCAGAAGCAAATAAGGTCGAAAGACCGAACTTAAACATTTAACGGCAAATATTCCAATGTCACGAACGTAGGAGTCGTGTAGGCCCGTCACCTTTATTTACGATTGACTGTTGATTTCTGGACGGGCCCCGTTCTACCTCGTGCGAGCAATACAAACGACTGCACTCAAGTGGAAAGAAAGAAACATATGCACACAACTCATAGCATCAATCCCGTTGTTTTAGTAGGGGTTTGCAGAACGAACATGTGCTATACTGCAAAAACATCTCCACGCTAAAACAGACCATAGAGTGCTCAAAAAAGCTAGAAATATGCCGTCGAAGAAACACACAAGAGCTTCAAACACAAATTGTTTCGCTCGCTAAACCGTTTAGTTTCCGTTTAGTGTCCGCGTTCTACAAGTCCGTGCTTAACAAGCCCTCGTTTTACAAGTCCGCGTTTTACAAGTCCGCGTTTTACTAGTCCTCGTTTTACAAGTCCGCGTTTTACTAGTCCGCGTTTTACTAGTCCGCCTTTTACAAGTCCGCGTTTTACTAGTCCGCGTTATACTAGTCCGCGTTTTACAAGTCTGCGTTTTACTAGTCCGCGTTTTACTAGTCCAGTCCAGTCCTCGAAATACAGTATGCCAAAACTCCCCGCCCTCTAAAGATAAGTCCTTGACGGTTCTTGTCGTTTTTCGGTGCCTATTCATCTTCGGCATCTTTCTCATCCACCTCTCGTTCTGTCCTGTGTCTGTCATCACACGAAAGAAAAGCTGATTCTCAAAAAATCTGCCACAAAAGGAAATTGACAAAAACAATATGAAAACCATATATCGAAAGTTTCTTATTCTAAAATTTTATCATACGTCTTAATTCAGAGCTACAAAGAAGTTCCTCCTTTTGAGTTATTGATACTGTTCTTACAGTACCTCTTTCCACTAGCGAAATTTTACAAAATTCCTTCGCGGCGAAAAGGTAGCGCGAATCCAGAACAGACTCCAATCGAGCGTGGGTTAATTCTAGATTACTATTAATTAACTATTACAACATTCATTTTTAAAATAGTTTCCCAAGCCGACTAAGCTAACTAAACGTCGAGTGTATCTTTCAGTAAACAAAACATGCCGTTATGACGCCGGAAATCCAGCTCACGCATACTATACCCCGTGACTCACGCAAACCTCCGACTTACGTGCTACTACAGTCATTCCTTTCTAAACACTTTTTTTTACCACCACCGTACCTTTCTACCCAAAAAACTCATGAAACCGCCCGGTTTTAACCTGTTTTAACCTTTCAAAAATTAGAGCGTTCGAAACTAAATAAGATCCGTAATCACAAACAACATACAGCCGTTTACCAGCACTCTTTAAAACTCCTGAAACCCTTCAAAATCAGGCAAAATAAATCTTTGAAATAACCTTTATCAATGTTTCTTATTTTTTATTCAGTTCTATAAAATGCCTTTCATACACTACTGTCAAACAAAAATTTCAATTTCCTCAAAGTTTCAAGACAAAAGAATAACAAATATTTCGTGCACAATGTAATTTGATTAAGCCAATATTATCACGTCTAAAAATACTTCAAGCAATTCAGTGAAAACCCGTTTTTTTTTCGTATCAACGAAAACCACTTTCGAATAATCAATACATGAAAATAACAATAAGATCAAAAGGAAGAAAGGAACCTTTCTAATTATTTGAAGACTTTCAAAGCCGTGATATTATGCATCCAATCCGCGATAAAATTTAATTACAACAAAATCCAAGTTCTCATTTTGAATTCCATTTTTTTCAGTTGATACCTTTATCCAACTTGTGAAAAATTCCATTCAAGTTCCTATTAATACTGTACATTCCCAATGTTTTGCTCAGGTCTTCAGAAGCGTCTTACTAACCAAATCTAAAATAATTCCAAAACATGCTGTACAAACATTCTACTCTTTGTGACAAACGACTTGACGACCAATTGTTCGAAATGAAAATCGACACAGTTCTTCCTAAATAAAAAAAAAGTTTTACGGCGGAGTCAGGCTCAAAAAATATACCGCAAGATCACACCCCCATTCATAGTCAGAAACCAGCAAACCATCTAGTTTGCTAAAAAAAACACTGCGTGACATCAATGACGTTACCTTTTTCATTTACAAAAATAACTTTAACTTGTCAAAGTAAGTGCAATTTCACAATGGTGAATATATCGGCCCAGTTCTCGGCCACTTTGTGTTTAACGCGTTTTTTCACACTCCAGTTGAATCAAAAAGAAAAGGTATTTCCTTCAAACGATAGACTGATTCATGTGCTTTAAGTATCTTAAGTTTGATCGTTCAATTCGATATAGAAAGCTCACACGTCGAGTTTACGCGGAGGTAGTTGTTTGTTTACGGCTCCAAATTCATGGATGTAGTTAAATTCGTATTTTATCCAAAAGCCCCCACCATACGAGCTAATTTTTGGCATGTGAAACGTAGAATAATTCAGCTTTCTGCTTTAGTTAACTTTTCGTTGAACCGTTGTATTTTTTGGTCTTAATTTACTTCGAAATTTTTTCTTGCGACGTTTGCGTATTTGCCAGTTCTCGGCCACCCTGCTCGCTATCACAGCTTAGCGCTTGATTTTTAATATAATTTCATCTGCTGCTGCCAGAATGAAAGAAATAAATGTTTTAAAAATAAAGTTCAATCTTATCTCTAAGTTTTGAGCTGACTCTTGTCTTGTCTATTATTTCTACAACACCTAAATATTTCAAGACCTTTTCACTGCAAAATAAACCATCTAAATGCACGGGTCACACAATGCGGTTTTGCCAGAACCTGCACATAGGCAACTAGGCGCGTTAAAATCCTTCTTTTCTAAAGTAAAACAAAGCATCATAAAAATAATTTGGGATCGATATAGTATAAATAGGTTTACAGAGTGATTTTATGACTGTGAAAATTAATTGAGCATTTTTTTACAGATAATTACGCACAAGCTTTTTAGTGGCTGAGAACTGGGCCAAGGTGGCCGAGAACTGGGCCCACAAATGGAGCTTTTATTTTTATTATTGCTCGGGCAAATTAATTTTTGACCGGTCGATAGCTTTACACCAAAAAGCTGAATAATGTAGCTAGCTCTGGGAGAAATTTCAAGTTCCTGCAGTTCTTCTGAGGTAAGAAATACAAGTTTACGTCAAAAGTGGCCGAGAACTGGGCCAAGGTGGCCGAGAACTGGGCCCACAAATGGAGCTTTTATTTTTATTATTGCTCGGGCAAATTAATTTTTGACCGGTCGATAGCTTTACACCAAAAAGCTGAATAATGTAGCTAGCTCTGCGAGAAATTTCAAGTTCCTGCGGTTCTTCTGAGGTAAGAAATACAAGTTTACGTCAAAAGTGGCCGAGAACTGGGCCCCATACTGTACTTTGCACCGTAAGCTTTTTTCTCTGTCCTTCCGCCGAAGCAAAAAAACACAACCTGATTACACATTAACCCAAAAGTCGACCAAGTGTGCCTGCAACGATTTCCTGTCAAAACTAAAATGAAAACCATTGCGGTATGCGTCACCCGTAGCGGTTTTGTAGCAACCCCGAGCTATCCCCGTCTTTTTGGCCGCGCCAGGAGACTACGCTCTAGGACGACCAAAGGGTAAACCTTAAATCGGCCACGCCCGATTAATTATGCCCTACCCCGGAGAATTTGTGGATGTTCAAAATGTTGTAGGAAAGTCCATTAAAAACGGTCAAAAGTCCCCAAATCCCCTGCCTATGCCTGGCCTCCCCGCCCCCTAGCAGCTTAAACATGGATAGGTGCACAACAACAATCTTTTTGAGATGCAGTTAGTGCTAAGAACCTTCACATGCACAACACATTTACGATTTCAAGAGATGATGTTCTGTCTCCTTTTACTATTCCCTACAGATATATGGCTTTTTTTATTAATTTTCCCAAATCGGAGGAGATGGAAGGAGGGGGGGGGGGGGGGGAGAGAAAGGCAAAACCATCAAACGTTACAAAAGTTGAAGTTTGAAGCAGCACTATAACATAGCAAGCGAACAAACTTATTACATGTGGGTAACACGTTTCGGCTTTCTTTACAGCTGGAATGAATGGCTTTTATACCCATAATATCTAAAAGGTGTTTCTGTGGAGTTTCAGCACAAAAGTAGGTACCAGTATGTGGCACCGAGTACCCTGCACAGACTGAATGTTAAAAAAAAAGTTATATATTAATCAGTATGTTGCTTGACAACAACTGCTTCATTTGACAACAGCTTTTTATGACAGTTTTTATTGGAATGCATATAAAATTTATTATTTTTCGACACCATAAACTGCAATACATCATTTCACTATTTCCATTTAACTGTTCTTAAGCTATTTTACCTAAGAGAGATTCTTCTACTATGATATTTGACCCAATCTCATATTTGAATAAAAGGTGTTTGTGCATGAATGTGTCCAAACATAATTTTGTAGTGAGGCCTGGCCTGTGATTGGATAACTGCAGCTAAATGTTGTTATGTTTCCTTGGTCTTGATATTCCACAACTGAAAACCTGGCACAATTAGTGTACAGCAGCTCTTTCTTAAAACTTCGATAAACTGCATCAGTTACAATTTCAAATTCGTGGCAGGTAGACCAAGTCTGCTGTTCCTTTATTCCTGCAGTCCATACCAATTTTACTTTTGGAAATTAACAGAATACCCTCCAGAATTTGGATCTTGTTGAAGCTTGAAATTGTCTGTGGACAAGCCAAAGGGTCGTAGAAAAACATTACCCAAATCTTTGAGTTTTCCTGAGCAAAGGTAAAAACAACATTAAATAGTTAGTGAAACTAAAATAAAATCAGAATATCTGATCAGGTCTTAAGTAGTTTTACGTAGTATTTTTTTTACCATTGAATTCTACCAATAAGCAGGTAAGTTAGTTGAAAAATGTCAGTTTCCAGATTACAGATATCAAATCAACTTCTCTTTGCATTGCATGCTTTTTCTTTGCCAAATTCGAACGATAAGCAGTTGCAGTGGTCCAAAACAGCCAGTCTTTGCATATCAGGTCACCTTTGTGAGGTTCACACCTCTGTGTTCAAGTCTGTTGAAGTTGGTATGTTGCAAGGGGAAGCACTAAATGTTTATCTAATACATACCTATCATTTCCTCTTTCATTTTCTCATGCTTGACTCTGATTTGTTCAGGGAGTCTCTGAATATTCCCAAGAAAAGAAAAGAAAGATATCAATATCACGATACATTTTGTTGATGGCAACTTGTTGAGATTTAGAACACTCACTTTTGTCTGCTAGCCTCTGCAACAGCAACCCTCCAAGTTAAGACCATTTTAGTCGCCATGGCAACCAAAATTTTGGAGCTGGCGCCTAAATTGGAACAGAAGTCGCCAGCCTGGCAACTTAAATTGAAAACAAGGATTGAAAGCATAAGCTTAATTTAGCGACTTAAATTTTTCACTGGCGACCAAACTTGAGTAGTCGGTGGCCAAATGGCCACTAAGGAAAAAAATAAACTTGGAGGGTTGCTTTTGTTATACAATCATGTATATGTTGTGGTTCAATTATCCTTGGTATATGATAATGGATATAAAACAAAGGAAAGTACCAGACTGTACCAAGACCAAAATAATTTGAACCACAACATATATTAAGTAAGTGTTTGACCATTTGTTCCCATAACAGACTAATGTTTCCACTATGCCAATTTTGGTTTAAAAAACGAGGCCTGAAAATGGAAGCAATTTGTTTTGTATTGCAGTAGTTCTCAGCATTAAAGGGTCCCACTCAACCAGTATGCTTGCACACCAAGCAGATAATTATTGGCAACCATTTGTGCCATGTACAATTTTTGGCCTTCCTTCCATGCTCACTACCCAAGCATAATATTGGATTGATCTTGCTACATCACTCAAGTTCGGATCTCACATTGTAAATAGCAAATATGGCTTGAAGACAGGGCTGCAATGCAAAGTGGTTGAGAGATAAACAGTGATCATTAGAAGTGAGTGGTATAATTATGCAAGTTCAGTTGCCAGCTGACCAACAGTAATTTACATTATACATTTATAATTTTCACGAAATTAGGTAAATCTAATTCTTCAGTTAAATGCTAATGTTAAATGATAAAGCTAGGGGGAGGGGGGGGGGGTGGCACATTTTATAGCCCCAAATGATATTGCAGTTTATGAATTTATCACATACAGTTTTTCATACACTTACCATTAGAGCTTCCCTGGCCACATGCGATGAACGATCTGCATCAAACACTTTCTGGTAATCTTATGAAACAGAGAAGAAAATAATAAAACAAAAAAATGAGTGCGGAAACAACTACATAAATATGCATATGCTTCTTTGTTTCTTTGTTTTTAAAAGAAAGAGTTACCGGTAAACACTGCATGCTATTCTCGGATGCAGCACCTCAGCTAATTTATATATTGTAAAATATATGAAAAGATCTACTTTTGGACTAAAGAAAATTAATCAGTCCTTGACATTAAAGTTTTCCTCGAAACTAATGGCATGTGTACATGTTATTACTCTCTTGATCCCCAAGTGTATAACAAACTATTAGAGGTGCTGCTACAAGACGTACATGTTTTCAAGTCTTTAAAACTGAACAAAGGCTGCCAGTTTCTTGTACTTATTTCTCATTAGCTTTACCTTCCAAAGCCTCCTCTAATCTATCCTCGTGTTCAAAGCACTGTGCTCTTCTAAGTCTCACTTTAAGATAATCTGGATTAAGGTCCAAGGCTAGAGAAAGAAAAGCAAATGACCGCCATTATTTACAAGGCAAGGAAATCATCCAGGAGGTTATTAATATATCTGTAGCCTGAGGCAGTCTTCCATCAAAGGAAGGAAGAACAAAGATATTATGACACACTGGGATGAGGAAAATTGGAAGCTATATAGGAGGAACAGGCAACAACTTTCTACAGTATGGTTTCTGTTGTAATTTAACCTTCATACATGTCACTAGAGAGAACAATGCTAGTGACTGATAAATTATTTTGGGAATTACAAAACATTTATTCTTAACTTAATTTATGATTCTTTCTTGCTTCCAGTTTAGGTTCATACTTTCCTTTAAAAATTTTGGCTTTCACCGCGCCCCCGCCCCTGCCCCCACCCCCTGGGAATTTCCAATTACCTTCTGTGAGGTGAGTATAGACATTTCCTGGAACCTGACACAATACTACTCATGATTTAAGTTTCACGATCAACAAACTCTACCTTTTGTGCAGTCATCTATTGCCTCTTTGTGTTGGTCCTATAAATAATAAAGTCAATGATTTGAAACTAGTTCCAATTTAAGTGGGCAGACATTTAAAACCAGTACTAAGGGCATCTACATGTATAACATTCGTGGTCAGCATTTTTTGTTTGCAACAATAGAAGGCAAATATGCAAGATTACTGAACATGTCATATTTCCAAAATAAAACCATGCCATGTTACACTGGAGAAGAGAGAGAGAGAGAGCACTCAATCTCCACCTAAAACAAATGTGTTAGGTTGATATAATTTTTTAGGAAAAGTGTAGAAATTCAAAAAGTGAGATTTCCAGAAATATTTTGTGGTACATGCAGCCCTTCTGCTGTAACATAAAAAGAAAATTAAAATGTCAAAATTATAAACACCACAATAAAAGAAATGATCATACCATTTTGACCAGGCAGGCTGCTCTGTTTGCATAGAAAATGGATTTTTCCTTTGTGCAATCATTTGGACAGATCTTTATTGCATTTGTATAAAATTCTTTAGCTTCAGGATATTCTAAATAAAAAGTAAAAAAAGACAGCACAAATAGCTGTTAAACTTGTAATAATATTTAGAAGTTTTTGAGAAATTTGACCCATAAAGAGGGGTATTGAATGGTCTTTGCAAGCATTTGCATGCGAGCAGAGCATTTTCTTTGTGACTAGGAGCATTTACAAAAGCCAGCCTTGCGAGCAATGAGCACTTTTGAAAAAGCTACCTTCTTGAAAAACCGAACATGCGAGCACTTGTAAAAATATGCAACCACGAGCAAACGAGCACTCACTAAAATTTTGCGAGCATTCCAAGCAGTGATTTCATTTTTGGGTCCTTAATAGCAAGAGTCCTTAAAATACATGTAGTAGGGGTTACTCAACTGTAAGTTGTCTTTAAATAAATAATTATTATGATGACAGTAATAATGTCTATCATAAAGATTGTATGTTATAATGAGGTGTCTGCAAGGAAAATGTTAGAAAACAAAACATTAATACTACTCTGATCATATGTTTGTCATGTTTTCACACTTACCAGATCTTTTAAAATAATCATTGCCTCTGTCTTTATATTCTAATGCCTGTATCTTTCTTTCCTTTAAACCAAGAAATAAAATTTCTTCAGGAGAGTAAAATACTATGTCAAGTTAATTAAATCCACCTAAAAAATAAAACCATCTCCTTCCCCCAAGGGTAACCTATCTTGTTTAGGTTTGGTGCAAGTGGCAGAGCCATGAGTGTAAGTAGAGGGCAAGATTGCTGGGATTAAAAAGAAGAGCTTGGTTTCTTGCAGTTTTTGTTTTGGATGGGCTTGTACATGTGACTGGGAGAGCTCACATGTATATCTGTTGTAGGTTAAATCTATTTAAACTTGAACATAACACTCTTACAATCACTCAAAACAATTCGAATTAATATCATTATTATAAATAATATAAATATTAATAAATATAATACTAATAATAATAATATTACTATTATTATTATTATCATTATTATTATTAATTAAGATATATGGAAGGATCGATGGACTTATAACCAGATTATTGTTTTCATTAGCAGACAGATAAGTCTTTAGCCAGGGAACCTTACATTTGTATATTAAGTGAGTAGGTGCTTAGAACTGGCATTTTATGGTATCTGTGTGGGAGTCCCATGTTAGGGATTCCATATATTATTAAGCACTGGCACAAGGTAAATTGATTGACTGTGTGAATATTAATACAACTGTCCAGCTGACAACTGATTTTCTTTGTATGTTGTTCTATCCTGTCCAAGTGTACTTATTTCTTATCCTCCCACTCAAAACCTTAACAAATTGCCTGGACTTGTATGTTGACTGGTATTTACTATCTAGCACATTATGTCAGCATTCCTCTGAAAATAGTTTGAGGTGTATCATGCCAGCGCTTAGTATTTTGAAGTGGATATGTTGGCATGCAGTTGATTAATGAATATTAATATTCTTGTCTGCATTTCCACGTATCCGCTTCCTTGAAGAACACCCTCTCGGGTCTCTCGGGTGGGGTATTATTCAGTTATGCATCAGCAGTGCCATCAGTGCCTATCCCCCCCCCCCCCCCGGGCAACCGCAGGGCATTTCCTAATGTTGCCCGTCCCGAGGGTGGGGCATTTGCGTACCTCGGGTTGACCCCTGGGCATTTGACATGTGCTTTCAAAACCGTGGAGTGAGTCGCATATTCGTGATGGAGGCGTTTATAGGCCAAGACGTGGACAACGTGGCAGATTAGCTAGTTCATGAAGGACTAGAGAAGCTTCGTGGATGTTCTTGGATGTTTTTAAAGGTATATTTTCTCAATTTTAGATATTTCTTCATTGCTAAGAAGCAACAATTTGTATTATATTCTTATATCACCTATCGAGAGATTGAAAACAATCAACCCGGGAGCGGGGCATTTGCCCGGTTCCTTCATCCCCACCCCGGGGAATTTGCCAATTTTTTTAAAGAAATGCTAATGCCCGGGTGTTAGCCCGGTAAGGGGGGGGGGGGGGGTGGGATGGGCACTGCTGGAATTGACTGATGCATTAATAATACTGTTATTGCAATATATAAACTTTTACTGCTAGACAAACCTCTTTTTCTTCAGGAGTTAGTCTTTCTTCCTCCTCGACCCCGTCATTTTCTTGCTTTCCTTCTTCATCTTTTTCACATCCGTCCGACGATGTTTTACAAGAGTCCATTTTCTCACTTAAATCTTCGACAGCATCTTGAAATGTTTCACTTTCGGATTCCTCGCCAGAAAAATTGTCAAGCACTTCTTGAACTATTTGTGCGTTTTCGGGTAATTTACACCTCTCTTTTCTATCTTTGTCAATTGCTTCTTCTTCTGTGACACTTTCTTGGTCTTTCTCCTCTTTCCTCTGCAAAAGTTCTGTAACAGATTCCCTTCCTTCTTCAGAATCTTCGTCCACCTTGGACGCCATATTGAAAAATCGTATAGTACGTCATGTATCCGTCACGTAATAAGATCGCTGGCTCATGAATAATTTGAACAACCTGGCCCTGGCGACGGCTTGGGCGACGGCCTAGACTTGCCACAAGTCGACCTCACGAATTTTCACAGTGAATAAGCGAGCGAAGCGAGCCTTTTAGGCCGCGAAGCGTCCGTGCGAGCGACGAAGTCGCGAGATCGTCCCGGCGCGCCATAATAAACAAGACGAAGGACTTTATTGAAAGTCTAGCGACGGCCCAGCCCTTTCACCTTTACATACAAAAGCACACTGGAATGCTGAAAATCAGAGATTATTTATTTGTTTGACTGCTCTGGCCAGTCACAAAAAACACGAACAATCCACTGAACCAATCAAAACTCAAAGTAAATTCATGCAGCCGGCACAAAGCGCAGGAAATCATGTGCGAACGATTGGTTTTGGTTTACTTCTAATTGGATAAGGCCATCCCAATAAAATGTTTCGTTTCCCATCGCCCGACCGACCCATTTTTCGAAATGTAAAAAAAAAAATCCAGATTCACTAGTCAAAGAGGCAAGTTCTTTAATTTACAAGCACACGATCTTGTTTTATTAACAACAATTGGTATGATGTTTATCCTTGTCTTTAATGAACATCGATACAAAGTTTTTCAAAGACTGTTTTTCAAAGACTGTTTCGTGCCAAGAGCATTAACGGCTGTTCCAACATTCTCAGCGAGATCGACTGAAACAAAATCTTTCGGTTCTGCATCTCCTGGCTTGTTAAATGAACCCAGATCTCTTAAAGTGTTCATTCTTTTTTTTTTTTTTTGCTCGACCCACCGACCCACCATCACAAGAGACGGGGCGATGGGAAACGAAACATTTTATTGGGATGGCCTAAGTATAAAGTAGCGCGAGATTTAAAACCAATCACGTTGTACATGCAAAACGAAGCAACTGAGAATTACTTTCTATACTCAAGTGAAAAAAGCCTGTCTGTATCCGTCTCCTATCTTCTCACGGAGACGGTTGCACACAGGCTGAGGTGAAAACCACTCTATTCTAAAAAAAAGAAAACAAATGAGCTGGTTCGGGAGCCATAATCGGGGACAGGATCAAGCAAATTTGACGCGCACCGCACGTCGTTGGATCCTTGCGTGGCCGGGTGTCATGGCTAAAAGATACTAAAAATAAATGAATTTACAAAAGAAAGAGCATTAATAGAGCTATTGCAGGCTTTGGAATTTTGACTGCAGGGGGCGGGTGCGCGTGTGAGTGGACCCCAGCGACAGGACGGGGAGGGGGGGGGAGGGGGGAGGGGGGGGGGGCACACACCCACCACGGGAGAGCCCGGGTGCCCACGCTTCCTGTCAACAGGAGCCAAATCGGATCGAGAAAAAACGTCGGCTTAAAAATCGTCGTTGCTTGTCAGTGGAGCAATTGGACGTTACTTCACTTCTTCTTATCCAGTTTAATTGGTAGAAATAGAAAATGTTAAAATGTACGGGATGGAGGTTCATAACCTAGAAGTACCTTCATTGGTTAGGTCCGAACTACATGTAGTTTAGTTTCTTTTTATGGTATGAAGGTAATGCAAAGTGCAAGTTGCAGGAGCTAATGTTTGGCACGTCTTTCACAGTGATAAACATAGCACCATCTGTGACTGTAGAAATAAAGATCCACTCATAGACCTACCGTAATTTTCGCCATGTTGTGACAAAGAAGTAACAGAATTTTAAATACGTATAAATTAATTATGATGCTCCTTCAAACCCAAATTTAAACAATTTATTATTCATTATATTACATGCCAAAATTCCTCGACATTCGCCTCTTGGAATTCGGTTATGTATTCGTACAAAATTTCTATCTCGTCTAAACAGCTTTTAATTAAAATTATTCTAGTTTCTCTTAGACAACTCCTTTTATAATAGATACATTAATACAAGAAATGTTGATGCCCTAGCTTAACATTCCCTTTTTGGAGAACAAATACCAGACAAATTTTGTGTAATACGTATTTTAACTCTTAAATGAAGATATCGTTAACTCTCTCTCCTTTGTTTCTTTTAACACAAAATTAAAAAATATACATATTTATGTGAAGCAAAATAAAATTCTGCAATTGGTGTTTCCAGCGTTGTATCGTTACTTAGCCATAGCTTTTGTTAAAATAATTTTGAGTAATGTTAATTTATTATTGTAACTAGAAAGGTTTTCTCTTTAGGCTTCTCGTCATCTCCTACCCATCTGCTACGCTATAAATTATTTTTTTTAATCGTGTTTTCTAGAATTGCTATTTTGTGTGGTGAAAATAATTAATTTAGTGTTTATGTAATTAATACAATTGTCAGAGAGTTTTCGCGAACCCAGAGCCCTTCTCTCTTGCCTATGACTGATATGACCGACGGCGGCGAGAATTTATGTCTTGTGCAGTCAGGAAATTAAAACGAAGGTCTGGGTCTGGGACGAGAATGATTGGCTCTGCGTCCTGTTGCCTTTATTTGTTCCACCGGTCAAGACTCCTTTGAAGCAATTTAATAAGTTTCTTTTTTCTATGGTTTGGGTTCCATCGACGGTTTCGTCTCGTCTTATCTGAAACGTCGTATCTCATGAACTGACGGTATCGGTGCTTTAGCCGCTCGGCGCTTTTGCGTCCGTTTCTTGCTCCGCCTTTGTGGGAGAAACCGATGAACCACTGTGGATACATAACTGATCTGTACTGGTAGTAACCCTTAGAGAACTCTTCGCTGAATTGACATTGCTTCATTGCGGCAAATTGTTGTTTCCTCACCTTGATAATTGAAAAGTGCAATGGAATCAATGAATGTTAGGTGCTCATGCATCTCAAAGTTAAGTAACGTTTAGTATCGTAATTGGTGGGGGGGGGGGGGGAGAGGAAAAGGGCTGGGGCATTCGGAAGGGGAAGGACAAGACTGAGGTAGGACGAGGTATTGGGCGCTGTGTATTTACTGACACAGGGATTTACTGACACAGTGATTTACTGACACAGTGAGAATTGTGTGTAACTATGTCGGGGTTCCACTGTGTAACACGAAACACAATACAGTGAAGCGCAGGGGCGGATACAGGGGGGGGGGGTGGATAGGGTGGATATCCACCCCCCATTTTTCAGTAAAAAAAATTCGAAATGTCACTTTATTTGAAATAGAAAATAAATAAAGAAAGAAAAATTAGCTCTCGCTCATGTCTAGTTGTTGTTACGCCACGTTTCGCCGTCTGCCACCACTTAGGGTTTGGGTTAGGGTTAGGGTAATGGTTAGGTTAGGCCCTAATGGTCTGCCATCCACCCCCCCCCCCCTTTTGAAATCCTGGATCCGCCCCTGGAGGCGTTTTCGAAACACAGTCGAACCTCTCCTTACGGACACCTCTTTGTTATGGACGAGTCACTTGGTCACATAAAAACGATAATGCTAACCAGAAGCTTATCACCTCTGCGCTAACATAAAACAGGCATTCATCTCTGCTCTTTGGTCTCCTTATTAAAGAGGTTCGACTTTATCAATTCATCAAACATGGCTCCGACGTCCAGGGAAACAAAAACTGAAACAAATTTATCACATGGAGACTGAGAGGTGAATCAGTACTGTATTATTCCTGTCGTCATTGTTCCTTGCTTTAGATATGGGGAGCACCACTCCAGTGAAGCTATGAACGACACACAGTGTCGCTGGCGGAGCGGGAGATTTTTCTTCAGGCGTCCTGAAAAAAAAGAACGCGGACAGCAGGGTACCTCAGTGCCCCTGAAGGAAACGCTAACGCGAAGATACAAGAACAGGAGAAAAAGACCCGAAGACAAAATGAACACTCCGCTGGTAAGAAGGTAGGGAGGGTATTTGAATTGTAGTTAACTGTGGTGGTGTTGTTTTACCGTCGAAAGATCTCGAATTGTGGTGTACTTTCCAGGGAGTGGAGAGAGCTATGTGGATAACATGCTATTTTTACGGGAATTATGACTTGCATAAATTAATTTTTTTTTCACAAATGACTTTAAATAGTGCATGTTCTCGTTTGTTGCTTTTCCCTCAGTCTTGAATCCAAGTAAGAACATTAAGAATACAATACAAACCCTGGTAACAAGCTTCCCTTTCTTGTTCATGCAGAGGTGGCGGTTTGTGTTCTCTCCTCGAATCGTTACCCGATCAAAGTTTTCTGTCTCCATCACAAGTCTCGCTACAGAACAAATGCAAAAAAAAAAAAAAAAAAAAAAAAAAAAAAAAAATAAATTATATTCAGCGAGCGATTTCTGATATCAGAGGTAAATTAAATAACGGTACCGGCAAGAGAGCACTGCCTACTTATTAGCCATCCTATCGCGCTCCAGCGCAATTCCAGACAAAAGTCGCTTCCCAATACTTTGTCTGCGGTTTATACGATCGTTTGGTGGAGAGAATCCCTGAATTTAGTTCTATGGTGCTCTGAAAACCTAATTAACTAATTACTTTTCACGGAGTCTCCTCTTCGCGCCAAAGCTGGTACGTCTTTTTCGGGGCCCGATAAAAAATAGGATAGAGTACATTATGTATGTTTTGGCCTGAAATTCACGCCGGGCCAGCAGAGCGCTCGAAGCTGCATCCACGGAATACCTTTTTGCTGTTTTATCCGATAGAGCTCAAACTTTGCACAATGATAGAACTTTTTATCCCAAACAATCGTATGATTTTTGTTTTTTGAATTTAACGGTTTTTGGCGGGAAAATGACGTCACATCCGCCTTGAAGATATAAGGTTTGGAAATTTGAATTTTCCGCCATTTTGTTACTATTTTTAGAACATTTACAAAATTCAGATCTTTATATCTTCAAGACGGATTGAGCTTTTTCAATAATTGTTTCGCATTTCACTTTATCTTAATGAGTTCTTTCAGAATCATGTACTTTTTGTGCCATAACAGGGAAATGAAAATTTGACTTAGGCACTGTGACGTCATTTTCCCGCCAAAAACCGTTAAATTCAAAAAACAAAAATCATACGATTGTTTGGGATAAAAAGTTCTATCATTGTGCAAAGTTTGAGCTCTATCGGATAAAACAGCAAAAAGTTATTCCGAGGGTGCAGCTTGGAGCGCTCTGCTGGCTAGGCATAAATAGATTGTGCTCGGCAACTTTTGAGCAACTTTTAGCGTTTTGAGCAACTTTTTGTAGTACCAGCAACCCAGGGCAATTTTGCCTTCCTTGGCAACTTTTGAGCAACAAACTGATATAAACCGATCCAAACCATAAAAGGTTTTTCATTTTAGGATTTTTATCTTTTTTTATCTTTTTTTTTTTTTTTTTTTATTTATTTTTTTATCTATTATTAAAGTTATGTTAAGGTTTAAAGAGTATATTGATTACAACAAAGTATTTATATTTCTCATATAACAATGCTTTTGGCCCTTTTAATGATTGTAAGAATATATGAAAATGTTTAAATGGCAACAAACAAACAAACACGTTTTGAGTATTTTTCTAAAACAAAACGACTCTGAGAGCAAGCAACTTTTCTACATTTTGGTGGCAACTTTTTGATATTTGAGCAACTTAAGAGCAATTTGACTATATTGTGAAGCAACTTTTCTTGAATTTACTAGCACAATATATTCATGCCTACTGCTGGCCCGGCGTGAATGCAGTACAAAAACAGAGTCGCGTTGCAGACCCCACAAAACTCTAGGGGGTAAACGCCCACGGTCCTTAAGGTAAAAGATAAAATAAAACGCTCTCTGTCATCTGGTAAGATATCAATTATGGACAAAGATTTTGAATAGTTTTGCACGATAACTCCCCTTTGTCAGTATTGGAATAGAAATATCTGGAAATAGTTTTAAAAGCAACATAAAAGGCAATGTATTCTTGCGAATCCGGCTCGATTCGTTTTGGTTTGATCGTAAGGACCAAACCCTAAAGAATCCAGACTTCGAACAGCTGATGGGAATGCAGCCAAGTTTACTATAAGATCGCGACCTACTTCCAGCTAGTTTTTAGAATGAAACGATGCTGCGTGGTGGAAGCTTTATGACTTAATTTTGTTGTTTTGTTGGCGGGAGGATGCTCATGCTGTGAGGCGCTGGTTTTCCGCCTTATTCAATAACTGACATAACTGAACGCGGAAAATTTTCTCTCTTTAATGTTAACATTGAAAGGAATAAGGCTTAAAATCCTTTCTGTTATATGTGAAGCGGATTGTTTTCTTGACTGTTTCGTTGAGTGTAAAACTTATTAGAAGTAGTAGAGCGGATTTTCTTGTTTACATTTTAATTTAAAAGGTTTCGTTATAGGGATCGAGCCAGGCTTCCTAAATCACGACATAAAATTCTTATCAAGATATCAAAGATAACGTGAACAAACTAAATGATTAAAAGTACTGCAAAGAATCTAATCAGCTCTGAAAGAATAACAGTACATTGTGAAGTTTAGTTTGGTGTGTACAAATGATTTTTTATCAGTGCCATGAAATTACAATAACCTAATTACCAGAAATTTTTATGAACTTACATACCAAGCACGTCCTTAGTTAGCTTGCATTCAAGCAACAGGAATATTTAATAAATAATAGCTGTTGTTACAAATAATTTGGTTCAGGTTATTCTTTAGCTGACAAATCCCCTACCATATTGTGAGCCGTTTCTACCGCGAGCGTCCACCTCAGTTTTCCTGATTTGAACGAAGCGTGCCGAGGTTCTTGAATAGAGTTGAACCTTTCTCTTACCACCAACTCCTCCCGTTCCACCAGGCTCACACGACGGCGCCTTCCAGAACTGGGTTAACAAGAAAAAGGATACAAGTTTAGTGGATCTTTTATCACAAGCGTGCTAAAGTTGGCACAGTGTTGGCCAAATTCACATATCTAACCAGCTTGGTTCGATTTGCCGGACAAGGCGGCAAACGTCGAGTTCTCAAACTATCAACTGCAGGACTTGTGCTTAGAGTTAACGGAAGGCTGAAAAAGAAACGGAGATTTTAATTAGCCTTGATAGGAGAATTATAGCAAGACACGTGAGAACGTTTTCAAATTGCAAAGACTTACAGGATTAAAATAAGTGCACAAATACAAAACGCCGGTGACAGCCTGGTCTTCATCGTGAAGGTGAAGAATACACCTCTAATCTGTATGGACATCTGATGTAAGCGTGAACTTAAGAGGTTTGTATAATTTTCGTTCTTTTATACTTGTCGTTGCATGAAAGCATCAATTGACATATCGGCAAGTGATACGAGTGATTTAAATCAATAAGCACACGTGTCCAATCGACCCGCCCAGCCTCGCCTAACCCCTGAAGTGAAAGAAAGTTTCCCATTGTTTGGTCAATGGCAAATTGTGTTTTTTTTAGAGATGGATTTTGATGATGGCTTTCTAAAAATAAATAAATAAATCTTGCATTAACTAACAAACTACGGGATAGAAGTACCTTTACGTGGTTGCATCGTAAAACATATATAGATTTCTGTATAAAATGGTTTGTTTATCTCAGCTTAATTTACAAACTGTTTAGACACCCACCAACGCAATAAATTCTCCTTTGTGAGCCGAACTTGTACCTTTACACAGGAAAAACATCCTGTCATGATCAAAACCACCAGCTGGGTTCAGGATAATTTTCATGCGGCGGAGAAAAAACCACAGCAAAAACATGCCTGGAGCAACTTCTAAGATTTTTAATTAAAGGATTTACTTTCTAGTAACATATGTTTAATAATAATATCCTCGGAATATTGTTATGTTTTAAATAGCGATTTGTGTTCTCTTCACTTTTGACGATATGTAAAATACGCGTCAAGACATGTACGGAAACTTCCTGTTCCTACAATATAAACAGATAGGTTTGTTTTGATTTCAACTTCAATTTCCGGTATTAAACGCTCTTGTTTTTCCTATAAAGAGTTCAATTATTGTGTGACTCTTCACTCTGCAGATTTGCAAAAGGAGTGAGCATGATTCTTTGGTCTTTAAAAAAAATCCTTCATATAAAAACTGATCTTGTCAACTTGGATAGGCATAGGCATTTCGGACGAAGGTAGTGGATAACAGTCGATAACAGGACGAACCGACGCTTGGAGTGGGTTGGGGGTGGGGGAGGGGGGAGGATATGCACCTATCCTTGAGATCTAAAAGTCCACACCTCATACATTGCCTGCAAACTGCCAAGTTTCTATGACAACTATTACACGAATCTGTTGCGACAACTATTACACGAATCTGTTGCGACAACTTAGTTGGGCGATTTTGGAAGAGCGATATTTCCCAAGGTTTATCACAGTATTTGATTTAGATTAGTTAGCGTGCAACACAGCCTAGTTAAGACCGCAAGGATGACAAACTCAAGAAGTGCCGAAAACCCAATCCAATCAAACGAGGCAGCCGAATATGACAGCCTTCACCCCCCCCCCCCCCCCCCTCCACCAATCGCCTTTCGCGTGTTTTAAGCCCCCTAAACAACATCGTTTCAGGTCTGCAGCGTTAAATGTGTTTCCAATGTTCCAATGAAATGACAGGTACATCTGTTCAGTAGACAATCGTTTTTCTTCTGTTAAGTGTGATTTCCTCAAGTAGCGCAATAGACAATTTAAGTGGTTTTTAATTGTCTGACCCTGCCCAGTTGTAGGCCATTGTTTCTTAGGTTGGGCATAAAAGGAAGCTACAGATGTAGCTTAGCCACCCAAGATGATATTGGATGATTACTTATTGCACTGTCAAGAAAGCTCTTTATAAAAGTTTTCTTGTGAAAACTGACAAGCACTGGGGCAGAACCAGGATACGGGTGAGAAAAAGGGTTATTTGGTCATAAACATTAGAAACATCCAAACAGCTGTGTAAAGAGTTAACACTTCCCGACCATGTCACGCGCGTGTTTGGAAAAGTGAAAAACAAACAGGAACTTGAATTGTAAATTCCCCTCAGTTGCCGCCGGGCATAAATATACAGGATACAGGACGCTTCTGTTTGTGAGATTTTGCCTTTAATCTGACTGTTGAAGAGTACCCATGGTTTTGAAAACTTTCTAATTTTCTTCAGAAGTTTGTTTAGGAGTTTATCAGAGCAAGACATACTGTTAGCAGAGGGGCTGTTTTTTGATGGACTTTGCTCTCGTCCGCCTCATTCTTCTCGCGGCGTAATCTGTCCTACCACCCCTCCCCCCCCCCCTTATTTATGCCGTGGGGACGTGAATGTAGTATGTACGCGTATTAAACCTAGAAAATGGAATATTTTAAAGAGCAATTAAAAAAAAAAACATACATCCGGACAAAAACCAGGAACATTATCGTTTAATCGAAAATCGTTTAATTGGCTGATCTCCCGAAATTAAACAAGCCGGATGGGCATAACAGTTGAACTTGGGAAACGTTTTCGTTACACCTCTTTCTTTCCTGAGGGAAATCGCACAATTTATGCTCTCCGCTAAGATCTCGCCTATCAACTTTCAGATGGTACATTTTTGGCCTAGATCGCTTTTCTTTTGTTAGAAAATTAACACCGAAAAGCCCCGCTGAGGAGTGTTAATAAAATCTGTATTTACTGTATTTTTCCCAATAGACAAAAGTGACGGGGCATACAAAAACAAGCTGTGGCATTGGTACGCCCGGGTTTTCGAATGGTTTCATTTTTGTGGAACTGACAAAGAAACTGGCTCTTAAAGCTTTAAAGCGTTTCCCTTAGGTGAAAAATCAGACTTTAAGTATCAAGTGTGAATGGGCCCAATAGTTATGTTTTCACTTGACATGTTTACTTTTCTCAATTTGACGACACAGAACCATGACCTCCAAGTACTACCCTTTTCAGTAAAATAAAAGAATACTTTTTTATTGATTGTATCTCCTTTTAATTGCAAAATCTGACTTCAAATAAAAATAATAAAACATGATAAAATGTCGTAAAACAAACCTATACAACTATACTAATCATCCATTAAACTAATCCATTCTAATAACAATCCAGAAGTCTTTTAGACTCTAAGATTGCTCTTCGCTCTTTCTAAGATATACCTACTTTTTATTGATTGTATTTCCTTTTATTTACAAAATCTAACTTCACATAAAAATAATACCACATGATAAATGTCGTTAAACAAACCTAAAAATATTATTTAAACTAATCGATTCTAATAACAATCTAAATGTCACCAGCATAAAACATTACACCAGAACAGTACACACAACAGTACACCAGCATGCAGAACACTGAGAATCGAAATGCACCAATCACAGCTGTTAAAAACCAACCAATCACAGCGCAGCCGTGTGCTTTATCTAACGCATAACCAGTCGACCTTATCGCCTGATGAAGACTAGCAGTATGCAGTCGAAACGTTGAGATCTCCATCACACGTGACTACGTCGTGAGACAAACGAAATAATACTTTATTATTGTACTCTACCACGATGAATAACCACAACATCTTTTACGACAAATCTAAATGTCTTTTAGACTCTAAGATTGCCCTCCACCCTTTCTAAGATTTCTGCAATTCTACACCCACAACAGAACTTTTTTTATGATCATTTACAATGAAGAAGATTGAAAAATAAAATGGATATTACCTTTCTTATTGTCATGCATGGTAAGACAGAAGATTTTTGTTTATCACAATCCAACATGTGATATGCTTTCCCAGTACTATATACAGAATAACCCAAAATACAATGTCATCGTTTTACGATTTGAATCTATGTACATAAGATTGTATCGACAGAAATAAGTTGAATTTTTTTCTGAAAAAAAAAAATATAAAGTCCCGAAAGACGAGATAAGAATTTAGGTATTGGTCACTTTTAGCGCTCAACGCGTCCCTTTTCCATGCGACAACGACAAACTAAACAAAAACAGCGAAAATAAAACTATTAATAATGATTAAAAAAATCAATAAACAATCGAAGTCTTTCTTTTTAGAACAAGGTACAGTCGAACCTTTCCTTTTCGAACACCTCCGTTATACAGACACCTCTAGATTACTGTTCCAATAGTCCACTCGGTCCTAAAGAAACAAGAAATCATATTATCTTTACCTCTATAATACAGGCACTCAGCTCTGTCCCTTTGGTGCCCGTATTGAAAAGTCGTTACACCCACGTCACAGCGGCTTTCTATCGAAATCCATCTTCCAAGGTTTCGACGTGCTAAACAAACAAGACGGATCGAAATTCGCCAATTTACAGTCCACTAGCATGACCTTCTGAACTTGTGGGCTCATTCGCATGAAACCAACATCGGTATGCATCGGTTTTGATTGGCTCATTTCAAACAGCACGTCAAAAGATGGATGTAGAAAGTAAGCTATACACGTAACACTGAAAGCGGGTGTAAAGCAGAAACCAATAGATTCAAAACTGTCTTGGTACAATGAACGAAATCCTCTAAACATCTTTTCTGAATAATAACTATCGCTTAACCCAAAATTCTAACCTATAGAGACCTATAGAGGCTAACACCAAATATTAACCGTTACTAAATGGCCGTGAATACTGGTCCCGTTCTGTGACCGGCCGCCGCCTGGCCCTTTCTCGTTACAAATAAGACATTTGCACTTTTTATGAGGTCTGACAAACCCCAATCAACGGGTAACACTGGACTCCCCCTCCCCCTCTGCCCACAGCGTCATCCAGGAGTCCCCTGGGAAGCCTCTTTAGAAAGGTCCGCGCTGCTTTGTCCGAATCTCTCCTGGCATAAAGAACGCATAGGATGTTCTTCAGTTTGGCTGGCAGGTTCAAACGGTCAGTGATACCCAAACTGATCTTGACCTCTGTTCTAGAGCTGTCTTCTTCGCAAATAAACTTGTAGAACGCTTTGGGGTGATTGTAAAACGTCGCGTCTCGCTCTGATAGCCCGCTGTGGGCGCGGCTCCAGATATCACTTGCGCTGCCCAAGAAGTCATCGTCATCATCATCCTCACCCTCATCGTCAGCCTCTTCTTCAGAGCTAGTGGAGCCTGCTCCGGTGGATCGAGAGGTCTGACGAGAACTGGAGGCTGGCGAGCCTGCAAACCCAAAGAAAATATCTTGAAACGGCGACTTATCCGTTATATTAAAGTACTTGTACCACGGGCCACATCAGAGATGTACTCCACGGTGTTAGAACGGGAAGGGTTATCCACAATAGCGCTAGTTGGGCTTGTAAGAAATCTAGTTACCCTTCGAAACCTTTCATCGAACAGGAGATATGTTTTTCGATCACTTTTGTTTTCGAATTAATACGGCGTTTTTCTTTTGAATGGGTTATAGAAAACATTTCAACTTGAGATATATCTTCAAAGCAACGACCGCCGCACAATGTATCCCTCATCGGGAAACACTTCCACAGAGATCTGCTTAGGAAAGAAGGACATTAACCCCTCCGAGGCCTAACAGTGATCAGTACGAATTTTTTTCACGAAGATTTAATTACAGACAGGCTAAGATGCTATGAAGAAAAAGTAAGCAGCCCACAAGAGCAACTGTTAGATGACTGATGATATTCTCCCAGCTGGTGCTGAAAGAAATACAAAGATACCAGTAGGGAGAATTAACATATTGACCGTAAAGAACAACCAACTCACTTCTACTGCTCCGAGTGGTAACCTCGATATTATTGATCCTGATTTCAGGCTGTATATCTTCGTTGACAAACACTTTTCCTCGCTCTTTTGGCGCCTTCTCCTCGTAAGACTGATCTTGTCTTGATGGCTGCCGATCGAAACGCGGTGGAGGAGAAACACAGATCAGCATTCCGCGCTCCAGTAGGTATTGGCCTGTGAAACACAGAACCAAACAAAAAGATTGGCGTGATGTCGTGGAGTGGAAAGAAACCAACTAAGCATGTAATGTTTATTGAAATTAAAATTCAGTGACAGAGAAATGAACTCCAGGGCCGTTCATAGCGGGGGGGGGGGGGGGGGAGGGGTGCAGTTGCCCCCGGCAGGAAACCAAAAAAAAAAAAACTGAAAAAAATAAATAAAATAAGGATACTAAAAAAACTAAAGGTGTGCGGAGTTTGCCCCGCTCTGACTCCTGCATTTTACACAGGGTTAACACAAGTTTACATCTGCAGGGCTGCAAATAATTTTTTCCTTGAGACTGAAGATTATATGTCCGACTAATCACCATTTTTATTTCCGACAAAACAAAAAAGTGGTCGAACACAGATCCGGCAGCTAAAATCCCAGCTAAGAAGCATATAGGAAGCTACGATCTGTGGATTGCAATTCATCAACAAAATGATACAATCATTGATGTAAAAAAATTGAAGAAAAATTGGAGGGAGTAAAGAAGGGAGGAAGGGAGGTGGCAGGGAGGTAGCGGGATGGGAGGGAGGGAACGAGGAAGGAATGGACGGAGTAGTAGACAAACTAGTTTAGTCCACAACATGCAAAGACTGGCCATTATATCACCAAATCCGAACGCACACTATAGTTTTCAACTCACCAAGCTCCAATCCCGTTTCAGTTTCCGTGCTTCCAATGCACACACCCAGATTGTCATAACCATTATCACGAACATAGTTCTCCATCCACTCAACCAGCGCCGCTCCCGAGAAACACTTGCGAGTAGCGTGCAGATCTTTGAGCATTGCTTGGATGACAAAATCCGCTGGGGCATTGGCACTAGCCTGATGCGAGCTGACGCTGACCGATGACGTGAATTCGTCATTCCGATAGAGCTGCTGCATAATTAGCACCTGCATGAAAAATACAAATAAATAAATCACTACCATAGAGTACAGAAGGGGTGATGGTCCTAAGTGACTCCTACGGTTTGTGGTCGTGGCATTTTGTTTTTCTCTCTTCATTCCGACCTATCCTGCTCCTCGTGTGTTTTTAAAGGCACTCTATTTCGGAAGGAGGTGTTTGCATGCTCTGTTGGTAGGAAGTTGTCCCAATTTTCCTTTCATCATTATTTTTTTTCTTTAGAGGCCTTACCTGTTTATAGAGGGAGTGGTACATGGAGATAAGACGGTCTGTTGGGCTGGTGTATAACTGCAAGAATTGCACGGTAGGATCCTTGAAAATATCAAAAGATACAAATGTGAGCCACATTGTTTAGCCGCCCCTTTACCCGGTTTCTCCCCCGGCCGAGCCTTGCCTAGCCTAGCCTAGCCTAGCCTTGCCTGGCAGTTTTTTCTCCTCCATACTCCTAAATCATTATTGTCCAAAAGATACGAATTTGTACGTGGTTCTTCGGAGAAAACACTCCATTATTTTCATCATTGAACTTTTTAACCATTTCACTCCCAGAAACAAACCTTAAAGCTGAAAATATGGGTCTAAACAAAAACGGCTTCAACAAGGCCAATGTTTTTTTTTAGTATATGAAGAAGTTTTCGGCCATTTTCTGACGATTTCCGATCAGTTCGGAAGATTTCCGAAGACTACCGAATATTTCCGAGGAGAAATCCGAAAATTTTCTCTCAATTCATGAGTGATTTTATCCGATTTTTGAAGAGCAGATTAGAATTTACAATGCTAAAATTTTTCATCTCCAAACACTTAACAGTCTTTTCTCCGAAAACAGAAAACATTAAAAAAATGGCCAATGTAACAGCAAACATTAAAAATTATGGGCAAATAACACTAAACACTAAACCCCATTCAGACCCTCCTTAAACAGTTGTCAATCTGACTCACTATGGACGCGGCCAGTGTATCATACGCTAATCCGTCCCCTCCTCCGTGGAAAAACTGCATTAGGTACTGAAAAAAAAAAATCGTGCGCGTGAGAAAATGTAGAACACTACAGAGAATATACAGTGTACCGAGAATTCTGAAAAGCAAATGCACTTATGTGTCTGTTTACATCATTAGATGGAACAAAGGGCTAAATGCAAGTTCCCCCCTCCCCCCAACACGACCTAGCAAAGGAAACAAGTAGAAAAGAAATTTAAATGAAAATGTAAAGTATCTTACAGGTATCGAGAATAAAATAAATAAAATAAAATAAATCACTTTATTTGAGTGTGAATGTATTTAGCACCGTTGTGCTTATTGAGGATACACTGTACTGTAAATAGAGAAATAAAAATATGTCCAGGCATAGAGAAAACAACAAGAGATTTCATCATTAGAAGCTTTCGTCATCTCATCATTAGTTATGCACAATGCAGACCTCCAGTTAATTAAAGATTTTACAAAAGAGTGAGGTGGAAGCACTGAAGGCATAGACACTTGAATTAACAGTGCAAAGAGAAGTCCTTACCGCTACAGCCTGTAGGAGAAGCTTGCTTTGTTGTGATGCTGAAGATCTTCTTCGCACCAAACGATGTGATTCCTCCTCGAAATTCTTGTAAAATCCGGAAAAAAACGTCGTGGTTAAAATATAAATTGTTTGCATATTCACATTAAGGCCGGTTTGATAAGAAAATGAGTGCGCATTTAAAAACCGGCACGATTTCTTAAAAAAAAAAACAGTTGCAGTGTTACAGATTTTAGAAAACGGGCCGATTTTTATTCTTTCAATTTAAATAGGCAAAGAAAAGCCGGCTACGAATCGTAGCGTGTAAATTTGCTTGGTGGAACAAATCGGCCTGACAAATCGTAACGCGTAAACCGGCCTTTAACTGTTGGTGTTGACGATGAAGTACCCGGGAATAAAGTGACCATGACCCCATTAAACAGCTTATTTGTCTCAACACTATCCTTTTAGAAAGCCAAGAGGGCCTCAACAATCAAAACTGACTGTAGCTAGGGGACATAAAGAAATGAAAAGATTTATTTTCTAGCCAAAGTGAGGTGCTAGCATTCAGATTTTCTGTCAAGTTCCCAGACGGAATAGCTTAAAACTCTATCTTGACAATCGCATGGAGCTGCCACTGTAAAAAGTTTGCAGTTCGTGCATTCAAACAGTCAGCTCTCGTTATAGCGGACACGCTCGGGGCGTCGTTTTGTGTCCGCAATAGCGGCAAGAATCCGTAATAGCGGGGTGTGAGGAAAAAGTGCCGTTAACATACGTTTAATAATATAGACTATGACGAGCTTATCAACGGTGGTAAAACTGCTAAGTAGTCATTGAGAATGGAGAATGGGGGCTTGGTCTTTCCTAATGAGTCTGGAAGGAAAAGGCCAAGCTGAAGTGAAAAGGCAGTCTTTTGTACCGTTACTGAAGGAATCGATTCAAAAATAAACCTTCCAGAAGTCCCTTGAAGTGTGTTTTGACAAATAACGAACAACAGACTGTAATCCCGCGTAATTATGTTATGTGAAAAGTTCATGGTGTCCGCTTTATCGAGAGTCAAAACAATAAATACTAGTTATGCAACGCTTTCGAGTGGTATACTATGGAATATCCCACTTGTCACTTGTATTTTCTTGGTATACACACTCGCCTTTTAACTATTTTATACCATGCCATAGAAAATACGCTCACTAAATTTCATCGAGAATAAGATCGCAGCGCACGATGGGAAGGTTGGGTTGAATACCGTCGAATATACAACGGCTTTCCTGTATTCTGATTGGCTGTATTTTCTATGGCATGGTATAAAAACTGTTATGTTGGTATCACGAAAGTGTCCGTAATTTCGTAATAGCGAGAGTCCGTAATAGCGGGAGTCATTTCCAGTCAAACCTCTATAGCT
The DNA here is from genome assembly GCF_052425735.1 of Oculina patagonica. Lineage (NCBI taxonomy): Eukaryota > Metazoa > Cnidaria > Anthozoa > Scleractinia > Oculinidae > Oculina > Oculina patagonica. Next base: position 21,421,081 of record NC_135759.1, read on the forward strand.
TTCGCCAAGGATCTGGATTTTGTCCGTAATAGCAAGTGACCGTAATAGCGGGGTGTCCGCAAGGCGAGAGTTGACTATAGTTAGTAGAGTCTCCTCTACTAACTACTGTGCATTCATCCAACCCTCTAATAGCCTCTTAATACCAACCCGTGCCACTGCAGTCCAGAGGTCTGTGAGGAATTTGCTGAAGTTGTCTGGGTACAAGACGCCGTGAAACCTCTGCAATTCACGTGATAGGAATTCCATGGCCGGCGTCAGGCGTTTTCGGATTGTGAATTGTGGGAGATTGAGGTCAAGCAAAGACCGCAGAACCTGTTTGAAAAGCTTGTTTATCTAAAGAAAGCAAACAGGTTAATTAAATATGGTACTTAAACCGGCAAAAAAACACAAAAAACAAACAAACAAACAAACAAATAAATAATACATCAACAACGATAAAAACACACCTGAGACAAAGTTACTCATTCCACGCCTCGGAATGCTTACACTTGAAACTTTTATTCGATATTGTTCAATAACCACAATTTATTGCAATCTGAATAGTTGTAATAATTAACTGGCTCGAAAAATAGCACGGTCGCTACAAAATGGTATTTGCTAAGCTCAATTAGCAAAGAGCAACTCTTTAATTAATAATTCACAGTCAAAATCTGTGGTAAGGCAAAGATTCTTCCTATGGGAGCTATTCGTGGGCGGGGAGGTGTTAAGGTATCACGGATGGAAAATTGGCGTTTTCGTTCCAAGCGAAATTGTGTGCAAACCATCAATGGTAACCCCAATAAAGTATATATTTTCTGAAAGCTTATTGAATAAAAATCCTAATTTTGGATTTTGTTTTGATCATATAGACCATAATAAGCAACGTCAGCATTTTGTTAACAAATTTTTAAACTTTAAATGGCGTTTTTAGGGCATCTTCAAGATAAAAAATTCTTAAAAAAATAATGGAGCAAGAAAAGAAAAATCCGAGACAACGTCTTTTAGAACAATATATGTAGATAAAATTCCACAGAAAAGTTTTGGCGCTCATGTAAATGTGTTCTCAAATAAGCCTAATGTTGCGCAACATTGGGGGTTACCATTGATGGTTTGCACACAATTTCACTTGGAACAAAAAAGCCAATTTTCCTTCCGTGATACCTTCAGATAGCAGCCTTTAGAGCTAATCTTCATGCACTGATCTAAATGAAAACCTTAGCTACTAAACTAGCTGTGGATTAAGTAGCTTTGGAAATCAATGGCTCAAATGAGGAGAATAAACTCACTCTGTAAGTGACTAATTTAACTTGAGAAATCTCCAGTCTGCAAAAGTGCTCAGCGTAAACATTCAGTACTCCCGGGTCAGAAAGTACTTCTGTTCTTGGTTGAGGAACATCGCTTCTTCCTTCAGCTGTAAACAAAAGCATGGTTGCCATCGGTTTTTAAAATTCCCTGACTTTTCCCTGATAACAATAAAATTTCCGTGACCAAATAAATACAAAATTTCAGATGTAGTTGCGGTCTCCGCTTTCAGAAAAAAATCACCGCTGAGATCGCATTGACCTGAAATGTTTCTTCCAGCCTTCAATGGTATTAGATGAGCAGTGTTATAATTTCAACTTTCCCTTACTTTTCTTCAAAATGTCAATTTTCCGTGGCTCAAAATAAAATTCTCTGACTTTTCCCAGACCTTCAAGAAATTCACTTTTCCCTGACCATTCCCTTACCTATTGTAATCGTGAAAAGCATCGGTCACCGTGAAACAATGTCGACATTTATAACAAAGTCCATGCCAACTGAATAAAAAGTCAAGTCAAGTCAGACGACCAGTGGAATAAAGAATGAATTCTTGAGTAACAGCCTTTTTTTTGCAGCCATATGTTAGGGTCCTTTTCCTAACTTACGCGACGACTCTGCGGACAAGGGTTGTATTAGTGTCATTTTTTTACCAAGGACATTTATACTCCTAGGTGGAGAGGGGTGCTTTCAGAGAAAAAAAAATGACTTACCTACGAACACAGTACACAAACCTGAACTGCTTGATCCGGAGTCTCCACAAGACAGTTCTAATCCAATAATGCAATCTTGTTTAAGAAGAGTTCCATTCCCAATAAAAATAAATTTATAAGCTGACTTACCTGCACTGCTAATGGAAATGCCATCCATGGCCAGGCTTGGTCCATTTTCACAGTAAGATAGGGAAAGTTCATATTCGGTGCTGCTTACAAGACGACGATGTTGACCAGACACCATGGAATCAGGATTGCTAATAGCTGACGTCACATGGTCTAACAGCCATGCCAGAATGTTTCTTAAGATTGCAACATTGCTCATTCTGACACCCATCTAAGGAGAGATCATAATGTGCATTGAATGGCGATTACTGAGTTGTACAAGCTGTAAGGCAACTACTAACTTTTTGACTGTCTCTCAAGAACTCTTACGGCAGAAAGTGTCAGTTTAGGTAGGCAAGTAACAAATAAGAAAAGCTGGTGCCTTGTTAGTAAAGGCGAACAGCCATATGATGATCACCAAGTGTTTTTGAAGTTATGTTTTTGTGTAACTATAAAAGGTAAAGCAGACCTGTTGTGTAAGGGGCTCAAATTCACCAGGATTCACGGCTATCCTTGAGATTCCTTCACAAGGCGGTATAAATGTCCCTAAACCACAAACAAAATTACAGAAAGATTACGTCGATAAAAGCATGTCTATTATAATTCAACTTTGTTTTAAAATCTCCCGACGGTGTTACGTTTATTGGAAATGACAAGGAATAACCAACACAACCACTAACATGATAACTGTGGTCTCCATATAAAGGGTTGAGTCCAATCGGATCCCTCACTGCTATAATGGTCTTCCACAACATCTACTTTCAAGATTACAATCCGTTCAAAACACAGCAGCTCGGATTGTCACGGTTACATGTACCAGGAAATTTGATAATATTACCCCTGTGTCAAAGAAGCTACACTGGCTACCTGTCCGCTATCGTATAATTTATAAAATTCTTTTACTGGTCTACAAAGCTCTCCATGGAGCAGTGCCTTCATACATTGGAGACTTAATATCCTATCACACCCCTCGGAAAAGTTTAGATCAAGCTCTCAGCACCTGGCGACGCCAAAAGCAAAATTGAAAACATACGGTGAAAGAGCGTTTGCTGTGGGGCAACTGTGGAACTCGATCCCAGAAGAACTTCCATCGACTGCTTCCATTGACATTTTTAAGAGACATTTAAAAACGTACCTTTTTAAGCAGGCTTTTTAATTATTTTATTTTTTTAGGGAAAATTTGAACCTATATTTGTAAATATCCGGGGTTTTTTATTTTTAATTTTTTTAATTTTTAGAGTTTTTAACTTTTTAACGTCATTTTATTAATATTTTTAATGTAAAGCGCCATGAGCAATTAGTGGATTTCGGCGCTATATAAATACTTTTATTACTATAATTATTTTATCATTAATATCCCTTGACCACGAAAACTGCGACTCCATTACTTGCTAGCAACTGGGTGCATATGACTCCTTTTTACCGATGTAAATTTATTATTAAATGTGTAATCAACACGGTTCTGCCAAACTTGACTTACCACCGGTATCCCGTGTATTGCAGCATTGTCTAGCTGAAGGATTGTAACGGCATCCCTGTAAATGCCTAGCATCCCGCTGAGTTCTAAGATGCCTCTGGACTCGGTCACCCAGAATTTCAGTTAGAAGTTCATCCGGTAATCCGCAAGTCTCCATTCCAAGGACATTGTCCGAGTACAACCTTACAAACGAAAACATTACCTGTAGCAAAGAAAAATCAAAGAATCTGGTAAAATAAAATGGAAACAGAACATAGTTCTCACCAGAACGCAATATCTAAATGTGACCACTGGGAAAATATGCCGAATACGAAACGGCTTTCCAGTCTTACTGATTGTCTATATTTTTTCACGGTATAGGATAAGTATTATGACCCAATTCTCTTATAAATGAAAAACCTGCAAGTGCAGGCGTTTTCCGTGAGCGCGAGAGTAGTATTAGCTCGCGATTGAGTAGATTCGCCGCCATGTTGGATGAGGGCGGAGAGAGGTTACTTCAGGACGCGTTTTCTCTTATCCCGAATCCTCTCCCGAGGACGAATCCAAGATGACGCTTCGCCGATCAAAATGCGTTCAAATTCGCTCGCTAAAATACACCTGCATTGCAGCCCATTACAAATGCTGGAATAATGCAAGGAGATTAGAATTTTGTAGGTTGATATCAGGAAATGATTAGTACCTGAATAAGCCTGTGGTAGAGTCTCCTTTTGATTTCCAACGACTCATTCCTCAAATCGTCATCTCCTGATGCGGAGCATGCAGCAGCTGTATGTTCACCTCTCTGAGGACTTTCGTCTGGACACAGGATCTTGCAAAGATGACACGCAAATGCTGCCACACGGTTCACAGCACAAATGACATCCACAAATGAACTCGAAATTGGCAAAACTTGTGGCATATCATCGCTCGAGTGACTGACGTCTGAGTAATGATCGTTGTTATCTTTGCTTCTTGCTTGACAAGACTGCGAGGAATCACTGCCAGACCTTGCACTATGAAAGCTCTCTACACTATTCCCAGAATGTATCGAACCCAAGGCACTAACAAAACTGCCACATTCTGACAGTTTAGAGCCGCCTGAGCCAGATTGGGTGTCACGCAGCTTAGCAAGGAGTCTGTTTTGAGGAGTTGGGATTTTCACTGGAGCACTTGGCCTCTGCAGGGGAACCTTTCTACCAGCTATTACAGTGCTTTGTTTAATGTTGCCTCCCTCTGGTTTGCGTTCATCTTGTCTTTCCTTGCTGTTTTCTGTTCCAAAACAACTTTGCCTTGCTGGACAAGTTTGACAGGAGTTTCCCTGATAATTGTCTTTATGTTCTTTACCACTTTTTCCTCCGTCCTCAATCGGTTGCACAATTGAAACAATTGTACGAAAACCTATTTCTGGAGCTGACCCTATCTTTGATGCTGCTTTCTCAGAACCTTCTCTTAGTTGCCGCTGGTCTCCGTTTGACACAGAATTTGGATCAGCAAAAGCACCATCGCCCGAAACCGCTTTACCATGTAGAATCTTCGTCTTTCCCTCGTCTTCAATGAAGTTAAATGAATCAGACGTGTGAATGGAGCCGTCACTGCCTGATTCATCAGTGGTATCATTCTCAAATGGGGTGCTTTGGTTCCTTGACTCAGAAGCTTTGGAATGCCATGAGCATTCTGAAATGGAATCTCTTTCATGAAAAGCATCCTCTTGTATATCATCTTGTTTTACAGCTGGAGTCAAATCTGTCAAACTCGATGCAGAACGTTGTCCGTCAACCTTTCCTGTATTTTCTAATGGCCGATCCACCTTAGGCTTCATATGATTTTTAGATCCACTCAGTTGCGCTTCCTCAGGGTTTGTCTCATTCTCAGGAAGGTTTACCCCAACGGTATCCTTCTCAGGAAGATGTACTCCAACGGCTTCTTTTACTGGTTCTTGAGTAATGGTTGACACAGAAGTTCCCCCATTTTCAAGGGGCTGCACTCTACAGCATTCTTCCGTCATGTTCGACCCCGAATGTTCTAATTCGTTCTTCTCTGTACTACTTTCCAACTGATCCAGCTTGGATTTAGTATTGATTTCTGCACTCTCAGAATGTCTACCATTCTCTAGAGGCTTTACCACACAGCTTTCCTCCGTCACGGACGATCCAAAATTTTCAACTTCGTTCTTTTCTGTGCTACCTTCCAACAGATCTACCTCGAGCGTGGTATTATTTTTAGACTCCTTTGAGTGGTTCAACGATCCACTCGACTGTCCTGCATTGGAAATTGCACCATTTTCTAGAGGTTTCGCCACATAGTTTCCATCCAACTGTGCTTCATCATTTTCTGACTGTTCAGGATCAGCAAGTTTCTTGGGCTTGCTTCCCTCTGAATCCTCTGCTTTTAACGTACATTGACTTTGCTCTAAATCATCTGCATGCTCTCCACACACCTCTGAGCTTAACTGATCATCATCTTGTAGCTTCTCCGTTTCATTGTCGTTGCCATTCTTCTGTTCTGATAACCCTGGTTTAGTATTTTCATGGTTATCTGATGTCTTCAATGAAGTGAAATCTTCATCTCTTTGTTGGTTTAATGCGATTCTTTCCTTTTCATCTGGCTGATCGCACAGGGCATTTCCCTCGTCAATATTACCACTTTTGAGTTTTCTCCATGGTTCCATTACCATCTTGTGCAGTAGCCAAACAACTAACTGACTCCCCAAGGTTACTTGGTTTGGCCACACCTGATGAGCCTTGTTCCGGATGTTGTTCTTCGTCAATCGGTGATTCTTCTTCACTGGGCTCTTCTTGACTGCTGGGTTGGAGCTGTACAGTTTTAAGCTTGGCATTGGGATCACCTTTCGCTCTGGGTACATGAATTTGGGCAACTACATTTACCTGCTGGACACGGCCTGGCTTAGATGTTGCACTTCTGCCATGAGCTCCATTCCACACACTGGGTGTCTCATCTCCTGAACTGCTGTCGTACAGCACACCGGGTCGCCTGCGTCTTGGACTCTTTACTCTTACAGGAGGGCTAGAGCCTAGATGGTCCTTCCTTGTCTGAAGTGGTTCTTTGCCTCTAGACTACAAGCCAAAATAAAGCAAGTAGAATAACCAACCCTGCAGCTACCTTCAACATGTGACTCATTAATTTGTAGTTCAGATTAAGAGTGCTGAATAAACCTGTTTTGTTTTGTTCTTGATTGCTAGAAGTTCAAGTAAATGTAGGTTTATTTGAACATGAACATTCCAAAACTGTTTATGAGAGGTAGGGAAACACCCCATACCTTATGTCAATAATTTGATTGTTTTTTAATTTTTTTTTAGAAAAGTAAGTACTTAGCGTGGAACTGCGACTTCAATGCGAGTTATTTGCGTGAATTTGAATCGATTTGTTTGTTTAATCTTTGAACGGTGGAAAGACCTCCCCCACCTACCCAACAAAAAATCGGGATCAATTTAGGTTTCTGGGAAACGCTCACCTACCCCTCCCCAAACCTAACATTTTGCCCAAAGCGATAAGTAAGGGTTAATGTTAGGTTTGGGGAGGGGTAGGTAGCAGTTTCCCAGAAACCTAAATTGATCCAAAAATCGTTTCAGTGAGAATTTAGACATAGCTGGAAGTTTTGCGAGACAATCCATTCACAAAAGTAGAACTGCACAAAATGTTCTATATCACTGGATACTCAATATATCGTTACCACAATACCTTAGCAGGCGTCCCATGAGAAGGACCAACAGTGTTGAAAGCTGAATGCTGCGAAGGTGTCAAGGACAAAGGAGAAGCAGACTTGCTACCCAGCGGCCCTGCAGGCGGTACTGGTGGCGCTGGCTTCGTGTTGTGGCTTCTTTCTTGTGATCCACTGATGTGTAGCTCAACTGCCTCCCATACATCGTTGCTGGTGAGCACAGGAACAAGTCTTTGAAAGTAATGACCAATGGCGTCCAGCCACTGCAGTGCAAACTCTTGAAAGGGTTGCCGCCATCTTTGTTGACTGGAATGCAGAGTTAATCAAGGTACATTTAAATGTTTAATATTTTCCCTTAGAGCCATTACTTAGCACAGTGTGAGACGCAGTGTACTAATGGCTAATTGCATTGGACTCTCGTCTCTGGACTGAATGGCCAGTGTTCAAGTGCTGTACGGAAGCTTTGCATTGTGTTCTTGAACGAGACACTTGGCGCTCACAGTGCATCTCTGAACTCTGGTTTATAAATTTGTACCAGTTAACTATTAGAGCAAGCTGGAAAAATGCTGGGGGTGGTGGAATTTGCAATAATCCTAGGTGCTTTATGCTGTGGAATAAATCTTAGGACAAGCTTGGGTTATGTGGGCCATTTGGGCCTGAGTACAACCGCACCATCCTTTTATTCTTACGAAGCACCAAAATCTTGTAATAAGTAGTATACATATAGGTGCTCTTTGAAGCACTGCAATTTTAGCTTAAAAGGAAAGAAATAAACACTAAAGAAACATGTTCACATATAATCAACCATTTAGTATAGAAATAATAAAAATCAATGGTCATGAAAATAAGTCTTTTTTAAACCGCCACTGATTTTCAAATAAAAACATGGACATTTACATTTACCTGTAGGGAATGTATTTTGCCCATTCTTTGTCCAATTTTGACAATCGAAATGCCAAACAAAGCATGGAGGGCTCCACACTATCACGGCGTTGGGTACGGGGTGGATTTTGACACAGCTGTTCAACATCTAACATCAGTAAGGAATAAAACGTAACAGCAGCAAGTTCCATCATGTCAAAATACCTGTAACAAAAGTCAACCAATTAACCAGTTGATTACTTAGACAGTCTGGTGTAAGGCACAGTGGCTGAAAGGTTAGCGCCAGAATTGTGCGGTCTGGGTTTGCCCCCTGGCCGGGGCACTGCATTGTGTTCTTGGGCAAGACACTTTACTCTTACGGTGCCTCTCTCCACCCAGGTGTACAAATGGGTAATGGCTAATTCAATGCTGGGTAAGCCTACATACATACACCCTGATGGACTAGCACCCCATCTAGGGGGTAGTGGTAATACTCCTAGTTGCTTCATGCTACGGAAACCAGGATAAGCTCCAGCCTAATGGGCCACTGGGCTCGTATGCAGGCTAAACCTACTTGAACAGTCAGCATGGAAGCGGATTAGGCATGTAAGCTAACCTGGAGAAGGCCTGTTTGTATGATGTGTTGTAATAGTTGACTTCATGGTGAATTTCCAGGATCAGTTTTAGCAAAAGCTTGGGTGGTGAGAAATTCTGTCCCAACTCATCTGTGGCAATGACTTTGATGCGCTCATACCGGCTTTCCATCTCACTCTTCAAGAACATAAAACAAACACGAAAACTAAATGTTCATGTAAATTGCAAACATTTTATCATCAAACAGCAACAGATCAGGGCCGTAACTAGGGCAAGACGAGGCACTTGCCCGTCTTGCCTCTTGGTAAAATTGGTAAAAATAGACAAGGCACTTGCCTCGTCTAATTTTTACCAAAAATTATTAAAACAAACTATGTTTTCTTGGGAAAATAATCCCCAGTTTAACAAGACTGATTTTGCTTAAAAAATACCTCATGAAAAATGCCCCTTAATGAGATTCATAGCTTCTAGATTTCAAAATGTTCTGGAGGGCATACCCCTGAGCCCACTAGCAAGATTTTGCCTCGTCTATGGCAAAGGTCTGGTTACGGCGCTGCAGATGGATTTCATTTTTCAGGTGTAGTGTTTCTCCTTATTAGCTCCTTATTGATCATTTGAATGAGAAGGTAGATTAAAATTTTGGGGTGGGGGGTTTGAAAAGGGAGGTAGCAGGGTAGTGAAGTGAGAAGTCCAGGGTAGAATGGGGAATGCCAATAATGCTTGTAATTATTACAGGGGAGTGGCAGGTTTCATCAGCAAATTATGTAGATGTACAGTGGAACCCCGATATAATGATATGCCAAGGGAGCAGTAAAATAATATCGTTATATCGAAACTTTCGACATAATGATATGGCCGTAATAAAAACGAAATTATCGTTATATCGGGGTAACCTAACAAGTCCTTTTTACTGCATATTAGAGGAGGATAAAGAGAATAATTTTGATAAGAAGGCTTAGAACACAGTATCATTTTTCGTATATCATCGTACAAAGCTGTTTTTAGAAACGTTAGAGACGACTCGATTACCGTAATGTTATTGCATTAAATTCGATGTTTGGAAATAAAATGTGACTGTGTGCTGATAACGTCGTTATATCGGGAGGATTTTACATTCGGTCCGCTAAATTCATATCGTTTTATCAGGAATATCGTTATTAATATATCGAGGATCGTTATGTCGGGGTTCCACTGTATCTTTAAATAATACTAGTGTAACCACAGGAGTGGGGCCTGACGCGAAGGGAGTGCTGACTGCAAAGAAAGGACAAAGACTACTGGTGCGTCACGGGATCGTGATGTGAAGACCACGGCGTACGAACGACAACGTGTATCATCGCTCCGAGTGCAGAAGGAGACAGGGAAATGTGAGCCGACCGACAAGTCTGATGTCATGTGTCGAGCACGCGGTGTGAACGATCGGAGTGACAGCGCGATGTTGTAGTGTCGCGACAAAGCAACACGCCCATGTGACAGAATAGATCATGTGACAAGCGTGAGAGAACCCGTCGGAGCACGCGGGCGACACTGTCGTGATGACCTCGCACCGACGTGCAGGAAGAATCACTCCGCCCTATCGGTATAAACGGGCGCGCACGCGAAACGCAATCCGCTGGTCACGCAAGATAGGGTGCGGGCCCTCTTAGGCCCGCAATAAGATGTGATCACTTGAAAGCCAGAAAGAAATCAGAAATTAAAATAAAACATCATTTTACAATAATGGCTGTAGCTTTTTAAAAGCTGTTGGAAACAATTCCACAGTTTATACCATGACCTACAAGAAGCCTTGGTGTTTTTATGCTTTATTGCTGCACATTGTATCCAATTGTAAGTTGCTACAAAATCACAAACACATAATTACAACATTTTCATTATTTTGCATTATAATCTGTAGTCTCAAAGGAGCATTCATCGTGATTAAAAATTACCTTCACAAACAAAGCCAGGAGATTGCAGGTTGGTTCCGTTGCCAGGCGATTAGCAAACTGACTGGCCTCCCGAAGTGTTGAAAAAACTGATGGAAACTCAGATTGCAGCTGTCTTGCAGATTCTAAAGCCAGTTCAAACAGTGCAACCAGTGCAGGTACACCATCCTTAGGGCTGTTCTCAGCTGGAAAGATCCTCCTTATTCGTGTCAGGGAGTACTTGGTTTTTGCCATTAAATTTGACAGTGTGGATAGCAGCATTTTGAACTAGATTATAAGCATGTCAAACAGTCACAGTTAACATCCTCAAAATATTCACCTGAATGACACATATAATATGAACATCAATAAAGCCAACAGCAAATTAAATTACATGTATTTTAAGTTGTTTCAGCAATCACCCACAAAAGGTTTTTTTGGTCTGAATTCCCCCACCACTCGAAATTCCAGTTCAGCTCGATCCTTGCTTCATGTGTAGAGGGAGCTGTCAATTATTGACACCTCAACAACATTATTTGGATCCCTGGACACAACAAATTTGCTGTATGGAAAACCCATTTCCCAGCCCAAATTTTGCCCAAATCCCAGTTCCCAGGCTATTGTTTTCTCAATTTTCCAAATTCAAGTCCCAGTGAACCAAATCCCATTTTCCCAGTGAAAATTTGCCCAAATCCCAATTCCCAAATTAACCCCTTCAGGGCCCTCTTTAAACTTTCTGCACCTTGATCAGAAAATCAATGTACAGTAACAGAAAATAAAGGCTGTTTTGCTGTCTATACTCATAACCGAAGTTTCACTGTCCTTTAGTACATACATGTAGCACTCCACTCTGTTTACCTCTTCTGCAACAAAAATTTCCCGACAGATAAAAACATGTTCCATAACGTCTTGTAAAGAAATAATGGTGTGTTCAATGTACCAAAGTTCATTCTCAAAGTACCTAGTAAGAAAAAAAAAATATTTTGACATCAACAACAGCTGCAAAAGTTCCCCCAAAGCCCCCAAAAGCATGGAAATTCCTTGATATTCACTTGCATTACTTTTAGAGAAGTTAAAATAAATTCTGTATATGGGGTAACATGTTCCCTCTACTAAAATTATCTATGTATCTATGAATTATCTGTGAATCAAATTACCGGTAGCCAGATCATTTATAGTCAATAGTGTGGGAGGTGCTGTGACCTTATGGTTAGTGTGCTGGACTCGAATGGTCTGGGTTTCAGAACTGGCCAGGGTCCCTGTGTTGTGTTATCTGGCAAGACACTTTACTCTCACAGTGACTCTCTCCACTCAGGTGTATAAATGGGTACTGGCGAATTTAATGCTTGTGTAACCCTATGATGGACTAGCTTCCCATTTAGGTGAACTCTGCTATGAGCCTGATGACCCATCAGGCCGGAGCTTATCCTGGTTTCCATAGCATGAAGCGACTAGGAGTATTTTTACTCACCTCCGGATGGGATGCTAGTCCATCTCAGAGTTACCCCCCCCCCCCCCCAAGCATTTAATTCGCCGGTACCCATTTATACACCTGGGTGAAAAGGGGCACAATGGGAGTGAAGTGTCTTGCCCAAGAACACAACACAGTGACCCAGCCAGGGCTTAAACCTTCACCCACTCCGTCACTTGTGCAGCCCACTACCCATTAGGCCACCACGTCACCAATATCCCATTCAGGGGGAAGTAGAAATACTCCAAGTCGCTTCATGCTACTGGAATTGGGATAAGCTTCACCCTGATGGGCCACTAAGGTTAAAATGCGCACTATACCTACCTTAAACACAGGTAAGATAAATCATTTCCTTTGCATTATTAAAAAAAAAAAACAATAATGGCATCAGTGACTTATTTATTATTATTTTGTTATTTTGGGGCAGTGTCACTTACTTAACAAGGTACTCCAGATATGAGATTTTGCAGAATAGCATTCCTACTCCATATCTGAGTTCAAACTCTTTTAACAGTCGGCAAGCGTCTGAAGAAAGAGGGCCTGTTGGAATCGCTCCACCATAAACAGGGTGTGGTTCTTTGCGTTTGCTTTCAAAACTGTAAAAAATGTTTTGTTTTTCAACTTCTTTTCTTATTGCCAAAGCAACATTTTATAATGATCTAGATACACTGTTAATAAACGATAAGAAGTGACATCAAAAGAATAACATTGAAAACCGAAGTGGAACTTGGGGTCACAGGCAAGAGTTTTCATTTTAAAGTTTTCTATTTTAGGGCCATTTCTAAGGTCTGTATATGTGGTCTATAAGAGTCCAGACCATGGAAAAATGACGGGTTTTTACAATTACACTGAGAGAAAACCAGATTCCTTTTTTGCTTCAACGAACGAAAAAAATAATGAGGAAACAGCACAGCTGTGATCGTACATATATCCCGGCATGATCAATCGATCAAAATCGATGATCGGAAATCAATCAATCAATCAATATCAATCGATCATGGTTAGTTAATTGATATCGATTGGCATCGGCCAATCGATGACCAATCGATAGTCACAAATAAAATTTCCTTAATTACATCGATTGTCATCGATTGCTATCGATTTTCATCGATTGTCATCGATTGTTATCGATATCTTGCGGCGGACTTGGGCATCCCGAGGACAATTCTCCAGAATATCCGGAAATAGATTTTCGCAATCCTAAAACGACATGTCTGAAGCGGATAAAGCAATCCCGGGAGCAATGGACGTTACACTATCTAGACCAAGCCACTTATTTTCGAGTTATTTTCCTGTTGCTGTTTATTCAAGTTTATATTCTTTGGCTTGTTTAGCTTACGTAATATTGTACCTGCATACAACACAACTTTTTCTGTTATATTTCTCAAGTAATCTATACGCTAGTGTAAACCTTGCCCCCATTTCTTAATAAGGTTGTTTTTTATGCATAAGATGACAGTGTATCGCGAAAAATAATGAATAAATGAGGTATTGATCACTTTTAAGAGCCACTGAGTTGACGTAATAACACCCATATTGAATCAAACCAAATAAAAAACGATCGATGAAAATCGATGGTAATCGATGATAATCGATGAAAATCGATGAAAATCGATGACAGTCGATGAAAATCGATGAAATTAAAAGTCACAAAATTTTCCGTCATCGCTTGGTCATGGATTTCCAATATCAATCGATTAATTGGCATCGATTATAATCGATTGGTATCGATTATCATCGATTATCGGTTTCATCGATTGATCACGCCGGGATATATCGGTACTACATTTTTATTTTTACATTGAGAGGGAAGGTACAGCCTTTTGGCCCAAGGCAAACCACAACTACATGTACATATACAGGAATGACGCTAAGGGCCAGCTGCCAGCTAATTTCACAGGCTGAGAGAGAAATGAAATCCAGCCGAAATTTCTCACAAAAACAAAGACCTAGGTAAACTTTTAGAGCTGCCAAGGCCAGAAAAGCCAACAGGGCTTGTCGATGAGCCGGCTTAGTGTTTTCTTAACTACATCCCTGCATATACGGACAAAAACAGTTTAACTGTTGTCAAAGCTTCCTTCCTTGTCACTGACGTACCTGACAAGTCTCTTCATCAGCTCAACATACTGTTTATGGAATTCAGGACTTTCCAAGGGTAACTCACGTACAGGGGGACGAGCATAGTGCCAAAAGCTTCTGATCAAACCTTCTATCTTCTCTCTCTCAACTATCACCCATTCACTATAAGCATTCTTGTCCATGAAAGCCTGAACACTGTAAAATGGGTGGTGGTTGCGCTCAAGTACAACAAGTTGACTTAGTAGCTCTTCTACCAAAAACTGTAAATTAAAACAACTCACTTTACCATTTCACTCCAAAGAATTCTCAAGTTCAATCTCGAGACGTTAAATCTCGAGACTCTAAAAAGACCTTATTCCAAGAGTTCAGTTGGAAAATAATGAAAGTACCATATTTTCTTGATTGAACGCCGGGTAGCGAATAATTAAATGCCGCGTCTCTACTTAAGGTGGATAGAGTTGAAAATAGGCCCCTCAGGTATTTTTTATAATAAGTTGTAGGTAAGAAAAGTCAGATACATGTTTGTCAAAATAATGAAAATAATGAACATCTGGCTCAAAACAACTGCAGGAGTCAAATAAACGCCTGTTCCACCAGGCTAAGTTTGAAATAAATGTCGGGGGCATTGAATCGAGATTCAAGAAATTATGGTAAATTACAGTACCACAACAAAGTGGTCTCACACCATGCTGATCCTGTCACAAACAAATTAGGTACATGTAAATTAATGGAAAAAATTTGAACATTTGATCATCATTAGTAAATCATTAGTTCGTCCACTTTCTTTAATTACCACCAAAAAAACCTGAGTCAGCATCACTTATTTACCCATAATCTCCACAACCAGAATTTGATGATTCCTTGGTGGTCAGATAAACAGGGTGTTATCTTAGTTTATTAATTTTGGTTTTACTAATCATAGATGACCATACCCTTTGAGGCTCCTTGGCACGTGGAACTTGTTTTGGTATTTCAGTCTCACATAAAAACTTGTGTTGTCTTTTTCCAAGCCTGAAGACATTCATTACCAGCTCCTGCAAAGCATCTGAAGAGGTTGGAAGTGAAACTTCAGGAGAAACACATCCTGCATCAGAAGATGATGACATACGACGTTTGTAGGAATTTATTTTTGCACTACCAGTTGCTGAGCTGAAAATCAAAAGGATGGCATGTAATTAATCCTTTGAGCTCAACATACAAATTTTTTTCAAGTACTGGTTTCAAATGATATGTCAACTAAGGACATATTATTTTATTATTTTTAATTATTAATTCATTTATTAATTTATTTTATTAATTAAATATTTTAAACATTTTTTCGTGCTACCTTGATCCACATTCTGTCACCTTGATCATGATAATGATAGCAAGAATTATTCTGGTTGGTTCACAATTTTTGTTTCAAAAAATTTCATTTCCTTTCATAAAAGATGGCATTCATTCTTTGGACTCTAGGTTCTAGGACATCTCTGCATCATGGCTATAATTAGCTTTTTAATAGTATTATAATCGGGTTACAAATTAAGACCAATACACCTGACTGAAGAAACCACAGGTTGTGCAAATCAAGCTCTTAAGCTCTTAAATTATCAATAAATGGAATACTAAAGGACTAAGATTACCAATGTCGTCTAATGAGAATTCCATTCAGTCTTAATGTTCATGGTTTATGCTTTTCACAGGGTCACATTAAATTGTCTTCAGTTAGGTGTACCGTATACCGTAAATGATCTAATAAAAGCCTACTCTCAAATAAACACCTCATATCTAATAAAATGCCTCCCCTGAAGTGTAAAGTTTGTTTTAGATGCCCCCCTCTAATAAACGCCCCATGTCTAATAGACGCCCCTCTCCAAGAATCACCTCAAAAAACAAGGAAATGTTCCATACAGAAAAACTACGCAACATCTCATTAGATAGTTTCTTGCTTAGTTTCTTGTTACTAGTTAGTTTCTTTCTTGACTCGGACATGATGACGATAAAAACATCAATATATATATCGCACTATGAACAACACCTCTAGGCTTTGCATTAGTGCAGATAGATTAGTTTCCTACTCTCCTACTGTGTCTTGTATCTTACTACGCTAGCAAACTACGCTGGTGCACCCTATTTTTTGTTGACGTTGTAACAGTTAAAGTGGAATAAACACCCCTCTCAAATAAACACCTCATATCTACTTAACGCCTCCCCTAGGACCCCATAAATTTAATAGATGCCCCGGGTATTTACTAGATCATTTACAGTAGACACAGGTACATGCCACAATGTCACTGTTGAATGATAACTATTTTAACACATGTAAGACTTTCTAACCTTGCAGAGGGAAGTTTTGAATATGAGAACTTTCTTTGCATTGGTGAAGGCGATGCTGGTGAATACGGCGTGTTTGGAGAAGCTCCCTCGGAGACACTAAGGACAGGATACTGGGCACACAGTACGGCATTCTTGTACAGTTCAAACAGGGGATGCTGTTTGAAAGAGACAAGTGACAATAAATTATTATTAACTTTGATAAATAATGAATCCTAAGTACATGCATGTGTTGGGCTTTAACTTGAACATTAAAAATTTTGTTTGATTTTTTTGGTTTGAATTTTGATTTTGGAGGGGACTGTTTGTGAAGAAGAGTTAGGATAATATGCGAGCCAGCGAGGCATGTGAGCCATGCGAGCCAGACATCCTAAAACCCAATAAAAGGCTAACGGCAAGCTACCTAAACTAACTGTAGGCTAACCAGAATACTATTTAGGCTAACCGGAGTGCTATGTAGGCTAACCAATGTGTTATTTAGGCTTACCTGAATGGCTTGCATGACTTGCACGACTCACAAGCCAGAAATCCCTAATCCCAATAAAAGGCTAACCGCAAGCTACCTACTGTAAGTTAACTGTAAGCTAACCAGAGTGCTATTTAGGCTAACCAAAGTGCTATTTAGGCTAACCAATGTGCTATTTAGGCTAACCGAAATGGCTCGCATGGCTCGCTGACTCGCAGATTATCCGGACCCTGTGAAGAACTGAGATTGACAGTTAAATGATTTAATGATTAAATTTTATTACTTAATATATATGTAGCAATAATTGGAGGAGGCTGGGTATGATATGAAGAATATTATTATGCAGATTGAAGAGGGAGGTATCCACTGAAGCTGAAGGCTTTAGGCGGATAACACCCACCGAGATCTGCATATAATTCTTCATTATCATATGAAAGCCGAGTTCAATATTAATTGTTTTATAATTCATTCATTTGAAGTATTTCCACAGCTCTGGAAACACAAAATTTATTTAAATGGGTTCTCTCTTTGGCATAAATTGTTTTACAAAACAATGGCAAATTTCTCCACTGTTGCTGGATTTTGGAAGTTTCTGACTGGAAGATAATAAGCTCTTAATAACAAGTGCCTTACCTCCAACCCTTTTTCAGTTTTTTTTTTGTCTCAATCATCCACTAAATTGAAAAGGTAAAGTTCATTTCCCAGGGGGGACTCAAAAAAGTTTTGTATGGGGAGGCCCTGCCCCGAGGTCCAACTCCTTACCCTTTTATATACCATTTTGACAGAAAAGGCACCCCTTTCTTATACCTTTTACTGAAAAAAGGTACCCCTTTCATATACCGAAAAGACATGACAGATGCCTAAAACAGGAAGTCTTGATGCCATTTTTATTTAGTGTTTATAAATTAAATAGTACACAGGGTTCATACAAAAAATTGCAACCATTTTTCAAGGACTTTTCAAGGACCAAACTGAATATTCAAGGACCTTCTACCAGGAATGTAATTTCACAGATGGTACAGTACCGGTAATGCACAGTCCCAGTCCAAGCTCACAAGCTTTAAAGGTTTTTAAATGCCTAATTAATGCATGCAACATGCCAGTCCAAGCTCACAAGCTTTAAAGGTTTTTAAATGCCTAATTAATGCATGCAACATGTGCAGGACAATAATTATTGAGAGTTCTATACAAAACCGCTGGTGAATTTGTTTCACTGACATTTGAACTCACGTGCGCAGTTGGATTACTTTGCTTCTCAGTTTCCCTTTATCAGCTGCTTTTACACCCAGCTTTTTCAGTGTTTGAAGCTGCTTTACACAGGAAAAGACCAAAGTCTATGTAAAGCAATTCTCTTTCGACCCCACTATATATTCAAAGTTGTAGAAAATTCAAGGACTTTTCAAGGACTTACACACAAATTCAAGGACTTTTCAAGGAAAAATGGAATTCAAGGACTTTTCAAGGACTCTCCCTAAAATTTAAGGACTTTTCAAGACTGTGCGAACCCTGATACAGCCTCAAGGTACATCTACAGGTTTAAAATATTTTCATTGAAGGCCCTTTTAAATACGTAAATGACCAATATCCCTACCCTTTCATATACCAAAAGTCGTGAAATCCCTACCCTTTTATATACCTGAGGAATGAAAAGGCACCCCTTTCGGGCGGAGCCTCCCCGTATAGGCCATTATAGGAAGACCCCCCCCCCCCACCCCCGGGGTTCATTTCTAGTGACCAGTTTGAGCTACATGTAGTTCTGACTTCACATAAAATAGTGGCAAATTTCTCCGCTGTTGCTGGATTTTTGATGTTTCTGTCTTGAAGATTAGCTCTAAATCACAAATGCCTTCCCTCCGAAGTTGATTTAGAGCCACTGTGTGACATCAGCGATCCTTGGGAACGAGGTTGTGTTTGGTTAATTTGTGATAGAGGACGAAGGATAATCCGAATAAGTTCATTGTGTCCAACAACTCAGACCACAAATGAAGATCTTGATAAATAGATTGTTATATTTCGGTATGAACTATACCATCATCAGACTAATAAAATTAACATACAAGCTAGATCTTAAATACTGCGAGTGAGGAGACGAAAACAATAAGTTTACTCAGGAGAATAGATAGAGTTCTCTGCTGGACTTTAGTCCATTGTTTAGGGAAGGTGCTAGGCGTTTGATATAATAAGCCTCTTTGTATAGGGGAAGATTCCAGTTGTGGTCACAGTCTAATACCGTTGTATAATATCACGGACAACATGGGTGAAGTATTCTTTGTCATTACAGATAGAAGGTGGAGCAATGTCAGTGTTTAAATTATCCGGTAAATTACATAAATCGCGAATAAAAAGTAAATGGTTACACGTTCGCAGGTGTTTGTAAATTGCGCTCTCTTTGTCAGAGATTGCGTGTTCATGTGTTCGGACGAAAAGAGTTCTGTCCGTTTTGCCGATGTACGCTGATTGGCAGCCAGGGCATTTAAACTTGTAAACAACATGTGATTTATTCAGAAGTGGAACTCGATCTTTATTGTTCGTGTAGAAACATAGTTTCGTTGTTTTCTCGCGTACTTTTATCTCGATGTTAGAGTTTGTAAGACATCTGCGAAGCTTTCTTTTGAAGGATCTTAAGAGTTGGGATGTTTTGTCTCCGATGTACGGGACAGAAAGCCAGATGGTTATGGAGTTTTCCTTGTCTTTGTTCGCTGCTGTACAGATCTTATTCAGGGCATCGTAAGAGAACCGTCGAATTAAGATCAAGATCTTCATTTGTGGTTTGAATTGTTGGACACAATGAACTTATTCGGATTATCCTTCGTCCTCTATGTACTGAAACTGTCATCAGGTACTGGGTTTTGGTTAATTTGTGATGTAGGACAGATTGAAGTCATTAAAATGACATCAATCGTCATATAATAGAGCCTTTTTCGAATTAGCTAGAATTAACCGCAGATTGAAAACCAATCAAGAAAAGAGAAAAGGTCGAATGAATAATAAATATAATTTTACTGTACTTATATTTTACAATTTAATGATTGAATTTTACCCTTGATGTGATGTCTCCACCAGCATCTTGTGAAATACAACTTTCAGTTGATGTTCCTACAGCACAAAACATAAATGAGATAAACGTAATTATAACCTACGGTTTTTACAATGTATATCACACCATCCAAATTGTACATAAAGACAGTTATTATTAATTAATAATTATTCTGAATTATGACAGCTTGATGGTTTTGAGTGTGCACAAACACACCCCACAAAAAACGTAGCTGTTCCTGAAACACTGACTGGCATGTGTGGTAAAGTGATTAGAGAAAGTGAATGGAGAAAAACCCTTGGAGCAAGACAAGAACCCACAGCGAGCTCAACCCACATAATGGTACTAGGAATCGAACCCGGGCCACATTGGTGGGAGGTGAGCACTCTCACCACCATGTCAACCCTGCTCCCCACAACTTATACTCAAGTGTGTACTTACATCTGTACATGTAGCTTGTACTCTGATCTAGAGGTTGCAAATATTAATTTTCTTAACTTACTGTACATGTACTTCTATGACGGCATGTATGTTTACTGGTTGTACTTAATTTATCAAAGTTTCACTACCTAGTAAAATTAATTCAAAAAAGAAACAAGGCATTACTTGAACCGGGACTCCTTCCTTGTTCAGAATTATTGCTGCCATCACTGGAGACCTGCAAAATTGAAATATTTTGACTTAATTTTTTGTTGTACAAATCAAGCCATCTGGATGTGAGACCTGCCCAGGGACACTACATCGTATTCTTGGGCAAAAAACTTTGAATTTCTTTCACAGTGCTTCTCTTCACCCCAAAGTATTTAAATGGGTACTAGCAAATATAACGCTACAGGATAGCCCTGCATTGGACTAGTGCTACAATTCAGTGGGTAGAAGATCAAATATTCCTCAGGGGCATAGCCAGCTTTTTGAAGAGTTGTAGGCCTGGCCAACTGCTTTTTGAGGGTTGGGTCGAGTTGGGGGTTGGGTGGGTCCGTTGGGGAAGGTTCCGAGATCAAGACCCTATCTACATTCCTGTTCCTAGTTGCCTAAAAAACTATGGAAACTATTGGCATACATGTTACAGTGGTTTGGGCCTCCAGGCCTGAAGCAGACTTAACCTTAACTTAATTCCAAATTATGCACTTTAAGTTAGTAAGTTTGTTCATGAAGAGACCAATATTGTCGGAGAAGCGTAAAACTTAGTTTAAGAACACGAACAATTTTGATTGGTAGCCAATTACATTCAAGTTTTATTTACTCATACAGTGTGAAAGATGAGCAATAAAAATAACTTTCAGTTGGACAAAACAACTTTGCATGGACCAGGTTTGAGAACATCCTTACCACTTTCATTTGAGAAGAAGGCCTGTCTGGATTTGTGCTGTTAGCTGTGACCTTGACACAGTAGTGACTTGGCCTAAAGATTATAAACATTTTCAACTTGTGTAAAAAAAAACCCTCGCTTATCAGTGACAACAAACGTTACCATTATATTAACAATTTTAAGTTAAAAATAAAACAATTGGGTACGAAATAATCAATATAAAATTAATGTAAAAAGAACTCCTCTGCAAAAATAATATCATAATGGTAAAACTATGATCCAATGCAAAGAGGTATTTGCATGCAGAATCACGTAAAGAGTTTGGCACGAATAGAGTCTTATTGAGTATTTAACTCATGGTTCAATTCCTTAATGAAAAGCTCTCAAAATTTAAACAATCTTGAAAATGTTAATCTGCAGAGAATTGTTTGTCTTCCAAATCAGGACTTGATCAATCTTCTTGGTCTGAAAGACAGGTTTGGACAACAGGAGTGTTGGAAGAAAAAAAGATAAATAAAAAATTCCCTTACTCAAGATGATGAAAGTTGCTATGAATTCTTTTAATACACTTTCCATGCCTGTAAAACAACAGAACCATTAACATTTAATATTAATACTCAGTTTCTGCAAACTGCAAAGGATAAAATCTAACGAAAAATATGTCTTGGTCATTTTCACTTTTTACTACTGATGAAGGCAGCACTGCCAAAACGTTTAGTTTTACAATGAACTTTACAGCATTGAACATTACAGTATCCAATGTGTTCAAAGAATAAAATCTACACAGTCAAAAACAGTAGTTCTTATTCTGATAAGATTGGCAAGTTGTCTTACATTCTCGAGGAATGAGAGAGGTTCTTGCACCCTTAGTGGTACCAATCCACAAATTTTACCCCCTAAAAGGTACAGTGAGCACCCTCTGTTATTTTTATAGAGAAGTCCCCACCCCTCATTCTGGATTGACTCTCCCTCATTCTGGATTGACTCTTGCCAGTTTTCGGCTTTTCACATTGGCATACAAACTATTTAAACCTGGTCCACTTTTCATTAGACCAGTGTATACAAATGTTAACATTCACACACAGTCAACTTTCTTTCACTCTCGTCTTCACATTGGCCATGCTTGATTGATAGTCGATAAGAGATTACTTCTCTTCAACTCTTCGAAACTCTTATACTTGTTTGGCCTGGACTTTACTGAAAGAAATAGGATGACTGTTTTTAGGTACACCACATTCTGCGGGACCTCAAACTGAGTGTAAATAAGCAATGGTATCTGCATTTCCTGTTGCCGATAATTTGGAGTCTTTCAAGAAGTTCCATGCAATCAGGAATGTAGTTGCATTATTTTTTGCCCAATCATTCTATTTACATTCCAGCCAAAATTTTCAGAGTTTTTTGTTAAGTCGTAAACAGCTGGCCCTTGAGTCATGGACAAATCAACTTAATCTAAACTGGCTATAAAAATTATTTTGATAAAGTCAAGTTGTTTGTGTACATTGTAGAGCATCACAGAATAATTAGATATACAAAAGCGTTTCTTCATCACTTCCGGTCTAACCAGGCCAAGCAGCAGAGTAAACTCTTCCTGACTATTCCTGCATATTCTGCGTCAATTTCAGCAGCAATTGCAAGTATTAACACTCATGACTTGTGAATTAGACGTCGCAGATAAAGAACTAACAAAAAATTAAGCTACTGAATGACAAAAGTCAAAACAGCATGATGCACACGAGCTCTCGTTAGATCTCAAGTAAAACCCAAAGACGAACATAATCTTACAACAAAATTGCTTTTGGAGTCGATAAGAAAGCATTTAAGGGAGAATTTGAATGAAAAATTACCTCAAAAGAAGTGATCCAGCGTCAACAAAGGAACAATTTTGATTTTCGTTCTCCTGATCTGCTTCCAAGTCATCGTGTTCGGACGCGTTAACGGGAGAGATGCTCGCCAGCCATCTTTGCTCCTCAGCCTTCAGGAGCAAAGACAACAACCACTCGATCTGGTCTCGAGGAACCAGACGTTTGCCAGACTTCCAGGCACAAGCGTCCACCATTCAGGTCTTCATAAGTCCATAGAATTTAAGAAATTTTAGCAGAAATTTTACGCACGTCGTCCACAACAAGCTGCAAAGCGTTTTCGTTTCCCTGAAATGGCCGGGAAGGCTTGGTGACCATTTCATTGTTGGGCCATGGGATCAAATAACAAGGGAAACATGTATTTACTTTAATTGGCTGGCAGAGGTTCCAGAAAAAAATTTCGACACAGAGCGGAAGTTTTTTTCTTTTCTTAAACTCTTAAAAAGACATCCCAGGCCTGAAGGTAACCACGAGCAAAATTTTTTTATTCTGTTACCAATTTCCAAGAGCAATGATCATCCCCTCCCCACCCCGTTTTCCATGTCCCATTTGAGGACATTCGAGAGCCCGGCCAAGGTCAACTTAAACAATTAGAAATCCACTTAATGAGAATCAGATCGTAGTATTATGTTGCACACATTTGACAAAACTGCCTTGGGCAGAACGAGAGACATTTTTTTCCACAAAGTTACTAGGAGTTTCCTAGCTTTCGAGTGAAAAGGGAATCTCTGTGTTGCTTCCTTGTTTTACGTTTCTACAAATTCAGGAAATAGAAGTTTCTACACAGGGGATCTCCCGCGGAAGGTTTTAATTTAGCTTTCAAGGATGTAACAGGTCTTGTGATTAGAAACGTGTTTTTTTCAGATAAAACGTTTGAGAAATAACAATGCTATTTTTAGGTTTTTCCTCAGTTAAAAGCTTGACTTGCACCCTTTACTCGGACTCGATCGCGTTTAGGCTTTGGCAGATTGTGCTCCTTAAAGTGGCATATTATGCTACTAGCAGTGCTCGAAATTTTGCCAAATTATGCCAGAATATTAATTCCCAAGTTATGCTCCTGATTTCCGAAATTATGCTCACAAAATGACGTAGGTTCTGTACATAGAGGCGTGCAATAACGAGACCAAATTATGTTTTTCAAATAAACTGTTGTCGTAAATTTATTTGTGATTTATGCCAGTTTGTCTCGGCCGTCAGCCGTCCAAATTAGCTGCTCGCATCTCTGAACCGTTAAGATACAGGCTGGGCCCCTATGGAGACCAGCCTTAGAGCTGAATGGGCTACCCTGTTTAAATAAAGTTTTACTTTACTTTAAAAATCATGCCAATTCCAAGTACAGTAGAATTCTGATTTATCGAACCTTCCAGGGATCCGAAACGAAAATTGCTTCGAGAACTCGAATCAAGAGGAATAGGGATTCTACTAACTATACTAAATTTTGTGACGCTCCATAAAACGGCTGCGTCGGAAACTAAACCAAAACAGGAAATTTTCTAAACCATACCACGATTTATAGTTCAGTCATTTGTAGCCTGCGTAGCTGGTGGGATTAGCTCCGCGGCTCCATCTCTCTGCCTTTCGCCATAAACAAAGCACTGTCAGCACTCGCACTCTTCCTCGCACTCGGTCGCGAATCCCGCCAGCTACGCAGGCAAAGTCATTAGAGTTTCACTTATTCGGCCATTACCAAGAAACAAAACATAGGCCATACTTTTTTTTTCTTAAACATTTGTTTAATATATTTATTATTCACAACCGTTTTTAAAATATCGATATACTCTTGCTAAATAAAGCTTTGACGTTTTTTTGGTTTTTACGGATAAATTTTACAAAAAAAATATATATCTGTCATATATAACTGGTCTGAATCGCATATCATATTTACATTGCAAATACTTTTTTGGAAACCGATAGATTCCACAGAGAGCACAATACAAACAAAACAAAAGTTACAACATTTAACATCATTATATTATCAAAAGTGACATCTTTTTTAGATTTTATTTTTGAAAAAAAAAAAAAGAATTATAAAAATAATCCAAATATTCATTTATCTATTAATTTATTGTTTATTTATTTACTTTTTATTTTCCTCTACCATTACAGGCAGCCCAAGGTCACGATACAAACGTTTGGGAGGCCTGTGCTCTATTAATATGCTCGTTGGTACCCAATGTCTTCTCTGTCGTCCAACTTCTGATGGCTGCCATGTTGGATTGAATGCCTCCGACAAGCCTAGGGATAATGATGGTAATGATGATGATGATGATGATGATGATGATGATGATGATGATAAATGTGATTTAATACACATTATCAATGTTTCAATAGAGACGTGACTTGTATTGATCCATCTACAGAGCCAGAAAGACACGTGTAACAGCTCATGGAAGAGCTCCAGTCCACACTGACCACAGGTGACTTATGCTCTGCTGGTAAAGACAGCACTTGACACAACGTCTGGTTCTTTTCCACCTGCAAGGAAGCAAGAAAGACAATAAATTGTTTTCTTTAGGAAGTAGTGACAACAGAATAAACTTCTCTGATGAGTCTTTTTAAAAGAAAGCTTTAATTCCCCTTAAGCAGCAAAAGACTCAACTGGGTGGAAGCTAGGACGGAAGAATTGGAAGGCAGGGGAGCGAAGGAGTGAGGAAAAGGGAGCAAAAGAAGACAGGGAGGAAGATATTACACCCACTTCAAAGTTAAATAGTGATAGCATAGTGTCATTTACATTGAATTGTGAAATTCAACAGAAATTTGTCTAAAAACTGTACTTTTTACCCAATTACAGATAGAAAACTTCTAATGTTAACTTACTTTATATACAACTCCACTTTCCGGCCCACAGGAAAGAAGATATTGCCCTTCAGAATCGAAAGCGAACATCCTGCCATACGATGACGGTGACGTCATGTATTTGGATTTGATTTGCGAGGGACTGGGTCCTTCTGTCTCACACCACACAGCTCCATCATGGATATCAAGGTCCGCCATCTTTTGACCCATATGATGAACACTCCACTGAGAGAACTACAAACAGTATGAAAATCAAAATTCTCCTGTCAGTATCATTACAATTGTTAACCATATGAGTGACAAGAATAAAAATAATCGTCAACTGTAGGCGATGGTGTCATGATCAAACAACAAATTTTCGGAACTTGTGACTGGCTACCAGTATGGATAATGGATATTTGAGCTTTGGACTGCATAATAGGGTTTATACTGTTTAAAACAAAGTTCTCATAGGGATGCTGGGAGATTGGTTTCATGCCAGGGAAGACCAGGAAACTAGAATAATTATAACAATCCCACATATAAAAGTGAAAAATGGTCCCATTTTGTGCAAAATTCAGTTCACGCGTAAAGCAATTAGTCCGTCGAATAAGTTAAAGGGACTATGTCACGGGTATTTCGCAGATTTTTGGTCTTAACTGTTCTGAAATTAGTGGTAAGCAACTTAACCCGTGAGAAAGATAATTTTTGAACATCTAACAGGAGGTATGACCTTTAACTGTGAATAGAATTCAAACTTCAGCTATAAATATCGATTTTTTTAAGGCTTCCGGAAAAAACTTGAAAACGTTGGTTAACGTTTTCAAATTGCAATCCATTTCCATCCGAGGCATCCGCAGCCAAACGCGCTTTTAAACAGTTTTAGTGCTCTAAAATAGCAATTGTTAATAAAACTGGACCGTTATTTTTAAGTTTCCTACGACACAAATATAAATTTTGGCTGTTCAAAAACCTGTTAAAATCCTTGACATAGTCCCTTTAATTGGGTTAAATGTTTTTTACCTTTCCATCTGTCCCCATACTGTAAGCTGTGGTCTCATCTGCACTAAACTGTATTGAACACACCTCGCCTTCATGAGCTTGCCAACCGATTAAACAATCAAATGACCTCATGTCTATGAAAGTAAAAAAGCAAACTGTTTCAGAGCCATTGTCAATTAAAAAAAGAGTATCGAGCCAAGTATTAAAATTGCACAGTAAACATCATGCATAACGATGCTATAAACATCATGCATAACGATGCTATAAAACCCGCCTTAATCATTTACCATTTTATTTTTGCTTTTCTTACAACCCAGTTCAACATTACTCATTTCTAACGATACATACTCTCAGTGATTTTGTGATCGGTTCAAACAGAATTGCCTAAAATTGTGTGATCCTCGTGTGACACAATTGCGGAAATAGGATGATCCAACACGGCAGAATCACTAGCTTGACCTACACATGTAGGATGACGGAATCGCCAAAAAATATTGTGACTTATTTGAAGCCATACAGTAAATTTACCAAATATCCGTATCATGCCGTCAGCTCCTCCTGATATACAAAGTGTTCCATTGTGATTAAACGCCGTGCAGTTTATACATGTGGGGACTGGGTCCAAGGGAAGCTGACGCTGAGAAGGAAAAATACAGAAAAAAGCTGTTATCAAGTGTGTGGACTGATTGTCCCTCTCCTTCTTCCCCAATCGGATGTTTACCTGATTGGCTAAAGAATATCATTACTGTAGAAGCTCTGTAAACCCTCCCCTCTTCTTTCAATTTTAAGCCCTCTTTTCTAATAAACACCTCTTCTCTACGAAGATCATCGTCATAGGCAATGCACTAATCGTAATAAACTACAAATGTGTGTGTTACAAGACTTAAAAATGGCCACCAGCCAGGCTCTCTTAGTTTCTTTTAGTGTCAAAATAAACTGAAGCACAGAGTAAAATTTTTAACCTCAGTTAGGACAAGAAGCGCAGCTTTTCGCAAATCCCTGTAAAATTTACGGAGAGTTTGCATTTTTTTATTGACCAGTCATAAAAGTGCGAGCACTACAAAAGTCGTGACGTCAAGTATCTTCATCAGCATACGTCACGTTGCTAAGCAACCGTTCTGACGAAAACTGCGGGCTCAGTCAACTCCTAGAAAAAGGTTGTGACTCTGTTGTGACTGAGATGCTACTCACTTTCCTAAATGTAACTGTGACAGCTCATGCAAATCATACCTCAACCCTCATCGCCTTCATATCCCAGCACTGCAGAACGCCTGCACAGCTACTTGGACTGCTTGACGTCAAAGTGGACATTTCGCTGAATTTAGAAAAGGACTGGGACAACCTCAGTGGTGACATCACAGATTTCTTGCTTGCTGCCGCTGAACACACAAACGCACCTCCAGTAGGACTGCATGATAGTGATACTATTCTGAAAAACAAAACAAATTCCAGAAATCACTGGTAAGGATAAAAGATTTGAAGGGAATGAATCTTTTTTTCTTTTGCAAGGACAAGTTATTATGCCTTGCATTATGATAAAGTGACTTTAGGTAAATGTTAAACTGAATTCCAAATTGCTTTGATAGCAGAATCCAAATCGCACCTGCATGCGTACTTTTTCTGCTGGTAGGCATGTCGAGACATCAGGTCTCAAGAAAAATGTGGGGATCAGGCTAATTTGTAGCTTATAACCTGCACGACACTTAGACAAAGTTGGTCCAGGTTACTTGAACGGTCATTTCGTCAGACCGTGTTGGCCAGCAGACTTGTGTTAAAGGATACATGCCCTTTCTCCTCCAAGATGCGGGATTGCAGAAAAACGCCTAGAGCTTAACTTATTTGCATCTCACTGAATAACAATAGAACACATTTGTCAGAGAGCGTCGAAATTGTTGACAGGTCAACGGTGAGGAAACAACGACTAATTCTTGAGCTTGGCATTCTGTGCGAGATAGGAACGCTATAAACGAACACATACACATGTAGCGCTACCAAACGTTTACAATAGCATTAAGGATGGTCAGCGGTCGTAATGGCGACCGGACGTGTATTTGTCTCCTCCGTACTTTTGCTGTATTTGCTCAGCTTTTCGCCTCTCCCTGGACAAAAGTGTGATTGGAACCGCTCTTCCAGCGACCCAGCTCTTCTTTTCGCAAACTCTGTCCCTCTTGGTGCGAATCTTGCGCTGGGATATCAACTTCGCTCCACGTCAAAATACGTCCGCCATCTTGTTTCTGCTCCACGTGGTAGACAGTATTTTGCCTCAAGGACGTGCTACTATGCAAACTCCGACAGCAGCTTCCAGCATAGTCGTCTCCTTACAAGCGGCGATGTTGCCCTCAATCCTGGCCCGTGCTGTAATCCTCCAAAGTGCTCTGTTTGTTCGGGAACAGTCGCTCGTAACCACAGAGCCTTGAATTGTGACCAATGTGAAAAGTGGTGCCATATTAGATGCGGAAACGTCAAACCAAGTGATTATAAAAACTTACAACGCCTAACGACCTTTGATTGGTCCTGTCCTCGCTGCCTCCAGACCACTGAGATTATTGCGAATTCCTTCCGAAATGAGACCATTCTCACCGCTGTAACTGCTACCACGAATAACAACACCGAGGTTACAGAATCCCGGGAGGATCCATTTCTCGTCCTTAAACAATCTGTTGGCGACAAAAATCTCAAGATTGGTCATCTTAACATCAATGGCCTTGTGAACAAGCTGTGCGAGGTCCAACACCTCTTGTATGTAGTCAAGTTTGACCTTCTTGGTATCACTGAGACTCACCTAAACTCGAGTATTTCAGATGACTGGATCAAAATTTCTGGATATAACTTTGTGAGGAGGGACCGTGATTCCTGTGGAGGTGGTGTTTTGATATATTTCAAAGAAGATCTTACTGTACACCCTGCTCTTTCTTGGGAAAGATCAAACATGGAAGCAACATGGCTAAACGTCACCATGAGATCTCAATCCTTCCTTGTTGGCTGTGTCTACAGACCACCTAATGACTCCTCCTTTTTTGAACCTTTTAGGGACTTGATTGCTAATATCTGGCTAAAGAGGAAAAATATAATCCTAGTTGGTGACCTCAACTGTGATATGCTGCACAAACCCAGCAACGCCGAGTCCGAATATGGTAAACGCTTACGAAGGATCCTATGTAGTTATGGTTTAAAAAACATCATAAACAGTCCAACCCGTATTACTGCCACCTCAAAGTCGCTTATCGACCTCGTGATAACAAGTCAACCTTCTAAAATCCAAACCTCTGGTTCCATCGACTTGGGCATCTCCGATCACCACCTAATATTCGCTGTCTTTAAAGTTGCAAGGAGTAATCCAAAACCTAAAGTTATCTCAACCAAGAACTATAAATCGTTAGACACTAAGCAACTTAGGAGCGACTTCGATCAGGCCCCATGGCATATAACTGGATTATTCGATGATATTGATGACAGCGTGGATGCTTGGCAATACTTATACGATGAAATCCTACTTCACCACCTACCCCCACGAGATGTTCGGATAAGAGTTAAATCTCTTCCATGGATTGACACCTCCATTAGAAAAGAAATGAACAAGAGATACAAACTCTTAATAAAGGCAAAGTCAACAGGTAATCCTGAATTATGGAGTCTCTACAAGCAGAAGAGACTAGAGGTGAAAAAGCTATTAAAGAGTGCTGAAGCTGCTTACTGGCATAATTTATTTCAAGAAGCTACCAACCCTAATGAATTTTGGAAATTGACTAACCAAGTTTTAAGAAAACACAAAGCCAAAAGCATCGGTCCAATCTGCGATCGCAACCACGACGGGGTGATATTAACCCATGACCTAAAGAAGGCTGAGTATTTCAATGACTTCTTTGTGAATGTCAGTGAAGACCTCACTAAGCAACTCGATCCTTTGGACCTCTCATCCCTAAACACCTTTATCACTAGAATTACACCTACCAGAGACTATACTTACTTGAACTGGGAACTGGTAAAAAACAAACTGATAAAGGCTGCTAACCCCAAGAAGGCTACCGGTCCTGACCATGTTTCTCCAAGGGACCTCTCTATAATTGGCGACTCTGTCATCCACAGTCTATTACCGATTTTTACGAAGAGTGTGAGAGATGCATCTTTCCCCTCCAGCTGGAAATTATCACGTGTCAATCCCATATTTAAGAAAGGATCACCAACAGACGCAAACAACTACAGACCTATCTCCCTTCTCAGTATCCCAGGAAAAATCTTGGAAGATATTGTGAGCGACACCTTAAACAACCATATGGATACACAAGGTTTATTATGCAACAACCAATGGGGATTTCGAAAAAATTATTCAACTGAGAGCCTTTTACTTCATTTAACAGAGTCTTGGAGAAATGCACTGGACAAGGGCCAGAAAGTGGGTGTCCTTTTTATCGATTTTCGGAAAGCTTTTGACACTGTGAACCATACTATCCTACAAGAAAAGCTAAAAGCCATTGGTGTATCAGGTGACCTGCTTTCCTGGCTTGATGATTATATGTCTGCACGTAAGCAGTTTGTCCAATTATCAGAATATCAGTCCGAGCCCAAAACCATTACGTTTGGAGTCCCCCAAGGCTCAATATTAGGGCCCAAATTATTTTCAATCTTCGTAAACGACCTTCCTGAATCGATAACAAGTGGTAATGTATTCATGTTTGCTGATGATACCACAATTTACACAATTGGCAAGGACATCGACAATATCATCCTGACACTGCAATCCATTTTAGACCAGGTATACACCTGGTGTCAGTCTAACAGATTAATAGCCCACGAATCGAAGACGGAAGCCCTGATAATTTCAAGACGGAGCTTTATTGGTCCCCTGCGACGTTTGACTTACGGCAGTAGCACTATTGAGTACAAACAATCATCCAAATGTCTTGGGTTAACAATCGACAACAAGCTATCATGGTATGAACACATCGGGAACGTTTGTAAGTCCTTCAGTAACAAAGTCGCAGTCTTAAAACGGATAAAGTTCCTACCAAAACCAGTCTTGGAAACTATTTATTATAAAACAATCATCCCCAGTGTCCTATATGGTATTGCAGTCTGGGGATCTTGTTCTCCAGCTTTGTTAGATGATATAGACCGAATTCATTTGAGAGCAACAAGAATTATTAATAGTCTACCGCATTACATCCATAGTGATTACATCAGGAACGCTCCATATTGGAACCCAATTGTTTCATTTTACATTAAGAGACTTCTAGTTATTACGCACAATATTTACCATGGAAATAGCATCGATCCTCTAAAGGACTTACTAGTGAAACCCGAGTCTACTTATAACTTTAGAAAATCCTTAAATGTTGAGGTTGATAGACCAAGAACAGAAGTGGGAAGATCTTCTTTTAAACATCGTGCTGCACTTTCTTGGAATATCCTTCCCGATGACATCAAGTCTTGCTCTAACCTTGATTCTTTCAAGAAAAAACTTAAGGCAAATAAGAGTCTCTTAAAATCTATCAGTTTCACTAAAGCGTCTTGCTGCGTTTCTAACAAATCTCTGGACTTCATATATTTTTAATTTATTCATTCATTTATCTTTTTACTGTATATTGTTATTAATTCATCTATTTTACCTATCATTATTTATTCAGATATTGTAAATAAATTTTGGATTATGTATTATATAGGATCTTATTGTAATTTATTATTTTAGATAGTGCAGGTCCACATCAGGACTTAACGTCTTGCCAATTATTTTGTAACCTGCTTTATCAAATAAACCATGTATGTATGTATGTATGTATGTATGTAATTCATAGACTCATTAAATGCTCTAGAGTCTTTTGTTGCACTCGGAAAGTTCATTTAGTTTTCACACATATTTTAACAGGACGCCGTTGAACATTTGCATTGTTATCTTGCTGAAGAAGGCAACAGTAGTGGCCGAAACGTCCAAAAACAATATTTTTAGCCAGTGTCAACTTATTAATTCGAATTTTTTGTCTCATGCCTCGTTCTTTACCGAACTAAATCACCATCACCCAAAGACAGTCCAAGGGTAGATAGTTGGGATATAACTTAAACAGACAAATGGGACGAACTCGCTGTTAGGTTAAAAAATTTTCAATCTAGGTAAGTGACGCTAAATGCATCCGTGCATTTAGATCAGCCCAACCACACAGTAGCAACGTACGCACACATGCTTTTCAGTGACACATGGCTAGCGTTTGAGTGACGGAATAAAACCTAAAAATTTCTAAGAATCATAATTGAAACCTTTTAGCTACACTGTACTTGGATTTGACGTAATTTTTTTACCCTCTTCAAATGGTCGAAAACAGCTGTGAACAATCTATTGACTGAGGAAGAAAAAATTATGATCTTAGGCTCACCTGGGATACTGAGAATCAGTTGCAACATCGCATATTGTCTTTTTATGTTCTGTGTCGTAGAATCTAACTTTACCATTTCCTGTTCCTAAGAGAAGCTAAAAGACAAGGAAATGAAACAATGAAAGAAATGAACAGGTTCAAGCTAGCTACATGTAAATAGAAATCAAACAGAACTATCAAGAACACTGTTAAATTAGGGATTTGAGCTTCAACAAAGTCCCTGCTATGTACAAATTATTTTGATTAATAACAAATTTCCATTTTACAGTCCAAAACTTCACACATAACAGATATTTATAAGTCCAAGGTTTGGCTCAAAAAAGGGAAAAAGTAACAGACAACTTTTCCTTAAGTAAGAAACTTGACATACCAGTCTGTCAGGTTTCGGAGCCCACTCCAGTGATAACAAAGGTGATTTAGACATTACAGTGCCACATGTCTGTATATCAGGGTGGTTTGTCCAAACCCTAATAACAATGAGAAAAGAAACTGCTTAAGAAAAGTGTGTAGGAGCAAATCTCTGTGGCTACATGTGTAACCTTCCAGAAGTCCCCTTCACAACCATTATTTAGAATGTCACAAAACACTCCTCTTCACTCCACAACACTTACTGGAAAGTTGTGTGGAATAACATATCGCTCCTCTCCACTCCACTCTACTCACTATCGAGTTGTGTTATTTCTAATGAGTGATTTTTCGATGAACTTGTATGTTTTGGTGCACCTCCCAGGCAGGCAAGGGTTAACATAAGAATCATCAAGTTTTCTGACCAAAGGGACATGAAACAGTGTATTATGGAAGTGTCTGTATTACGAGGTAGAGTTTATATGAGTTTTGATCTCCTTTGGAACAAGTGAACTGTCCATGATAGGAAGGTGTCTGTAAGGAAGGGCTCAACTGTACAATATGTAAGAATAAAGTGGCCATTTATTATTACTTTAATAGATAACCGGGGTCATCAGTAAAAACTTGACCTAACAGGGTCTCATTGCAAACCAATTTCCCTTACTTGACAATCCCATCTGCATCAGCACTTCCAATCATCCTTCCACTAGAAGAAAACCTGCAATGAACTATTGCTGAGTGATGTTCCTTGTACCCATCCTGGTAAAGAAAAAAAAAACATCATGGGTTCATACACTAAGTTAACATTATTTTGTGATGTAGATGATTGAAAACTAAGTTGACACTCTTAATAGAACTTAATGATGAACATGATGATGACGATGATGCTGATGATGATGCCGCCGCCGATGATGATGATGATAGAACTTTTATGGTAATATGTCGCTTTGCCTTACCTGACTGAGAAAAATGAAAGCCTTAGACTTGTGTTCACCACGACCTGAAAAATTTACAAAATAAGCAGACTGCTAAAGTTGAAAGCAACTGTTTACTAAAAGACTATTTTGCCAGTGCATAAGGCTTCAGGCAACATGACCTGTTGATTGTAGCTTATATAAAAATCAGTAAAAAATAAAGAACAACCTTTTCTTTCTTGATATGATTTCAATTTTTCATTGGTAAATTAATTTAGAACACAACATGACAATGTATTTAAATGAGCGCATGCAACATTCAGTGATGAAGCTTATCCACCCAAGCATCATTGCTGACCTTCAAAATGGACTGTTTTTGGCAGTACATCTTCTACAATAAAAAAAAAACCCAACAGCACAGGTAAATAATAGCACGTAAGGTACAGTCTGCACATTGTGGTACAATCTGCAGGTATTATCCTTTCTTTTATACTCATTGACATATATTACCATACAACAGAACAAAGCAAAATCCCAAATTGTACAAACTAAGGGTAACAACAAATAGGGCATGCTTATGTAGCATGGAGCAACTTCAGTCAGAGTATTGCAGATACACCTGGGTAGAGATAGAGGCACTGTAAAATAGTGGCTTGCAAACTAAAAACCTCTTGCAAACCTCTGTTCCTGGAGTAAAGTCTACACTCAGGCCAAAGTGGCCCAGAATACTAGAGATGAATAAAGTGACTAGTTTGGGCTGTATTATTACTACAACATGGTAATCATTAATGCACTGCAACACCCATTACAATCTGGAGTCTTATACACCAACCTCCATTGGGGGTCACGGCACGCCTCCTAAAAACAGCAAAATGGATGTGGTTACCTGTTTTGTCTTCCGACTCTAGTGGTGATGCTTTTAGTCTTCCAGGCAATGTCCTACTCCTACGAATGGAAAATCCTGACTTTTCTTTATCATCTGAGCTTTCACTAGTCAAGGGTGTGTCACAGCTTTGAGCCTTTGAAAGAAGTGGCTTAAAGGTTTTAGCATCCTCCTCATCATTTTGAGAGTCAGTCTGAACTTCAACCTCTTGGCCTTGAGGTTTCTCATGTAACAAAGGAAGTGAACGTGTTTTCAACTGCTCTTCCTGCAAAAGGGATAGTTGCTTCTGTTGCTCCTGCAATTGCTTGAAAAGAAAAAAGTACAACATATTAGAACTGGTATAATATTCAACAAATGATTATTACAATGTATAAGTAACAGTACAACAATAATAAATTAAAGTCATAAATATCTAAATGTTAATAATATTAATAATACATTTTACATACAATTCAACTATAACCTGCATATTGCTATCTGCTTGCTAGGTTTTCTCTGTGTTTAGGTCATGAATTGCATCTTTAATTAATGAATGTTTGATTTCGGTTTAGGGGTACTTTATGGGTGTTTAACTGTTTGCTTCATTGGCGCTTCCCACCTCTTTTTTTCTTTGACACAAGACTAAAAAAGTACTTGTAAAACTATTTGACAACTTAGGTTTCTGGGCTACAATGCAGTCTTTAGGGAACAAAGTAAATGACTAAAATTAAGCAGTAAAACTGCAAAAAAGCTTTTTTATGTATAATAAAAAAACTGTCTCAAACACAGGTGGCAAGAACAGCATGTCAAGCTGGATGTTTGTGTTACCTACATGCCAGGGTGCATTCCGTGTACATGCCGCGCCGAAGATACGCCAAGTTTTTTATAGGTCTACGCCAAGGTCCTTTATTATTCATATTTAAAATAAGTCATTTGTACACCAAGTCAAATGTGTCGACTACGATCATACCCAAGTATGCAGCACAAGTTTGAAATCCATGCCGAAGATCTTTTCGGCGAGTAACCTAGGTAGAATGCAGCCTAGCCTAGAAGCACTTGAGTTAAGTCTGTGTCAAGCCAAGTGGCCCATACTGTCGGAGCTCGCCTATCCCAGTTTTAAGCCATCAATTAGGAGAAGTTCTACTCCCCCCTGGATGGGATGCTAGTCCATTGCAGGGTTACCCCCAGCATTAATTTGCCAGTACCCATCTATACACCTTGGTGGAGAGAGGAACTATGAGAGTAAAGTGTCTTGACCAAGAACACATTGCCAGGGCTCAAACCCTGGTGAGACTGCTTGATCGGCCATAATGGCAAGCTTCCGAATGGGGACTCTGCATCCTTCTAAATCGAGTAATCAAAAGCTATTTAAAATTGAAAATACAACCTGCAGCCATGTGCTCTTACCTGTATCTGTTGCTGCTGCTGTCGGATCAGTTGCTGTCTTTTCAAGTTGGCTTGCATCTGTTCTTCCTGCTGCTGCTGTTGTTGTTGTTTTGGATCTTTTCCCTTCTTGTTCTTTTCTTGCTTGTCTTTGAACATTAATTTGGAGAACTTTTTGGGGAAGTTAGGTAGAAACTTGCCAGGCTGTGCTGCTTGTGGCCTGTAAATGAAATAATATCTTAACTTATCAACACTCTTTCAGTATCCTTGAAAAAAGTTGACTGATAAATATTATTCACATACCTCACTGTCAAATAAAGTTAAATATACTAAAGGGGTGCAGTGACGGATTCAGACCTTCAGGCAATTGGGGCCCCCGATCATCCAGACCCTGGAAATTGTGCAGTTCTAGAAAATATCCATACCTACCCCATGGAAGGTCATTGGAAATTCCAAGGAGGTGGGGGGTTTCAAAAGCCAAAATTTTTAAAGGAAAGTATGGAGCTTACCAGAGGTGGGGGATTCAAACCAAAAAAAACTCATTCTATGGGAGGGGTATGGATATTTGCTGGAACAACACAACATAAAAATAAGGTGGGATTAAATCCCACTGGGGTGGGATTTAAAGAACTCTTCACTAAGGCCATGAGTGGCCTTATGGTTACCAAGCTGGACTCCGCATCAGGTGGTCGAGGTTAAAGTCATGCCAGGGTCATGTTATGTTTTTTTGAGTGAGACACACTGTCTTACTGTCTTAACAATTTCCTTATACAGTCAACTCTTGTTAAAGCGGACACGCTTGGGGCGTCGTTTAGTGTCCGTAATAGCGAGAGTCCGTAATAACGGGAGTCATTTCCAGTCAAACCTTATTCGCCGGGGATCTGGATTTTGTCCGTAATAGCGAGCGTCCGCAAAAGCGGGGTGTCCACAAGGCGAGAGTTGACTGTATATGAAAGCATACCAAAGCCTTATGATAAGACAAATTACCTGTTGACAACAAAAAACTCATCCGCATCTTCCTCTTCAACAGTATCAGCTCTCTTCCTCTGGGTTTCTGCAAGCTCTTGCTCCAGTTTTGACTTCTGACGCTGTAAGTTTGCTGCTTCATCTGCCAGAGACACAACCTGCTCTTTAAGCTTCAAAACCTCCTGCTCCAAACGATGCAACTTCCCCCGTTCCTCATCATACTTGAGAATTGTTGGCATGGGTGATTAGAGTTAAGGAAAACCCTCACAGATTTCAATATATAACGATGTCTTTAAAATATACACCTAATTGCAATAACGTTGAGTCATAGAAAAAAGGAAAAAGAAAAAAGGTAAATAGGAATTAATAAGTGTAGTTTCATAACTGATACCATTTACAGAAAACTCACGAGTTTTTATCTGCACACTTTTAGTCCACTTTTTATGCCATAACAAGATTAATCAATTTATTCATATTTTGAGGCATTTTGAGGCCTTTTGTACGAATAAATTTCATGCATGCGCTTAATTAATTCCTATTTGACTTTTTCCTTTTTTCTATGACAACCTTATTGCAATTAGGTGTATGTAATAAAACAACTAAGGTAAGTCCTGCATTGTCTTCTGGATGCACTCAAATCAATGTCATGTTCATATGAACTCAACTGACAAGCTTTTGTAGCATAGTAGTAAGTAGGTCGCCCTTCACCACTTTTCAGGAGCACAGGCCATTAGCAGTCTCTCTCCATAGCCTCCTGTCCTGTGCATCCCTCTATCTCAGGGCTCAAAATAATTTTTGGATACTGACCGGTCATGTTGACCGGCCAAATCAATTTTTGCTCGGTCATGTCTCGTTTTTGACCGGTCAAAATATTGAGTATTTACTTTGAAACAATAGCCTATTTTGCCAACAATTTCGCCCCCTAAGCTAAAACACTCGTTATTAAAGAGTGTAAGGCTTAAGCTTTAAAGTTTTGATCGCTAAAAGTGTCATTTTATTATGTTCGCTTTTTGAATTTCCATTTCTTTTTCGTTCTACTCTACATAAAATAAAATGCTCAGTAGCCGTAATGTTATGTTACTCTGTATAGTTTTACATTAGTTAACTACTTACGGGTGGAGGCGATCTTGGTTTAGTGTAAGTACTTTACTGGTCTTTATTACCGAACATTAAATAGTAATAGGACATATGTGACCCTCCATATGAAAAGGGGGCTTAACGTAATTTCTCCCAAACGCGTTTAAACGCAGCGTTTGAAACGCATTTGAAACGGGTTTCAAACAGTTTCAAACAGATTTCAAACGCGTTTCAAACACCTTTTGAATTTAGAGCGTTTCAAATGCAGAAAACGCATTTTAGAGGGTTTGTAACGCCAAATTATTTGAGCATAATTATTACTAAACGTAGGATGTAGACAGCATTGTTTTTGACAGTTTCCCAATAGTAATTTTTGGAACGGTTTTACAAAACATCCCGGTAACATTTATCGAAACAAAATATGACGTCTACCCGTGTTGGAAGCTCGGCGAAAAGTTTGTTTTTGACCGGACTGGAAGCCTTTCTGCGGCCCTTTTGCTTTCAAATGGCAGACAATCTGCAGAATTTAGCGAAAGCTGAAGATTAGCTCCAATTTAACTGCACAAAATAATTTTCCGCGGCAGCCATTTGGCAGTCATTTAGCAGCGCTCATTTTACTGTTGAATAACTGCAGTTGGGCTGCATGTACAGTCAACTCAAACATAGCGCAGAAGTTTTGATAAGCTGTCTTAATTTTCGAACTGTTAACTGCAGAATCGCTATGTGATAAAGCCAGCTGGTTGATATTATTTCTTACTAACAGGAGTATAAAATTAAATCAATTACTGCTCGAGTACTCAGCGGCGACTGTATTTTCATTTGAAGGAATGCGACTCACCGAAAACGTGCATCTGGCATCTCAAAGTAAATTTTTCATCGATCAATCGATACAATTTGTAATATTTATATTGCAGTGTGTTTACAGGGAACATAAATTTGCAGTTTTCTTTTCTCCTGTGTGCACTGCCATTCTCCATTCATGAAACCTCGGAAACTTCAAATGATCGCTGTTGAACGTACAAAGCGCCCCGCTTGTGGTTTGAAGCATCAGGTGACACGAGTTCGCACGTGATTTTAGCGTGGAATTTATTCTACTTTACACGCAACAGTTTCAAATGTAACTATAAACTGTTCATACAGAAGTTTTTCGTTTTACAATCTATAGTTTAGTGAAATATATCGCTTATTTGCTAAAATTATCTCGATAAAATGTGATATATTTCAAGTCTTCAGAAAACAACCTGATGTGTGAGACGTGACAACGATCTGCATAAAACCTGATACTTTGTTTACTTTATTTGGCGGTCAAGATTTGAAAGTTTAAACGATCGGTTAACCGAACGGACAGTTTGAATGTGTTGTTCAGTTTGGTTTTTCAAGTTACAAGGGAATTAACAAGCGACAAGATGGTCCAAAAGCAAGAAACACGCTTCAGGATATGTGGTGATATAGTTTGCGTGCAGCGAATGTGTTTGTTTACCGTACGCGTTACATATTTTCAACATACCTCAGACACAAAGTGATGTGTGGATTAAATATACGATGTAAGTATATTTTATATTCTAATAAATAAATTCACAGACAAGCTCTTGCAATTAACACAAATGTGCATCACGCTAATTTATTGATGAGGAGAAAATGTTACTCAAATCAAAAAGTTTTCCTGCTGCAACATCATCATTCTCTGATTTTCCTCAGCTACTGTGGACACTATAATTTGAACTGAAATCGTTGTCACATTTTGAATAAATTATGCTTCAACAGTAATGATAATCTAAGCGTGGCGTTTCAAACACATGCAAACGCGTTTCACCATGTTTCAAACGCCTACTGTTTGAAACGCGTTTCAAACACTTTGAAACGAATTTCAAATACATTTGAAACGGGTTTCAAACGCGTTTCAAACAAAAACGCTCTTGAAACGCTGTTACGATAAGCCCCCTTTTCATATGGAGGGTCACATATATATGCCCATGCTACAGTGAGATACGTTTGCCTTTGCTCTGACTCGTTGTTCATCGAGCTTCCTATAAGATACCCTCTTTTAAAAGTTCTCTTTCTTCACGACTGCCAAGAGATTAGCGAGAAAGCCTACGTCACATCGCATTTCAAAAATCATGGATTTTTCCAAGTTTTCAACGTCGCCTACAACAGAGAAGCCTGTTCTATGCGGTGCCTGATTGAGCTGCTGAAATATACTTACGGCAAAGTACTTTTAATCATAGAAATCCGCGTAAGTAGCCTTACACAAGAAGTCAAGACCGATAGAATTTGCGTGAAACACTTGAATGCCGTGGCAAGAATAAAAGATATCGAGAGTTATCGTTTCAATCTGTAGACGCCAGACGCGGAGACCATTACTTTTTTATTTTGTACAGTACGAGGCAAACGTTTACCGGAACTCTCTTTGACAATTTTAGGTGGTCAACTTGTCAGCACACATGGGGACATGTTCAGTTGCGAAAACACGCTACGAACTCGTACTTTCTAAAGGTGCATATAGTTTTTTAAATCCACTAACGAGTGCTATTTTTCTCGGCCCGCCTGACAATTGAAACTGTAATTGCGTACGTGAGTTTTATAGCAGACGTTGATTGCTGCAAGCTGCTAT
Source organism: Oculina patagonica (assembly GCF_052425735.1). Classification (NCBI taxonomy): domain Eukaryota; kingdom Metazoa; phylum Cnidaria; class Anthozoa; order Scleractinia; family Oculinidae; genus Oculina; species Oculina patagonica. Next base: position 21,462,502 of record NC_135759.1, read on the forward strand.
GATATTTTATGATTTTACTGTAAAATTTCAAGAAATACTGCGAATGAATTTTTTTTGTGTGTTATTTATTTGAAAGCCGTGTACATGACCGGTCAAAATGACCGCCGAACCAAAATTTTGTCCGGACAAATCGTCAATTTGGCCGGACATTGTCCGTTGACCGGCCGTTATTTTGAGCCCTGCTATCTGGTACCAACTCTTGTAGCTAAGCCAACATATATGTTTGGGAGGGGGGGGGGGGGGGGGGGTTACTCGAAATTTCAAGTGAAGGGGATGATTGAATAGGGACAAAAATCAAGACCCCCAAAAATCCCTTGGGCTTCTGAAAAAAACAAAAAAAAAATCCCTAAACCAAAAAGTAGCCACCCAAAAATCAACAGCAAAACATGTTTGTTTGCACTTTATTTGCAGAACTATGCAGCCGAGGCACTTCCATGAATCTTTTGCTAGTTTTCAATACCCAAAAAACCGGCCTACTTAAACAAAACAAAATACTTCCCAAACTTTCCTACCCAAAAAAACCCAAATCGAAAGTTTAAACCCAAAAAAATCCTTCAATCACCCCCGTCACTTGAAATCCTCAGTACCCCCCTGGGCTTAGATGAAAGGTCAAAATTTACCAAAGAAAGTAAAAATTGTTCTGGCTAACAACAGTTGCTGGGAATCATTGAAATATTCCAATCGACAATAGCTAAGTTGTTCTTTTCAAAGGATATGCATGTGTTGGAACAAAGTTATCAAAAAGTTATAGAGTGAAAGGAAAAATGTCTCCTGCCAGGCTCTCTGAAAGTACATCTCAAATGTGACATTCTGCTCAGGATTCTTGATAAAAGGGACGGCTGAAAACAAACAACCAGGCATGTCTTTACTATAGCTATAACAGAAACATTTGGCTGATAGAACTTTGTATACAGAAATCTAAAGTTCTTAAAATAAAATAAAAAAGTCAGTCATAATCAGTTCTAAGTTCTAAGTCAGTTCTAAGGCTTCAGTTGACTGTCAACTGCTGTTCAGGAATATGTTGTCACACTCCCTTCTTCTCAGGGAGGAACAAAGACCGGACATGACAAGACATAGAGCTAGGCTTTTGTACATTATGCTTTTGTTTCCCCACTAAAATGCTCCACCTTAATGCTCCATTTTTCCCACTAAAATGCTCGGTCACCCTCAAAAAAGTCACTAAAATGCTCAGATAATGCTCATTATACAAACCGTTTTTTTAATTAATTTCAAAGTTTTTAACATGGTGTTACCTGTTAACACTTACAAAAATGTACAAGTGTTGCAAGTAACAACATCAACGTATACAGGTTCATAAATACAGCCAAAAAATCATAATCCTCGAAATCATCTACGAGGCTAAGTACAGAAAGTAGTTGACTATCTCTAGAAAGCTATTTGTAGATGAATTTCGAGTTTTAGTCTTCATTTTCTCTAAAAAAATTAATTTCTTTTAGATTTTCTCGGGAAAGAAATCAATTTTCCGGGAAAATGCCACTAAAATGCTTGAATAATGCTCAATGCTTTTGCCTCACTAAAATGCTCGAAAAAATGCTAGCATAATGTACAAAAGCCTACATAGAGCCAGAGCTTATCCGTCCAGTTTCTGTAGCATTATTAAAAGTTGCCAGTAGGGGTATTGCTATCCCTCCTAGACAGGATGCTGTCCATCATGCTGACAGGTTGCCGTAGTTTATTTACAAGGACCTATTTGTATTGGGTTGAGGAAGGCACTACTGTGGAAGAAGTGTTTTGCCCAAGAACACAACACAATGAGCCTACAGTCTAAAGGGATTAAACCTGGATCCCACATCTCCCAAAACGACCATAAGTTTGAAAACAAAGTTTTAATATAAGCTTGAACAACATTAAATGTCCAAAAAGAACTATCAAATGATAAATGTAGCTGCAAGGGAGTATCTACTGGTATCTAGTTCAAATTAGTACTTTAGTTACAATACTCTTGTTGGGCTCTTAATGCAGGAGAACGCTCACAGTCTATATTGAGTTACTGGTAGTTAACACTTATGCTAACTGCACATCCATCTGTCAAGGCAAAAATGACACCAGGAAATAAAATGCCATATTAAAGAGCAATCTATCTCTTGGTTAAATTTTGAACAGCCTGGCCGCCGTGTCTAATATACAGTACTTCCGGTAACTAGCAGCTATACTAACAAAATGAAGTTCGCATTTAAAATGGAGGTATAAATTGTGGTCCAATTTCAACCTACTAGCATACAACCAATGGAGGGGTGGTGAATGGTCCCTCAAAAAATTTTAGCCAAATTCCAGGGGTCTCGTCGTCTGAAATTTTTCTTTGATGCCTTCTCGGGTCTCGATTTCTTCTGCAAGGCTAAAGACGTCTCGGGCTCACAGAAAAGATATCAGTCTCGTCATCTCGCAAAGTCTCGCATTGACCATTCGACACCACTCAATGGGCTAATTAGATATATTAGAATTCAGCTTGGTAGCGAGGCCTAGAGGACACAAACAAAAGAAATGAACAAACATGCTTGTAAAATTTCTTCTGTTTGTCTCCTTTAGGCCTCGCTACCAAGCTGAATTTTAATATTTCAAAAGAAGCCTATATGATAGTTTAAATCTACTAAGTACTTTGGCTACAATACTCTTGCCGGCCTCTATAAACATGTACACAAAACATGTAAAACATGTACACAAAAAAGTATTGTCAATGTACTGGAAGGTTTGCCACATCTGAAACATTTTAGGTGCATGCAATGATATTACACAGCAAAACTCTTTTAACATGTAAATAACAATTAAGGTTACACAATACCTTCCCGGGTGCCCTTCGGAAAAAAAATTCGTATGCGCGTTGTTTTTAAGTAACCTACCACAATCTATATATCAATAGAAAGGTAAAGAGCTATAGAATTCGAAAAAAAATATTCGATGTTTGGCAGCGCCATTTTTGAGAAGAAATAAGCCGATAAAGTGAAAAACACCAAGTGTCATTTCACCGAATTAATTGGGTATCAAACACAACTATTACTGCAAAAGAACTGCACAGTGTTAATCAGCAAGCACCAATCTCTCAAAGTGTGTCAGGCTTTTTCTTAATTCTTATTGGTTATCTTTTTATAGACCCGTAAAGTTTAAGTATCGAATAATTTGCTGACCCTGTTGCGTCCGCGGCTGTCACAAGAGAAATATCCAAAATAAAGGAAATCCCCGACACACTTTTGTTCTTCGATGCTTTGCGAATGTTCTGGCCAAATTTCGTTAGAATCCGCCAACTCTACATACCCTATTAATTTATGCAAAGAGACAGTATTCTCGCGAAAAGCGATTGCGAGTTTTCGCAATTTGAAGATTTGTAGACATGTTAAGCTCTTATGTCAACAGGATATGCCGCCCACCAATGAAATGATGGCACCCCTACCGTTCACAGCAAGCGAAACGATCTTCGCGGGAATCTAAAGGCAATAATAGTGTGACAGTCACGTTTATTCTCCTTGTTGTGCTTTAGCATGCGAGAGAAATGGAAAAAAAAAAAACAAGAAAAATATGCGGGAGAAGAGTACAGAAAATGAAGTAGCAACGGGAAGTTCGATATGTTCGAAGGATCTCCCGCCCGCACATCGACCAACATTCCGCTTTTGTCTTCAAGGGTTTTGGCTTCGATATTTTCGCTATCCACGGAGTTATCTCTATAAATGTCAACTTTTTCCACGACCTCAATAAAGTCAATAACGAGAAATGAAGAGGATGAACCGAATAGCGATATCTAGAATGCGAGAGAGGGAAAAATGCATGAAAACAAAAATGCTAATGAGGTTCTCGTAATAAGAGCTCCGGGATGAGGCTCTTTCGCGCAAAAACATCGCCGGGATGTCAACGCTCTGAGGATTATGACACCTAACTTTGTTATTAACTTTTATTTTAAAAACCTTTTTTTCAAAATAACTCGCGTGCGTTTTAAGATTTTACTGTAATTTTTGGGGAAATGTTAGATTTATAGTAAATCTTGAGTTTAGTCCAAAAAATTTTTTTTCGACAAAAGTGGCCCTCTGAAGGTATTGTGTAATCTTAAACAAATTTCACAAGTTCTATAAACGTCATGCGAGTCTCTAAGCTTTACCTAAACGTTCTGTAATAACAGTCTTACAAAATGTACGGTATAATCAGAAGAAGTTATATGTCTGAGTATCTTTAAATGCAAGCTAAAATAAAATTGACATATCGGGTATATAAGCCCATCTGGCATGTGTTCATAATCATATTAATAAAAGATCATCTAAAATTCGGATGACCTATTTTTGGATGGGTGGAGGAGGGAGGGAGAAGGATTATCAAAATTAAATGGCAAATTCAAACACAAACAGTATTTACTTTGATTACTGTGTAAACTTCTATCATCCAACATAATAAAGCATTGCGTACCGTAGTACATGTAAATCTGTTGCAGTTAAATTGTTAAAGACCAGTTTAAGCTTTGGTCTAGTTACAGCCTAGCAATCACTCTTAATACAATAGTTCAACTAATTATTTTATTTTAATAGTAGTTTGGTAGATACAATTGTCTGGCTCTTTATCTAAATACAGGAGAACTTAACACATGTTTTAGTGTATTTTTATCACTGTTTATATTTTGTTATTTATCAACTGTGTTAACTGTACAAGTACATCTGCCAAGGCTAAAATGACACAACCATTAAAGTGCACATTAAGAAGCACTAGTGTTCTTGAGTGATTTCAACCTAGCAATAACATATCATCATTATAAAAATTATTTCATCATGTTTTGACAGCTGTAGTGTGTTTATTGTTTCTGTCTACAAGCCTAGATGGCTTAGACTAGGCCTAAACTGTTTACCAATAACCAGCTCGGTATGCAGGAGAACTAAGCAAGTTTCTATGTATTTTTGATCACTGTTTAATGTTTTATTATGTTTTATTTTAATTATTATCCATGTTAAATGCACATCTCCAAGGCTTAAATAACACAAGGATCAAAGTGCGGTCAAGAAGCCGCACAAATGTGTCCTGATGTAATTTAAACCAAGCAATAACTAGGGCTGTGACAATACACTTGCACATCTGATACATATGATACATCATTACATACAACAGGCAGTCAAGTGACGTAATTTTACTTAAGTGTGGATCCAACTCCGTTTTTCCACCTTTATTAGCACAGATTTTATCATAAAATTAAACAGTTAAAAAGTTTTAATTAAAAACTCATTTTAAAAATTGTAAAAATTAAAGCAGATGACGATTCGGTGCTACTCTACCCCATTATTAAGTTAAAATGGCAAAACTTTTTTGCAAAGTGAAGCTCTTATGAACTGCATGTTTTGGCTTGTGGGCACACAAGATTGTGTCAGCTGACAAGTAACTGGAACTTTGCATGCATCTGTGTCACGATGATGTTGAAGAATACATGATTGGAAGTGAAGCGAGAATTGAATTCTCTTGGGTAAGGAGTCATAAAAAAAAGTAATTTTTGAATGTCAATGAAACATATTTTAAATTACAGTAAACTCCCGCTATAATGGACACCTTGGGGACCACGATTCCTTATAACGGGGTGTCCGTAATTATGAGGTGTCCGCAAGGCGGGAGTTGACTGTATTGTTTCAATTCATGATATTGTGATATTTTGTTCAAATATCAATATTCATTATTGTGACAAGAAAGATATTAATTGGACCAATCATTGCACATGTCAAGGGTGGAGGCTTATTTCAAAACAAGACCAAATGGCCACAAATCATGTGTAATTAGGTCTACACAGACTTAGCATGGCCTGCATGGTAAGGCTTTAACATCAAACTAGAACTCACCAAACCATTCTCTCCACTCTGTTTGTGTCTGTAGCTCTGCAGTATACTTCTCAAAAAACTCTACAACCTTATCATTCTTGGAATTCTGTATAGCATGCACAATATATAGCCGCAAAAGACACATCTCCAGCTTCTTGACATTTGAATTGTGCTGATAGTCCAGCCTCTTGAAGAATCGATCATTTAAGTAGTCCCAGAAATCCCTGAGGCCTACAATGTCGTAGCTTAAGATGTACTGGTACAACTGATCCACAATTTTATCCACCTAAAATCAAAGAAAACAAGAATGTCCTATTATAGTATCTGTATGTATATCAAATAGCTGGTGCTTAGAAAGAAGTAATTGATTTTTTACTCTCCTAATCAACTCAGTAATGTTTTGAAGTACAATCTATAAATTTTTGCCAGCCTATATATACAGGGTTGGAAATTAGCGCTCACCCACTCGCCCAGGCGAATGTGAAAACTGTCAGGCGAGTACAAATCACGGATCATTTGCCCGGTTTGGCGAGTACGATTTTCATTCTCAGAATATATTATTCAAAATAAGCATAACGTTTACTTTCCACTTCAAAACAATCTACACTGTCCACAAGCTGATAGCTTACCAACATTTTGAAATCTCCAACAAAGCTGCGTTCCCATTCGTAAACAGACAAAAATGGCTTCCATTTGGTGATTGTTACATGATAAATACACTATGTTGCCCACCGAGCCGCGTGCGAAACGCAGCAAGATGGTTCCCGATTTTCCCGATTTTCGTGGTGGGAGGGGGGCTAAATTTTCCTTTTCTTTAATGGAGGAGACTGGGAGGTGAAAACTGATCTGGACGAGTGCAATTTGAAGGTCACTCGCCCAGATGGCGAGTGCTCCGAAATTTTAGTTTCTAACCCTGATATACCTTGTGTCAGCCTGTTAACAGGCTCCTTGGTACATGTAGATATAAGACAAAAAGAAAATCAGCAGGTAGAGTGCAGGAAAACACAATAATATTCCATGTGTCCTGACTAAAGATTATTATAATCATTTCATCGGACATTGTGGCATATTTTGCGGGCTAAAATGGAGAATTCAACGGGCTAAAATATATTTTACATGTTATAGAAGCAGAGGTATTACTCTTGCCGTGACGCAAAAAACGGTGATAGAAACATTACGCTCGTGACGGTGCTTATTTATTCAGTAAAATTGCCTTCGCTTGCCTAACAAACATTCCATCACACATTGAACATTCCAACAAGTATTTGCTCAACATAACTACAGAGTCTTCCGCCACTTAAATTAACTTTTTGTATCATGGAAGTAGAGGTATCATTCCTGTCGTGACGCTTTTCATACAACGAAATATGAAATCACGTTTTTCGGAGTATGCTAATTTTCAACAGACAATCATTTCGCTCGCGCAATTATCTTTCGCTCACAAAAAATTCGCTGGTCGGAATGCTTGGCGCATCATTTTAATTTATATCATGACTTGCTTCTTTGACTACAGAGTTTTTTGCTTTTTTGTAAACACCTTTTTTTCTGTTTTTTTGTAAACACCTTCGAAAGCCTTTTAGAAGCGGTGATTTATTTCCTGTTGCGACGCTTCTCAAACAACGAAGATAAAATCAGGCTTCAGTCGGCACATGTTTATTCTTGTAGATCAAAACAAAAACTTTCGCTCACAAAAATGTAGCAATCATACTTAAGCTAAATCATATTTTTTTCCCTTGACTACAGAGTTTTTCACTGTTACAAACAGCTTCGTAAACTTTGTAGAAGTGAAAATTTAATTCTTGCTGCGACGCTAGTGAAACACCGGGAGATAAAATCTGGTCGGCGCATGTTGATTCACTAACAAAAGCTATCACTCGCAAAAATATTGCAAGCATGATCGGCGCATCGATTCAATCAATGCGTTGCTGTTTTAAACATCTTCGTAAGCTTGTAGAAGCGGAAATTTAAACCTTGTGAATGTTGGACGCTCCTGAAACAACGGAAAATAAAATCGGGCTTGTTGGCGCGTACGAACAGACTAAAACTTTCCTTCGCAAAAAAAATCTCAAAAATAGTTGGTGCATCAATTTGATCTAAATCATTGACTTTTCCTAAGAGTTCAGAATATTTTGCTGTTATAAACACCTTCCTAAGCCTCTTCCGAGCAGAGATATAATTAATTGTGATGCTCCTGAAACACTCCTGGCTGTGAAATCATGTTAGCTCTGTCGCCACATGAAACAAACAAAACGTTTCGTTGTTTTCTTTTGCCGTTATAATCAACTTGATTTCGAAAAATGCTGTTGCCTCATTCTTCCAAACTATCAGTCAACTTTTTCGAAACTAGAAAGCTTCAGTTATAGACTTATATCGCTTCTGAGCGATCGAGTCAGTTTCGAGTCGGCTTCGAAAACCAGTTCACGGATACGCCACTCGTTAGGCTCATAAATATGCATGAACCCCACTTGAGTGGGGTTCGTGCATATGTAATGAATTACACACTTTGTCTGTCCCGAAGCTGTCATGACATGCAAGTTTCTTTTCAATGCCACTGATGACCCTTTTTGTAATAGACCATATTCGTATTCTGGGTATTGGACTGTAACTAGCTTGCAATCAAGGCTTATGCGGGTAATCTTTTCATGATCAAATGCAAATGACATGAATCTCTTTTTAATGATATTCCCCCACATGAGCCTCCATTGCAAGCTAGTTCCAGCCCAATACCGAGAATATGAATATGGTCAATTACATGTTACTTGCATGTTATAAATGCATCAACAAGGTGATCCGATGTTTGGCTTATGGTTTGTCCACATGAACATCAGTGGTGACAAGTAAAAAATCTTTCAAGTTACAGTATTGTTTATATCTATGTGAGGCACCTGACAACAATTATTTACCAGTACTTGACATGATTATATTGTTGCCTCCAGACTCGATCCAGACAAGGAACAGAAAAAAACAATGCGCTTTTATAATTTCTTGTCTTCATGTGCAACCCAAAGTGAGACCTCGATGGCTAAAATTATTGGCTTTTTGTCCTGAACACCATATAAGAGAGACCAAAAGCATCCCCGTCCCTTTCATGTGGGAGTCCCCCCAGGGAGTCCCCAACCAGCCGAGGCGCCTGGAAGTTCAGCTCCCTATAGCTACGCTAGCCGACTCAGATTTTCTTTTAATTTTGCTCTTCCGCCCGGCCACTAATCACTTAGCTAGGAGCCTGTTTACAGCTCATAGTACTGTGTGCTAGAGGAACTGGTTTGGACTCGTTGCTAAGGTTGTCTGTTTAGGAATTCCGTAGGGCAGTCCCGGGTTCGTCGTAGAGAAAGTCCACACTTTCATTCTTGTGTACATGTAGTCAATTCTCCTAAATAGAGGCGAGGTTAACCTCAAAAAAGCAACTTACCCTGAAGCTTTTGTCCTTATCTGCTTTAAGGTCTGATTCAAAACTCTTTAAGGTGTTTGAAAAGCCGCGAAATACAAGGTATTCTTTGATAACATCGTCCAACATCGGTACTGCTGCAGCCATCTTTCCGAGTTTTGCCTCGATTTGGTGAACGTCAAGTTTCTTAGCGAGTCCCCCCCAAGTCCAGTCGTTTTACTCTTTTGTTTCGGCTTTTGTTTTCCTTCTTCTCCTGTTTTTCCTTATTTGTCTTTATCTCAATAGGCTTATTGGTTATGCAACGTAAAAAATCATCCCCAAAGGAATATAGTTTTGAAAACCCAGTATAGCACCCTCTTCGTACCCCGGGTGGGGCAGGGCTGTAGCCAGGTGTATACATTTGTCCCCATTCTCCAGCCAAGCGGCTGCACATTCGTCGTGCACATCATTCTGTGTACTGTCTTGCTGTGAAGTAAAACACCTGAAAGATTTCAGCAATGGACGCTCATGCAGTTAAACCTGATGTTGTGGATGAACTTCCCGGACAAGTCATCCAGGTTAGCTCATTATGAACTGAACGTAACAGCTGATCGAGTACGTTGGAAGACTAAATCTCTCCATCTTGTTTCAGTTGTTTGTCACTTCAGCTCAGAGCTCAATTGAGTCAGTAGACTGCTAAAAGGCGTTTGCCAGCATATAAAACCCAGTGAGAGACAAAAATTTTTTGGATAGCGCTTACTGCAAACTGATGTACTAAGATTTTGCTCAAAAACTGAAAATTTACATGCTGAGTTTGCAGAAGTGGCGTGACATTTTGTTGGGGAAGGGGGGGGGGGGGGGGGTGTGTTCACGAGGAGTGGCGGAGATACGCTTGCATCCGTTACAGAGATTCCAACCCTCCCGATTTGATCGGGAGTCTCCCGATTTAATGCGTTGCCTCCCGCTCTCCCGATTTATATCAGATTCTCTAACAAGAGAAAAATTGCTAATTTTTAGTACTTTTTGCGATCTGAGTGTAGCAAAAGTAAAGAAAAGTACCAAAAATGTTTGTGAAAAGAATAAAGACCTTATAGAATAACTCAGAAATGATGTCAAAATGCCGGAAATGGCACTTGAGAGAACCTAAATTTGCAAAATTTCCCGGTGGAACATGCTTCCATACCCCCCTAGAGGCGCACACCTTCAGCGCTAAAAATACTCCCTTTTTTCCTTCAAAAAGGGTTGGAATCTCTGCCGTTATGAAGTGTTGTCAACATTGTTAATGGGTTGGAGGGGACAAATTTTGTAACAAACAAACTTAGGAACGGACCATGTTGAAGGCACAAGTGTAATAACTGGTCACAAATGTAATAAAGTCACAAGTGTAATAACATTTGGTCACAAATGTAATAAAGTCACAAGTGTAATAAGGTCTGGTCACAAATGTAATAAATATTTCACACACAGACACAAATGTGAACAGGGACTATCACTTTACATCTAAACAACACTTATGCTGGAGAGCTTGTCTAAATGGACAAATTAGTCATTTATAAGGTCGTTTTTTCGACTTTTTTTGCTTGTTTACAAGCAAAAAAGAGGAGAATAGCATTTAGTGGACTCAAATCTGAACCGGAAGGGATCGCATTCTTGTTAACTCTCAAGGGAATACTTTCCGCTGTGGGTGGTCAAAGCGCGTGACTTGTAAGTGTCACTCTATAGTTGTGCTTCAGCACTTCCGTTCTTGTAGAAAAAACATGACTTGTCAAATTTACAAACATTATATAAGAATCAAAAACGTGAGTAGCCCAAATCTTACGTCACATAACCAATTAAGAATGTAAGCGGTTCAACGCTCAAAGGCAGTGAAGTTTAAAACGATTAAGAACGCAATTTTTACTAGTACAAGTCTTTAGGCGCTAATATTAATTTAACCTAAAACGATTAACAACGCAAATTTGTACTCGTACAAGTCTTTCACACACTAAAACGTTGCCAATAGTTAACCAAAGGGAACTCATTTCGTGACAATTGATTATTTCTGCTGAGTTGCACAATTGTGCTTCAGCACTTCCGTTCTTGTAGAAAAAACGTGACTTGTCAAATTTACAAACATTATATAAGAATCAAAAACGCGAGTAGCCCAAATCTTACGTCACATAACCAATTAGGAATGTAAGCGGTTCAGCGCTCGAAGACAGTGAAGTTTAAAACGATTAAGAACGCAATTTTTACTAGTACAAGTCTTTAGGCGCTAATATTAATTTAACCTAAAACGATTAACATCGCAAATTTGTACTCGTACAAGTCTTTCACACACTAAAACGTTGCTAATAGTTAACCAAAGGGATCTCATTTCGTGACAATTGATTATTTCTGCTGAGTTGCACAATTTAGAATTGCAACATCATCTAGCGAAGCGCACTATTACTAAAAATAGATTTCGCCACATGATACCCCCCCCCCCCCCCTCTGCGTGAGTCGGACAACAATTTTAGTTTGGGCAAAGGCTTTGTATGGAGGGGACCGACACAATGTGAGGCCGAGATTCTCGAAAGGCTCGAAAAATGATAGATTCCAAACATTTTTGCTTTAGTAAGTGAAAACAGATTGAAGGTATCCAAAAAATGGCCCAAAATTGAATTTATTAGTCGAAGATCCGGCAATAACACCTTGATTCCCAGTGCAAAATTATTCAGGCTGCCGAGAAATTTAAGCGGCGGATAGCGAATTACTATCGAATTATATAATTGCGAAGGATTGCTTTATTTAGGCACCGGAAAGATCGTCGGTTGCAAGAAATTCAGAATTCTTCCCGAATTTGACAGCACTGATCGCCGGTCATCCGATCTGTTTCGACACATGATAGATAGAGGGCGAAAATATTATGCTATTCAAACGCCTTTCTAATGGAATTGACGGCGGGTTTGATTTTAATAAAGCTGTTATTTATCCCCATTACTATTACAGACTGCAGCTACAGCTGCCGAGCTCGATCAGTGTATATTAAATAGTATTTGCCGCGACAATTGTGTAACGAAATTGACCTCTTAAAATATTCGGGTCAGGCAAGGGGACCGATCGGACGAGCGTTTCTTTGTGTAATTTTGTGGTGGCATAAATCTGAGGTTAGCTCTGTTGTGTTGGAAAATGTGCCACTAAGAACAGTGTAAACGTTTTGCATTTCTCATAAAAATAAATGTTTTCTTTCAGCAAATCCCGGCAGCAAATCGGGCCTTTATAATCCATTCAATAACTGAGAGTAAAACATTTAACACATTTATTGAATAATCGCTCTGTTTGACAAACCTTTTGTTTCAAACCACGGTTTGAGCTTTCTACGTTGCACAGGTAAGGCTTTCTCTCGAAATCCGAGCCAATCTGGCCATGGTTTTGTGAAACAATCGCTAAATATGCCTCCAAAGTGCCCGCCAACCATACATTGCTCTTACAGAGAGCGGTTTGTTTGTTTGAATTTTGACTCACACCGGGGGTCAAATTCTGTGACGTCATTAGTGCGCTTCGCTAATTGCAACATCATTAAATGTGTTAAGTGATTTTTATAAGTGTTTTTGTAGCCAATTGTGAAATTACTTCCGGTGGAAGTAGTAAGTAAACGTTAAACGTTTCTTCTGTTCAGAAGTAAATGCATCGATCGCAATTAGAAAAATAACAGCAACTGTTTTGCTGGAAATGTAGTCGTTAGAAATGGCATGTGTAGCTGTAAGGTAAAGAATAACGCGAGGAGAAGCGGCTTTTGGTAATATCCAAACGAAAATTTACTTCTCAGTGTGGGGTTAAGATTGCGTGACGAGACAAAAGGTGACTCTGTCGTGCGTAACCTAACCTGCGATCAGGCGTTATTTTTCTGCATTAGGCCGAGTAGAAATCTTTCTAACTCGAAAGGAAACGACTATTTCGATTAAACATGTTAAAGGCAAACGTCAAAGTTTACCTTTTTTAACCAAGCCAAAGTATATGAGTCGCAAAGCACCCAGTCGTCGCGACTGACAAATACAGCATTTACTCCGCGAAAATAAAAAATACTTGAACTGAAAGACGTTTGAATTCTTCCATGATATGTTCGAACAACAATGCCCAGGATAAACCTTCTACTCATACTAACCTCATGCAAAAAAAGTCGATATCTCGAAGAGATCTTTGATTACAATAAGATGCTTCAAATGTTCTAGGAAGGCCAAAAAACACCACATATGAATCAGTTAACATTTCATTTTACTTTATTGAGATATTCACACATAGATGCGTTTAGGTATTTTTTATGTAATTTTTAGTGCTTTATTCATAAGCCTCATATATTTAGATGTATTTCTTTTGTTCGTCTTATGTCAACAATTGTTATCAGCAACCTACGAACACTTAGGGTGATTTGCCTGTGGTTTCATAAGAAGAACAGTTGTCAATAAAAATACTTCATCACCATTTAAAGATCTCGTGGAATTTTAAGAAGTCTATTTACCTAGTGACAGTCATTTTAGCATGAAACCCAACTTCAACAGCAGAAGTTACAATGCGACCATACTAACTTTAATATCGTGATAGCAAATCTTGGCCAGTATAGTGTTATTCATTTCGTCTGTTGGTGTATTTACGATATACTCGACCTTAACTCTAGCCATGGTTAAATGAAAGCCAGTCTACGCTGTCTGGCCATTTCTTGAATAAATCCCAGCTATGGCAAATCGACCATACTCCAATATATCTAGGCTTGGTGCCATCTAGGGGATTTTTTTGCCTAATTACTTTATGGTTGAATGCAATTCCATTTGAATATGTTACTGGTTGAGAGCAGTGCTTTATCTGACGTGGTTCAACCGAACCAATGATTAATATGTCCATTTAGACAAGCTCTCCAATATAAATGTTGTGTACATGCAAAGTGATAGTTACTGACAACATAATTTTAGTGACAGGTGCCGTTCACATTTGAGCCTAAGTGTAAAATATTTATTACATTTGTGACCAAACCTTATTACACTTGTGACTTTATTACATTTGTGACCAGTTATTACACTTGTGCCTTCAACAACCATTATTTTCTTGGAGGGGGGGGGGATGAAAAATTTTCCTCTGCAAACCTTTTTTTTTAGTTTATGCATCTCTGCAAACATTTTTTTTCGAAATTCTTACTATTTTTTGTTATACATATCGTTTTTGCAATTAATTTGTTTGAATGCCGGACACCTCGCCACCAAGCAATCTCGCCACCAACCAACTCCACCAACCAACTCACCTCTGCAAACATTTTTTTTCGAAATTCTTACTATTTTTTGTTATACATATCGTTTTTGCAATTAATTTGTTTGAATGCCGGACACCTCGCCACCAAGCAATCTCGCCACCAACCAACTCGCCACCAAGCGAAGTCACCTCGGCTCATGGATTAAAGAACGAGGAATACACCAGTTTTGGTGACGAGTTGGTTGGTGGCGAGATTCCCTGGTGGCGAGGTGACCGGATACCATTTGTTTTGTCTTTCCATGCCCTGCAAACAATTTTTTTCAATATTTTTCATCCCCCCCTCCAAAAAAATAAATATGGTCCGTCCCTAATACATCTTTGAAAAGCTCCTTTGGGGAAAGTCAATAAAGTATGTAATATGTAGAATATCGCTGTGACGGAATTGTTGAAAGGAGCGGTATTGTTTACATATTTATTTTGATGGTTTTGCAGGTTAAGTATGGAGACCTGGAAGTTAACATGGGAAATCCTCTGACTCCAACTCAGGCAAATATATTTAATATCATAATGATATTTCATGCTTAAATAGTGCAATTTTTATAACAATTTATAATTGATAAACCAGTGGCTGACTATTGCCAAGCTTGCAATCTGATTGTGGACTTATGAACATTTTAATGAATTTTGTTATGTAACAAAATTTAACATGCAAATAACCAAGGAATCACTGTACTCCAGAGAAGTTATATGGTGTCCAAACCCTAATCAACCAACTATGAACAGTAATGGTTAACTCTGTGTTTGAGCCTTATGGTCCATTAGGTTGGGGCTTATCTGTAGCCTGGGGGGGGGGGGGGAGTACTCCCATATGTGGGCTATATAGGTATGTGCCGCAGGATAGGGTATGGTTTTTTAGGTTCTCGGCAGGGTTTTAGCCAGGTGGGAGTCCAGGAGTCCTAAGGACGGCCACTTTTCAGGAAAATTAATATGAATAACTGTATACAGAGTTTTTTTCTAGCAAATTTGGAAATCTTTAGATACCTTTGCACTCATTAGTGCAGAAAAATTCCTTGCATGCTCCTCAGGCCCTCCTATAAGGACAAAGTCAGACCTTATAAAAATTTTGGACTCCCACTTTTTAAATCCTGGCTAAAAGCCTGGTTCTCGGTACTTAAATAGGGTATCATCAGGGCCTAAACCAGACCTTTGGCATAGATGAGGCAAGATTTTGCTAGGAGGTTCTGGGGGCATGCCCTCCAGAAAATCTGGAGAACTATGAGCTCTGAAACTCTTTTAAAAACATTTTTCTTTCAACTAAACATATTTTATTTTTAATTTTGGGTTAAAATCAAGACGAAACAAGTGCCTCGTCTTGCCTCTTGCCAGTTACTGCCCTGATCATTTCTGCTCCTTTTGGCAATGTGTTCCCAGTGGGATCCTTAGATAGGGTGCCTAAATTCTATCAACTAAAATAAATGCCCAGCTAAATGAAAAAAAAGGTATCTTAAAATTAAACTTTCTGTTCAAGTATTAGTGAAGCGATTTTAGTAAGATTTGTGTTTTGCCGTGCACAATTACCCGTTATTTGGGTCGTCACGGAACGCTTCTCCTCCCCTTGAATAGGGTGTCATTTTTTGGTTTTGGGCCTTAAAAATGGTAATAATTTTCACTTTCTTTATCCTCAAATAGGATCAGGGTTTTAGAGCCTTCCCGGCACACCCCTATCCGAAATTTATGGGAGTACCCCCCCCCCCCCCGGAACTGAAGTTTCTGTAGCATGAACTGATCATAGCTAGGCTGTTGTATTTCTACCTCTCCCTAATTGGAATGTTAGTCTATTGCAAGGTTGCTCCCTCCTCTCCAGCCCCCTCCTTGCTAAGTACTGTAAGAGTAAAAGTGTGTTACCAAAGGACACAGCATTAACGACCCTGGCCAGAACTTTGACCTGCACAGCCACTCAGTTTGGAGTCCAGCCAAGTGTAACTCTTAGGCCACCACACCTCCCACAACAGACCACAAAGCATTACTAAATTTAGTGTGTTTTGCAGTAAATTCTAGGCAAGCCATGCACCACAATATTTTGCTCATGCTAAATCATGGGACATACATTGTAACCCTGGGATTGTAACGGCCATAACAGCCTAATATCATTTTGTGACCTGATTTCTTCAGGTGAAGAAGCCTCCAACATCGATCTCATGGCCTGTTGAGGAAGGGGCATTTTACACTCTTCTAATGACAGGCAAGTTTCATTCAAATTTTTCATAATTTTTTACAGTTAATCAACAATTAATTTCTCCTCAAACTATGAATACTAAGGTAAACATGGAGGTCATGAGAATACAGGAACTGGCCAGATAACACTTTCCACCAGATAGATTACTACCCAGTGGATAAGTGCCAACAAAACATACCACTCTATCTACTTGTTAGTGATTTATCCAGTGGATAGTGCTATCCATCCTTTGAACAACTGGGGCCAGAAAAGGAAAATCATTACCTTACCCCCCCCCCCCCTCTCTCTCTCCCTCACTCTCTCCCCCCTCCGTCTGTAACCACCTGATCTGATACATGTGATACAGTCAACTCTCTCTAAGACGGACACCTTTGGGACCGGCTGCAACTGTCCGTCTTAGAGAGGTGTCCGTCTTGTAGAGAGTCGGGGTAACATGAAACCAGTAATTCTGAAATAATAAAGCTAAACCTATGCACAATACAACAAACCTTTGCAAACTGCAACAAGACTAAAACAATAAAAAGACCGTATTCGCTTGTTAAAGCAAAAGTTTAGAGCTTCTACAAACTGTAATACTGTAAGTAGAAAACGACCTCACGTAAGCTGAGAAGTAATCCGTTAAACGTCATTGGTTTTTGGTATACGCGTATCCTTAGGACGCTGACTAACTTTGCTTTAGGTCGATATGAATTTTGGAAGTATTGTTACTAGAAAAAAAACATGAACAAAAACCCTTCTCAAGTGTCCGTTAATGACTTCAAAGTGTCCGTTGTCCGTCTTATAGGGAGTTTGGTTACAGTAAAATGACTGAAAAACGGCAGGGACCATCACCAGGTGTCCGTCTTATAGAGGTGTCCGTTAAGAGAGAGTTGACTGTATTCTGTTATTTACAGATCCTGATGCACCCAGTCGTCACAACCCTAAGTTCCGTGAATGGCATCACTGGCTTGTTGTTAATATCCCTGGTTGTGACATCAGTAAAGGAGAGGTGAAATTGGAGTACGTTGGTTCTGGACCTCCCAAGGGGACAAAGCTGCATCGCTACATATTCCTTGCATACAAACAACCTGGCAAGATTAGCTATACCGATCAACTTGTGTGTGACAAGTAAGCATGCGGCATCTTTTTGGTTCTCTCATGTCCAAAGCCTTTTTAAGAACATATATACTAGTTTGCTTTTGAACGGTCTTAATTTCAATTACATTTATGCGGACGATGAGATGTGCAAAAAAATCATACAGTACTTACAGTGTTGCTGCTTATACGAGGCCACCGCAGTTTGCTTTCAAAAAGAGAAAAAAAAAATTCAAAAATGTTTCTTTAATTCTATTCTCCTTTTCAGGCCTGGATTTGAGCGTGCCTCACGAAAGGCACGTGACCTGGCTGCCAAGTACAACCTCGGCAATCCAGTGGCAGGGAATCTTTTCCAGGCTGAACATGAAGGGTGAAGCATTGGACGTACAGCCGCTGGTCAAACTACTCACAAGCTTGACAGAGCCGGTATAAAGTAGATGGATAAAGTTCGTTTGCAACTTAGGTTAGGTGTTGTCTCATAGAAATCAAGATTTGGTCAAGTTTTCACCTGAGCACATTGGTTAAATTCTGGGTTGTTATCGGTTTATTAGTGCAGTTCTGATAAAATTTCGTTGTATACCGTTGGTAGATCTGTTGCATAACGTACAACGATAAAAAAAAAAGCATGCTCAACGTTTTCGACCCGAAGTTGTATTAAATTAGATGTAAAATCAAAGTTAAGCTTGTTGGGAACAATAAAAACCGTTCAGCCATATTTCAGTGCATTCAGTTAAAAAGTGCGTTAATTAAAGAACAGTTTAGCATTTAAAGTCAGTGAAGGTCAGTGAAAAGGTTCACACCTTCAAAAGTACAGAACCCATTTTTTCTAAAAATAGAAAAAGCTATCCTCAGGAAAAGTCACTATCCAATGGACAGTGTACACTAGCCGATTTTGTTAACACTTACCCACCAGATCCAATAATGCTTTTTTGTGGTTGATAGCAATAACCACCCTTCAAATAACCGGGCCCTAATTGTATATTAAGCTAATTTTTAATACCTCAACACTTTTTGTTCTTACTTACCTACTGGATAGCGATTTATCCACTGAATGGCGTTATACACCCTTTGTACAACTGGCCACTGACCTAAAGTCAGTGTAAAGTCCCGATTCAATCTTAACGACGGTTAACGCTCGAAACATCAGCTCTTTGTAACTAAAACGATGCCAGCTTTTTTTTTTTTTTTTTTTTTTGTGCCATATATCAGAAAAAAAAATAAACCGTCCATTTCTCACGGCTAAGTTAATTTTATGCTATCAAATTTTGCCAAATTATCTCTATGAAACTAAATGTTTGCAAAGAAATTAATTCTTTGATTCTAAATGAAAAACTGCAGCTTTACTGCAGCCAATTGTGTCTTCCGGGCGTTATAACTTAAAGTTACAAGCAAACAAGATTAACTTTGAAAACTGTTCCGCCGGACCGTATTTCAAAAACCCATATCGCAATCCATTCCAATCTTCGACACTTTTGGCCATCCGTACCTTCTTTTGCATTTGGTGTGTTATTTAAATTTTCCTTCACTGTTTAAGAGGTTATTTTTATATTTTAGCGAATTTGATAGTTATTTTATATGCCTAAGTTTGGCTAAAACCCGTGACACGGTCCCTTTAACTTGAAACATGGTTAGGCAGTGCCTAGAATCAGTTTCCAATTGTGGTTTTGTTTTTATTTGAGACGGTCAATTACCACAAGAATAGTCAAAGTAATTTCAAACCATGTGTACACTAGATTACTAGTAACCTTTGCTATGCAGGGAATGAATGTCTTCACTGCCCGACGGCGCAGCACAGCTATTCCAGCCCCTGATTCCCGAGGTCGTCTCTACTTACTGTAGAGAGAAAGGAACAGAGGGAACGACTGGACTTCCTCGCGCTGACATTTTGATGGAAAAATTGCACTAAAAACGGCACTTGTTCACCCGGGTTGTGTGCTCATCGGGATAAATCCCCTTTATTCAGAGGTTAGCCCTAAAAAAGGTCTTTAAATAAGACCAGCCAAAATTCAAGACCTTGAAAAGTCCCTGAAAAGCTAATTTGATACTTAAGTTGTTTTCACTAAGCGTGTTCTGAGAAGTGGCCTTGAAATTTCGCTTAATTGTTGATTCATGACTGTCTAACAAATGCTAACTCTGGCATTTCCGAGAGAAATTATAATGAATTTAACAATGCATAATAGCACGGATTATTCACTTGAATGTGTCCAAGAAAAATTGGATTTAAGTCCTTAAAGGTCCTTTAAAAAGACCCTTTGGTTTTGCTGATAAAAGGGGCAAGAACCACGTCTCGTTTCGAAGGGGGCAAGTGATGTTTTTAATGAGATCACTTGGATATCGATTGGCAGCGGGCAGCAGCTGTTTGTAGACGCTCATAGCGTGTAAAAATCACGCATATATATGAGGCCAATTATACGAGAGATTTTAAGTTTAATTTAGTTATGCCTGTAGCTACTGTAGCTTTAATAAGGAATTTATGCGGCAGACTTCGGGTTGCATACTACCACGAGCAAACGAAGCTTGCCTCTTCAAATATTTTCTCGTGGTATTTGTCTTGATTTTGAGGTTGAAATATTGACCTTTCAAAGCTGTACATTTAGCGGAAAATGCGATTACTGGTGATCCGCTCGGCGCAGCACGAACGTCGACAGCAGTCCGTTGAAGTCTTTTTTCAAAGAGTGAACTGTAAAACAGTGCAAAACGAGACCATTAAAATGCAATAATTACTGAAGAGGTGCAGGTCTTGCTATCCAACCATACAAATCCGCATACATTTTCCATTTTGCAAATCTTCGTGACTTTCAATTTCGCGATCACAGGGCTGAAATTTTTACTGCTCACTTCTTTTTGACCCGCATTTCCGATAACTAAGTTTACTACAAGGACGAAGGTCACGTCAAACTATCCCTGATTCACTGCCACGCCTTTCTCGCCAGGCACTTTTGAGGAGCGTCATTTTGTTAGTAAGAGGATGGTGATTTTGTGGTTATTTCCGTGATAGACTGCTAGATCGATGACTTAGTCGACATTCTTTAGGAACGTAAAACATACAAGAGACTAATGGTGGATTTCCACTGACGCGTAAATTTTTACGTGCGTGAAAAAAATTAGAGAAAATGTATGAACGGCCTGCGTAAACGTGTACACAAGCCGTTCATAAATTGTCTCTAATTTTTTTACGCACGTAAAAAATTACGCGTCAGTGGAAATCCACCATAAGTTGTTGGCAAGACATCTGAATGCGGGAGAGGCCCGCAGTAAACGTTTGTCGGGCATATAGTAAGTTTCTTCGTACTGAGTACGCCACTCCCTGCCATGTCATGAAGGCGACACCATTGGAAAGAAGACGGTAACTGACCCTAATTACTCGAGACTCCAAGCCTGATGCTCACTTCAGATACGTCATATCTTATCAACTGCATGCCAAACTTCAGAACCTTTCCATAGGTGACATTAATATTCGAGCTCCTAGCTAGACCCTGACCAAAGTTTAATTAACAATTAAATAGACTACGAGCCCGAGTTTCCTATGAGCAAATAGTGAACGAGGCGCAGCCGAGTTGACTATCTCGCTCATAGAAAACGAGGGTGAGTAGTCTATTTTTTTTTTCAGTCCAAAACTTACAATTTTGCGTACTTTTAAGCCAAAAATGAATAAAAAAATAACCTGAGAGCAACGCGCGAGATCGTGTTCTATCAGCGAATAGGAAACAGTGGGAGAACCAATCAGATTCGCGGATTTCCGAAAGCACACGACTGAGTTTCTACTAATAAAGTTTAGAAATGTTTTAGTCAGAACGGGCACATAGAAAAAGCCATGCACGGAATAAATTAATGATGGCCGATAATGGCGGTTATATCTACCATCAAAATGCATGGCATTAGGTATTCAGATATATAGATAAGATTATCATGTTAAGCCAAAGAAAAAGCCTGTTAAAATTTATGTCATTTGTTCCGAGTTTTGTGGACGACAGCGGTCGACAGGTTGACTTATCTTATTAAAAACCACTTAACGCTTTATCTAGCATGCAATGCAAGTTAATGAGGTCATGACCCAGATGAATTCTTTTCTAACCAACACTCAAATAGTCACAGAAGAAGCAACTTTGGACACGACGAATGTTTTCGGAAAACTTTAATACAGACATTTGTTTGAACGAAGCTTCTGCAGATTTTTTGCGATTTGAATATGCTTAATCTCCTATTGAGAAGCTACAGCAGTTTAAAGCACGGTGTTTACAATTTCCGTGACTTTGTGGTAGCTCGCATCTAGGAATCAATTGTTTTATTCAGAAAATAGTCTAAGAACTTTCCCAATTTAATTTCCGTTTTTTGTCACTTTGACTTACCGTGCTTACCACAATGAAAATATTACAAGAACGCTGCATACTTCTCGACCTCGTCTCCAGGTCAATCCGCGCGGAACAATAGGCAGCCAATCACAGTGCCGTGAGATGAGTACGTTTGCGCGCGCATATTTGAAAGGCAGCAACTTCGTTGACCAAGCAGCTGTAACCGTAAATTCAGTCAATTTTTATTTACAATCGAAACTCGCACGCTAGAAAATAATTTTTAAAAAGAAATCTTGGATGCTATTTTCGCTATTCAGAGCAATTAGAGTCCCTGCATGAGTAATCACCGATAATCTTTAAAGTGCCTTTCGGCCAACAACCGGAAGAAAAGAAATTAATCCTTCTATACTCTACTTTACTTCACACTGTAGGTCGCTTTCTGCTGACCATTTAATGATGAAATGAGTATCGGTTATAAGAGGATTTCTGAGTGTTAAAGACCACCTCGTACAAGTCTGACCTAAACTTTTTTTGCCGCGCCCCCGCCTCACCATAAACCTTATCAGCTACTTTTATTTATTTTTATATGCCTTTTTGCTTTAATTTTGCCGTTCAACACAGAGATTCTATTGTCGTGCTCAGCCCTCCAGTAGATGAAGAGAAGGAGACAAGGGATTCTCTCTCTCGCAGGGTACTTTGTTACCGCTTAACTTTCTCTCTTTCGGAATCCGGCGCGCCGTAACCTAACCTATTCAATTTAACAGAACAAGATTTCAATGGGCGTGACATACGTGAGCTATTCGCAATGAATGCAACTACCGGTGAGGCAAGAACCCAGAGGAGTTTACCACTTGTTTAAGCTGTCCGCGAAGTCTCATTCTATCAGCGTCGACTGCGAGCAGCCGCCCTCTCAGTTTTCCTCAGATCTTAGTACGCGCGAGCGAGAATTTATAACTTATATATACGACCTAAAAAGAAAAAAAGACAAAAACGAGACTGTTCGAAGTCAAGTTTGTCCATTACAGCCGCCATGTGCATGGCTTATTTTAATCAAATAATATCTCGGCTCTTATTCTTTGCCGTAGACTACGAGCCGGTCGCGTGTGGTTGTTCTCAAATCGATTGTTCGAAGAGATTTTCTTACGCGCTCGTGTGCTCACTCTTTTCACTGACCCTAAAATAGCGGTAGTCTACAAAAAAAGGTAGTCTACCTTTGTTAATGATTACTGAGCGTGTCGACGTGGTGGTAAGAGGCCAAAAGGAGAGGTTTCTTTTTATTTTTTTGTAAAAATAAATAAATTCGGACAGAAATATTGTACATGTACACGGCCTCCTCACATGTATATTACGGAAACCTCAGGGACATTATAGTAAAGTCACTGAAAAAAGGCACTCTTGGTTGCTGAACTCGTGTCAATGTTAGCATTCACTGAAAATTGTCCTTAAAGTCTCTCTTAATCCTTAAAGTCTTTGAACAATTGCCGAAGATCAGATCGAACATAGTCGGGTAAACGCAGTCTGGCTGGCTAATTTGCCGATTGTTCGTGCGAAATCCTATAAACTTTTTTACCATGTGGAATTTTTCTCAGTCGTTCTACATTGAAGACAGTACGTTGTTGACTTGCGACTCCAAGTGTGAAGGAAACGCACCTGACACTTGCAGGTACTTTCAGGAACAAGGAAGACCCGTAAACGCCCGTAAACGCCATCGGCGCGGAACCCGTGGGAAGTACTCGCCCCCGTTATCCTGCGGCCCGGCCCTAGGTGCCGCGCGACTCGGGCAGTTTGTTTTTTATGTCATATTAATTAATCGGCCTTAAGTTATGATTGATGAACGTAAATCTTATTTATCTGTGCAACACGTTGAATAGAATGAATGTTCTGCATGTGTAGGTCATCAGAATTGTTAAGAATCAATAAAAACACTGAAACACTCCGGTACTTATCTTTGAACAAACAAAAAAAAAAAAACGTCAAAAATTCCATCTTCAGTTTACAGAAAAAAAAATTAAAAGTGAGATTCGACAGAGATCGCTTTATAACAAATTGCGACCTTTCTCTCCAGTCCAGCGTTTATATCTGTTGAGTTCATTAGAAAACACTGTCTTACAGTGGACACTGCATAAACTTGTCTGACTTGTAAGTTGTTTTCTTCTAACTAATGAAATAAAACTTCCTTTTTAATAGCAGTGGTTGCCGAACATTCATAAACATTCCGTTTTATTTTCAGTAGTTTTGAGAATTTGGCGGCATAAAATTTCTTTGGAATCATTCAAAACCCGCTGGTGAAATTTCAAAATGAGCGGACTTCCCACAAACGGACGTGACATGTCTAACATATTTTGATTTCGTGGGCTAGCTTGCCATGCCCTATATCCACGGCGATTTGCGTAAACCAACAAAGCTGTATGATCTTTAGATGTCTATGGAAATCCAGCTGTTTTCCTGGGCTGATTGCTCAAAACGCACTCGCCTTTTTCTGCGCTGTTTGTTACTTGACAGACTCAAACTGTAGCTAAACTCTGGGAGGTCCGACACAGATGGTTTTCCAATTGCCTCATCATGGCATGAATGTTATTTATATTCGCTAGCGGCGTGTTGCGTGTGATCTCTAACAGGAAGTATTCGACCTTCTTTGTTTTCCAATCTTGGCATTGCCTGCGCTGAGAGCGCCCTGAATCATTTCCGGTTGTGCAGATTTCCGAACTGTGTTGAAATGGGGCTTCATTCAGTCGGGGCGGGCGTGATTCCTAATACTTGTGCACAGACGTAAGTGTAAATTGCGCAAATATGCTAATTGTATTATTTTGATGAGAAACAGATCTTTCATTAAACGGAGAAAAAGTGACATGCAGCTTTAAAGCCCAGCACTCTTCGGTCTTTCTGTTTCTATCCGCAAACGCGCGGGGATTTATCTCTTTTCTAGAGCGTATTATACAAATAAACCTAAATGCGTTTCCGTGTCATCGCTAACATGAAATCCGTGTAGTATTTCTGGCAAGAACTGACCCGGAGTTTTATAAGGACGTGCTATTTCTCTTCACTCAATCCCGCCTCCTGGGTCATGTTTATCATTCACTGTTGTGTGAAGTTTTACTCTTTTATTGTTTTCTTTTGAGATATATTTGATAGGTGTCGATAAATATTTATATAAAGCAGAACTAGGAATTTGGTCAAAAAACACGAATAAACCCTTGGCAAAGCTGGATTAGCGCAAGCTATGTAATCCTTCAGGAAACATTCTACCGTATAGGGCGAACTTTGCGACTTAACATGGAGATAAATGCGTCCTTTCAGGCCGATTCTACGAGGTGGCCCTTGAATAGACTCATGCCCCCCTATCACGCCCCGCCATGAAAGCTTTAATTTATCATCTCCATTTACAATTCGGCCGACAACGAGCCATGTGATTGGTCGTTTGTCACCCCACCTAACTCCATGTCAATCCCTTCTTGTCAAGCGAGGCACATTTCATGTGTTTTGTTGGAGTACGCAGTTCAAACCATGCAAGCAACACAAAATAATCTGGGATTGTTTCGCGTTTTCAAACCAACGATTCTCTTTCACGCACCGTCGTTGCCATCTCTGCAACAAATATTTCGTCCGCCAGAGCTAGGAAATTCATCATCGCTTTGGAAGCAGGCTGTGGGACCGCTTGGCTTTGCTGCAGCTTTTACTAAAACGCCTCCACCCCCTGTTAACGTCCAAGTTTCTCCGATGAGTTTTTGCGCTGAATCTCAGGCGGCCATTCCTTCTATTTGCGTCGTATCCCAGAACTCTGACCAGCCAGTCAAGCCGAATTTTAAACCCGCGCCGGTTTTGCGTGTCCTCGAAGAATCGGGTGAAAACTCGAACGTTTGCGTCCCAAATTTGAATGGCAAAGCAAGGAAGAAGAAGTACCCTTGCCCCTTGTGTGATATACGATGCAGCAACAACGGACAGCTTCAAGGTCATTTACGAATTCATACCGGCGAAAAACCGTTTCAATGTTCTTTTGATGGATGCGAGAGACGTTTCGCTCGTAACGAGGAGTTAACGCGCCACAAACGAATCCACACCGGCGTGCGACCCCACAAGTGCGAAATATGCAACAAGGCCTTTGGAAGAAAAGATCATTTGAGCAAACATCAAAAGACTCATCTTCAAAATTCCGAGAAAAAAGTGTTTACTTGCGTTGTGCTGGGATGCGGCCAGAAGTACAGTCGCTCCGATGCTCTGACTCGGCATCAGTGGACTGCCCATTCCTTGACAAAGGCGAGCTCTAGGGCGATGAAGCGCCTACCTCGTGATCCGCACGTCTTGAGAGCTATGAATCAATGCTCAGTCCCGGCTAGTGGTACGTGGTAGAGCTCGCAACACTCCAGCTAACTTATCGCCCGGCTTATGATTTGTTTATTATGAAACATGAGTGAAAGAAATGTCAGAACTCCGAGAAACAGGCAAGTCCACTGACAAGCAATCACAGAAGAACCAGAACTACCGTTGAATTAACTTTGCGAATGATTCGTGAACGGAATTGTTTTATTTTGGAAGCTAAAGTGCATTAAGTTGCTATCATCGCCTGCCTGCATTTACTTCATGCTTTCATGGTGGTATAAAGATTGGAGAGCGCGACCTTATCTTTGAAATTTAATATCGGTCGGACAAGTCACAATTCGCCACTTTAACTAATGCTTTGGGGCTTCTTTCATAAAGAAGCCGGCAACCTTGAGCGCGTGAAAAAGCGGCAAAGCTTATTCACAAAAGATCGAAACAATTCATTAATAACCAAATAATTATCCCAGGTGTATTTATTTTGTTCAAAGAGTTCTTCCTCACTCCATCTGTTTATTTGCCATAATTGAAGTAGCGTTCGCAATTATTTCAGTCAAATTTGCAAATCAACGCTGCTCAAAGACAATTTAGAATTCTATTAAGAACAGTGTTAGCTAACGCTTTCATTAGCAAATAACAATAGACTTGTTATCTTTGGCAATCTATTGTAGCACTTAACGCCATTTTCCTTCACAATTTGATAATTTGTCGTTCAATGGAAGAAAAACAATCGCATCAAACAAAACTGACGCCCGCCGGGAAAAGACAATGCATTTTCCGTGGGAAAAATAATAGACAATGGATTCAATTTAATGATGAACTACCTGTAACAGATTGAGAAATTTTTCAATAGTTTTTATTAAAAATTGTAACACTGTTGTTATTCGTATATTACTCTGATGTTTTGTTGTTTTGCTGTTTGTATGGGTCAAGAGAACAGCTATAGTGATATTTTCAGGACGCTGACATCACATGGCAGGCAAAACCATCGAGTCTGAGACAATTGACTCCAAAACACTCACGCCTACCGCGAACTAATAAACTGCTCAAGTGTCAATAACATTCCCGCTAAGGCGCGGCGGCAGTCGTGTAAACTGAGTGGGCAAAACATGGGAAGTAATAACATTTCCGCAAAGAATTATAGTCCAAACTCACAGTTGTATAACCGCTTTTTACGCTAATTTGTTGAAAAAGTTTTGAGAGGAATCAAACTTAATGTTTTCTTTCTGTAAAATGATCATAAACAGGTATAAACCACTTCATTTTGTGATTCTGAACTTCCACCCCGGCTTAGTTCCCGTTATTTTGTGATCAGATATTTTGGAGGGGCGTGAGTCTGAAGTACGTGCGGCACCGGCATTTAATTTACAATTATTTTTGCGGTTCCAATTTTTGCCAACTGAAGTTTATACAGACTTTTTCGGCGTCTTGCTTTTTTTTTATAGGAATTCAAAACCTTAAAAGAGCTTTTCCTCTGAAGCCAAACTCAGCGCTAGCGCTTGAAACGACCTTTGATAAGGACGTTCCCTTTCCGTGCCTCACAATTTTAAGAGTGTGTGATTTTCCAGTCTCAATTTACTGTTCGTAAAAGCCATTTATTCCTGTTAGGATATACAACAATTGAATGTGGGCGTGTGAAATGTCTTTTTTTTTCTGAGTTTATAAATGGTCATAAACTGCGCGACTTTAATTTCCTTTCAACACTTCACCGCCTTTAAATTGGTCTCCGACAAATGGAAATAATTTGAACATCTTCATTTTCTAATTCAGGTCCACCGAGGTCGCCTCCATGTCATTTTGGATTTCATGCAGGCTATATCTTCTGTACCTTACAAATTTACATTTCTGTTGGGCCAATGTCCGGTTAACCCTCTATTAGCCTCGTTCCCAGGATCTAGCCCTACGCGCGTACGCGGACAATGACAAGAAGGAAGACCTCCTGGAAACGAGGTTGCAAGTACATATCACCACTTGTGGCAAAGAGGAAATCGCAGGTTCCCATTGTTTCATAAGAAAACAGACTGTCTTCGCGCTGACTGAATTTCATTTCTCGGGACAGGCACAAGCTTACTCTGCGTGACAGGCGTGGTGAAATCAAGAAAGAACGATCCCCTCCAGCCTGTATGCAGGTTCAACTTTGGGTCAATCCGAAGCTGCCCCGCGCGCCGGCTCGCGTCGCTCACCGACTCGTTCTTGAGGCTTCGCCGCCGGTGCGTGGGACCCAGAGGTGAACCTGTCCGCACGCTAGATTCCCTTCCTCTCTATGTCCCTCTCCTAACAATTGCGCTTTATGCTCTCCCCTCACACTCGAATTCCCTTTTTTCCTCCCCTATATACGCCTTTCACGTTAGATTCAAACCTCCGCTACCGGATGCCTCCCATACGCGGACAATAAAAAGTCGTGGTTTCAGCCACAGACAAACGCTATACTGTACATTACTTTTTCTGGTCCCAAGAGTGTCTGCTTATTCCCACCAGTCCCTGCCACCACATTTTTAATGTGACACTAAACTTAGCGGCGTCGGGGTAAAGCAGACACCAATCCCTTTACACAGCTGCTGAAAATCAACCTCTGTCGGTCGCGACATTTTACGAACCAATTAAAACCCAACTGGATACACTCCAAGTTAGTTGGAGTGAAACGTAACTTTTCTAGTAAGGAAAATGTTCGTGATACATCCTAGCTAGTTGTTTAGACTTCTTTGGAAAAAGTGAATACAAGGGCATATCAGACGTCTTTGGTATGCCTTTGATGTCTTTCTTATTGATATGTCTGATATTTTTTAGAGGGGAGGGAAACGCCATCGCCCATGCAATGTTAAATACCACCCGGCCCCTCTCCACCTTTTAAGAAAGTCGAGGTCCTATGCCCAGGGGGGTTACTCCGGCTTGTTAATGACGGGGATGATCGAAGGATTTTTTTGGGTTTGAAATTTTCGATTCCGGGATTTTTTTTTTGAATTTGGCAAGTATATTTTTGAGTGACTTGATTTAAATAGGGGATGATTTTTTTGAGCGGGGCCGGATGGCTGTACACAGGCTAGATCTTTTGGGGGTATTAAAAACGAACTAAAGTGCCTTGGCGTATTTATGGTATGATGAATAAACAAACACGAGCGTTCAATTTATTTATGATTTTCTTTGTGTTATACTATTGCCACACCTGGCAATTTAGGGGTAATTTGACAGGGGATTTTTTTGGGTCCTGAGTTTTGCCTCTATTCGATCATCCCCGTCATTTACAAGCCGGAATACCCCCCCCCCCCCTGGGGTTCTATGTCCAGGATGTCACGGTCACAATGTATTGAAGGGATTGAGTAATTTTTTGTAAACGTACAAAGGTACAGTAGAACCCCGGTAACTCGAACTCTGAAGGGAAACGAAAAATAGTTCGAGTCAGCGGGGTTTCGAGTTCAATTGCATATTTAATTTGCCAGGTTAATAATTGATCGTTTATCGACTTTTTAGCACTTCAGTACACAGTATAGTGCAAATTAAACTTATCTGGTCAGAAACACTCACACGATCATACATTTCTAGGATAAGAGTGGAAAATGACAGTCAGATACATGATCTATTCGTTGCTCTAATTAAAATCGAATTGCTGTAGTATTCGTTTTAGTGTTTAAATCCGATTACGACAAGAAGAGCTAATGGGATATAAATGGGCATACGTGCCGAGTGGCAAGAACCACAATTTGAGTTATCGGGGTAAATTTGCCCCAAATTTTGATCAAAGGGAAACGAAATTTAGTTCGAGTTCGAGTGGCAAATAAATGATGATGATGATGATGATAATGATGAGTTAGCGGGGTTTTCGAGTTATCTGAGTTCGAGTTAACCGAGTAAAAATGATTGAAAAGTGAGTTCAAAACCAAAGGAAATGGAAGTTAGTTCGAGTTACGGGGTTGTTCGAGTTATCCGAGTTCGAGTTACCGGGGTTGTACTGTACTTTCAAATCGAGGAAAACCTCAAAAAACTAACCATGGTAAACAACAACAACAACAACATTACTACAACAACAACAAAAGAGGTAACAAGGGACAAGGATTGTGATCAAGCCAGATTGCAAATGACAAACGGACTTCAAACCAAGTCACCTGACTACAGGAAAAACCTGACGGTGATGCAAGACTGGTCCAGTCAGTCTGTGTACATACACCCCCAGGGCGCCATGAACAATCGCCCTCAGGGAGGCTACGTGCCAGTTAACTTGGAGGTATACGAAAATGCAAATCTTGTGATGTAAAATTCAGTTTTCGAATTGCAAAAAGTACTCTGGAATAATTTTGTTCACGGGTTTACTTTCAGTCAATGATTGTTTCTTAAAGCGATTTTCGATGCCTAAACAAGAACAATGTCCAACAATCCTTGAGAAAACTGATATCGTGTCGCGGATAAATTTACAATCACAAAGGCCAGAAAAAAGATTTTTAGGTTTGCCTTCCGCCACCGTTTCGAGTCCATTCTCAACTCAACTGTTCGCACGAGAAAGAAAACATTCACTCATTGACTTGTGTCATTTTTTCCTCAAGTTTCCGTTGACTTTTTTTTTAAGAACAAAGGTGTCATGCACAAATGCGCCATCATCGTCTATCTTCAAGGCACTGCTCAACTCTCTTGTGGCGAAACAATTTAGCACAACCAGCTGGTGTAAGACCTTCCTTGTCGACGGAATACAAATCTGCTCCATTATCCAGCAATAAGCGAACTGCGTCAATGTGACCGGAGCCTGCAGACACATGCAGCGGTGTGTTTCCACTAGCATCAAACGCATTGACATCACTGCCTGAATCAATTAAAACACGCGCAACTTCCGTCTTGCCACGTGCAGCAGCTGTGTGAAGAGCAATGCTGCCTTCAGAATCCCTTGCGTTCACATCAGCTCCATGTTCAAGAAACAAAGACACCATGTCCACATCACTGAAAGCTGAAGCCAGGTGTAGAGGAGTGCTTCCTTCATTATCTTTATTCTCCACGTCTGCACCGCGTTCGAGAAGTACTCGAGCAACGGGCTTCTGGTCAAAAACTGCGCAGATGTGTAGCGGAGTGCAACCTTTAGCGTCTCTAGCCTCGAGATTGCTGCAAAAAAAAATGTAACGTAAATAGCTGGAAGCGCATATGCCGAAAAGTCTGTGCACTGGATTCTGGATCGACGGGTGCTAGTTAGAGCCACGTCCGGGGACGCTGTTATTTTCTTCAGCCAACACAAAGACAGTGCCTTTCTCTCCGCGCAGGAAAAAAGGAAGGATATGGCTACCTGACAAATTGCTGGGGAACTTTGCGATTATCTATAATTCTGAGCAAATGTTCTTGGGACAATAGGCCAGTTTCGAATTACGCTCCACTGATCACAAACAAAGGAATAAAGTCGAGGTTCAGGGGAATAATTTGAATTTTCTTTTGGTTTATTTCCCTCAACCTCGACTTCACACCTTTGCTTAGGATCATAAGAGCGTAATTCGAAACCAGCCTATTAACAAAATGCCAATGACAAAGTCTTTGAGGGTGGGAAGGTCACTTCATTCAGGGGGGAGCAATGGAACCGATGAGCCACCGGCTCCTCCGATCCATAGGACTAACACGAATTCTTTGCCAGACAGTTAGTTCCCTTTATTTTTTTGTTTCGTTATTACAGGAAGCTAGACACGTTTTATAGTATTCCAGGAAGAGAAGAATCGGTTGGGAGGTAAAGTGTCCCTAATCACTTCCTAGATTCCTTGAATAGAACTTTTTAGATCATGTAGATAAAAGTAAGACCAGGTTCAGGAGGCACAAATTACACCAAAAACAACTTTTATCTTACCTTCCGTGATTAATCATAATCGAGACGGCTTGTATCCTCCCTGAACAGCAGCCTATATGTAGAGGAGTACTGCCTTTATAATCTACAGCTTCAAGATCACTGCCACGCATCAACAGAGTTTTTACTAGAACCATTCCTCCGTCTGAGTACAAAGCGAGATGCAGTGGGGTACTACCAAGTTCATCAACAGCATTAACTTGTCCTCCATGTTGAATGACTTTCACCAAACTTTCCCGGTCACCAAAATAACTCGCCATGTGCAGGCACGTTCTTCCCTGGATATTAGTTGCATGAACATCGCTTCCTTCCTTAATTAACAACTCAACTATCTCACCTCTATGGTGTGCAATGGCTACGTGAAGAGGCGTATTTTCTTGCTTATCTCGACTGTGAATATTGCCGCCTGCTTTTACCAGGGCCCTCATCACACTTGTCGAATATTCGGAAAAGGAAGCAGCAGCATGATGAAGAGGAGTGCAACCATGTACGTTGACTGCATTAACATCTCCACCATTTCTTATAATTTGTTTCACAAGACTGCTTGGACCCTGTCGGACAGCTAAATGAAGGGCTGTATTGCGATCTTTATCTGCCACTTGCACGCTGCTTCCACGTTCTAACAAAATCTTCACTCCCTCAACTGACCTGTTATTAGCGGCCATGCTCACTAACAGTGGCGTCTGACCTCTGTTGTTAAGAGCAGACAAGTCTGCTCCTCTATCAACAAGTCGTTCAATCATCTCTGGACTTCCACGTGCTGCTGCCCTGTGTAAAGGCGTGTTCCCATACTTGTCTCTTGCCTCAAGCTCTGCTCCTTCGTTCAAGAGACTGTCCAAGGTAGATACGGACCCAGATACTGCAGCAAAGTGAAGTGTTGTTCGACCACTTGCCGCATCCACAGCTTGCCTGTCACCTCCATTGCTGAGGTACAAATCAACCAAGCTCCAGGTCCAGGTCCAGCTCCAATTCAACTTTTCAACAAGTTCGTCTGTTAATCCAAACATTGTACGTCCACTGAAATCTCTTGCATTGACGTCGCTCCCATAGCGAATCAGATATTCAACCAATTCTTTACGACCGTTTTTTGCAGCAAAGTGAAGCGCATTTCTCCCTTTATCGTCGACAGCGGTTATGTCACTCCCACTTTCTACCAACATCACGGCAGCAGCAATATCATGTTTCAAATATCAAATATTTTACTAATTGATGGAATAATAAACTTTGCGGATAATACGAATAAACCCGGTCTCCTGATGTTTGTAGACTTCGAAAAGGCGTTTGATTCGATCGAGTGGTCTTTTATAGAACGAGCTCTCATACACTTCGGTTTCGGGCCCTCGCTGGTGAACTGGTTCAGGCTTTTCTACAAAGATGTCTCCAGCGCCATCCAAAACAACGGTTGGGTCTCAGAGCATTTCATCTTAGGTAGAGGGGTCAGGCAAGGCTGCCCGATGTCCCCATACTTGTTCATAATAGCAGCTGAGATACTAGCCAATTTTATAAGAAGGGATAAAGACATAAAGGGGTTTGAAACGAATGAAGTAGAACACAAACTAAGCCAATATGCCGACGATACAACCTTAATACTCGACGGTTCTGAGGGCTCATTTCTTCGTGCAGTTGCAGTCTTGGACGGATTTCACATAATCTCTGGGCTCAAGGTGAATTACGAGAAAACAAAAGTGCTATGGGTGGGTTCAGCAAAAGAAAGAGAACCAATAAAATGTGACAAATCGGAAATTTCCTGGGTGAAAGGAAAAGTATTTGCACTTGGAATTTGGTTTGCAACAGACAGGAAGACAATGCTCCGCTGCAATTACGAGGTAAGGATCAAAAAGATAGAAAGTGTAATTGAATCATGGCAGTTTAGGAGGCTCAGTTTAATCGGAAAAATTACCATCATTAAAAGTCTCCTGGTTTCCCAACTGGTCTATATTTTAACGCCGCTAACCACCTCCGTAGAAGCATTACAAAAAGTCAATAAAATGTTTTTCGATTTTCTCTGGGATGGTAAAGGAGATAAGGTTAAAAGGATATTTATAACCAAAGATTACAAGGAGGGCGGCCTAAAAATGATTGATATAAACAAGTTCAATCAATCTCTCAAAGTCTCCTGGATCCAAAAATACCTGGATCCGACAAATGATGGGAAATGGAAATTTGTTTTCGAGGACAGTCTTAAAAAGCATGGAGGAAGGGATATTTTCACCTGCAATCTTCACAAAGACGACATCCCCACGTTAGGGGTCTGTAACCCCTTCGTCCAAGAGGTACTGGAAGCCTGGGCAGAGTTACATTTTACGGATGTCACTGACATCACTGATGTAAATGTTGGTGACCAGATCATCTGGTACAATTCTCTTATTCGAATAAACGACCGACCCGTTTTCCATAAACATTGGTTCAACCACGGAATTTGCAAAATTTCCCACTTATTGGACGAGAATGGCACCCTGCTTAGGTACGACGAGCTGAGGATTAAGTTCCCCGAGCTAAAATGGTTTGAATCATTTGCCGTTCTTTCAGCTATAAGGTCATTTATAAGGAAGCTACATAATCCTCAGACGCCAGACAATAACATTATGAAAGGAGTATCTTTAGCTGATCTTACCTCTAAGAGTAAGATCAATCATTTTGTGTATACCTCTCTTTTAAAGAGAGAAAAAATCCCACCCATTGGAAGCCAAGTAAAATGGCTGAGAGACCTTCATGTTCAGAACGACTGTGAGGTAGACTGGAAAGTAGCATACACAATTGCTTTTAATTGTACGGCGTCCACCAAATTAAGAACCTTCCATTTTAAATTCTTACATCGGAGGATTGCCACGAATGATTTTCTGCAGAGAATCAACCTTATACCTTCAAATAAATGTTGCTTCTGTGCAAAACAAACAGAGACTATCATCCATCTTTTCTTGAACTGTCCCATAACGCAATGTTTTTGGGAAGATATTAAACAATTTCTCTTTCAAAAGGGCTTTGGGACTGAGTTTGTTCTCACAGATCTCCATTTGATGGGGCTGTTAAGAATCCCGACTAACACAGCCGTTAATCTTGTGCTTCTAATTGCGAGATATCATCTTTACTCCCGGAAATTAGGCGGAGCGCCTCCTTGTTTGTCTGTTTTCTTGAGTAAGTTGAATTCCATTATTCAAATTGAAAAACAAATAGCTTTGCATAGTAATCGTTTGACCGCCTTCACAAACAAGTGGAAGATGTTTCTCTGTTAATCTCCTCTACACTTTTTTCCCTATAAATTATCTCCATGTTTTATCCGTTTGATTTATCCACCAATCTAGTTTCTGTAAACCAAGTGTTGGTTTAGTTTTTTTTCAAATGTGAAATTTATTTATAGATCCGTCTAGCCATTATGTAGTTTTTTTTTTTTTTTTTTTTTGAAAAATTTAATCTAGTCGACTGTTTCCTTTACTAAGTAGTTGCTGTAGCGTCATTGTTATTTGTATATATGCATAGTTTTTCTGCTGTTTTTTTTTTTTTTTTTCCTTTTTGCACTGTAATTGTGGCATGAGGCATTGTTAGTATCACTGAAAGCATAGCAAAAAACAAAAGAAAAAGAAAAGAAAAAAAAAAAGAGAGAAATATATATGTAGATTTAAATAAGTAATAAGCAAATACAGTATTGTAAATTAGATAGTATTGTAAGTTTTGTAATGTTAATATGGTAGGTAACACCAGTATTTTATTAGGATATAAGGTATTGTCAGTATTGTTAACAATGTTTTCTTGTACTGTTAGTAACTGTAAGTAATGTAGTTAATGTTAGTATTGTAAGTAATGTTAGTTTTGTTTAAGTAATTTGTGGTATTGTAAGTATTGTTAGTATTGTAAGAAAATTTGTTGTTCTCAATAAAAAAAAAAAAAAAAAAAAAAAAAAAAAAAATATCATGTTTCGCGGCAGCAAAGTGCAGAGGAAGCCAACCCATCTTGTCAGCCAAATGGACGTTGGCACCATACTGAATTAAGATGGAGACAGTCCCAGCTTGGCCGTTATAGGCAGCTGCGTGGAGAGGGGTGCGATTTGCCATGTCCAAGGCTCCAACATCTGAACCATGCTCAAGGAGCCACTCTGTACACGCAGTGTTACCAACTGATGCTGTAAAATGCAAAGGCGTCTCTCCGTTTTTGTCTGGTAGATTAGTGGAAGCTCCATGTTCTGCAAGAAGCTCACAGATTACGGTTGTGGCACATTCAGGTATGTAATGAATGGGAGATCTTCCATACTGGTCAGTGACATTTACAGCGCTCCCATAATCCAGCAGCATTTTGATGACATACTCATCACAGGAACGACGTTCTAAAACGAGAAATAGAGGGGTCTTTCCAAGTTTGTTCTTAGCATGAACACTGCCTCCCTGCTGTAATAATAATTCAATCATGGAACGATGACCAAGCTCTGCTGCTAAAGCAAGGGGTGTTCGACCCAGCAAATCTGTAACTTCCATATCAATACCCTGTTCCAGCAACATCTTGGCCGCATTAGTACTGTTGTGACATACTGCCTCATGCAAGGCCGTCATCCCTCTATTATCCTTCAAGTTGGCATCAGAACCGTACTGAAGTAAAATCGCAGTAAGTTTACTGTTGTCAGTTGCAACAGCGTTGTGAAGGGGGGAATATGAAAAGACGTCTCTAGTTTTTGTTTCACATCCATATTCAAGAAGAAGTTCTGCTACTTGCTGCAAACTTCTCTTAGCAGCTATTTGAAAAGGTGTTACAAGCATATTGTTTTTGGTATTTATATCAGCACCAAAACTAATAAGGAGCTTAACGATTTCCATCACACTAGGACACGTTGGGCACCAAATAACACAAGAAAGAGCTGTGTTCCCTGAAAGTTTCCTTGCATTTACATCCACGCCCTTGTGTAGGAGAAAGCGAACTGAATCAAGGTCCCCACGACCAGCTGCCAAAGTCAGTAGAGTGTCTCCGTATTCCATTTTGTCAAAATTGAGTACGTTTTCCTCATTAGCAAGTATTTCCAGAATATCAAAGAGGCCATGGCTAGCAGCAAGACGACAAAGAGAATTACGTTCCTCATCAGAATTAAGAGCGTCAGGTACCCGTTTGATCAGGAGTTTAGCAACCTCACGTTGCTCCTCTGCAATGGCAAAGTGCAAGGGGGTCTCGACTTTACATCGGTCGAGTTTAGCATATTCATCTTCATCTTTGTCTTCTATGCTATCTTCACTCTCGCTGCTGTCATGATAAGAGCCTTGCCTGTGTTGTGATACTCTTGCTGCATCAGAACCATTGATGTCAGCTCCTCGGTCCAGAAGAAATGCCACTGTTGCACATTGCCCAGCCTTGATCGCTGCCATTAGAGGTGTTTGTCCACTACTACTGACTGCATCCACAGAAAAACCCCTGTCAAGAAGAAGTTGTAAAACATCTGTATGGCCTTCTGAAGCAGTAGATTCGAA
Organism: Oculina patagonica; assembly: GCF_052425735.1. Classification (NCBI taxonomy): domain Eukaryota; kingdom Metazoa; phylum Cnidaria; class Anthozoa; order Scleractinia; family Oculinidae; genus Oculina; species Oculina patagonica. The sequence continues at coordinate 21,500,023 of NC_135759.1, forward strand.
CAAATCTGCCTCAAGAAACTCGGAAGGTTCATCTGCATTTTCAAGCTGAGGGTTACATCCTCTGTCAATCAGAAGTTTAACGGCAGCAGCTTGACCGCCCTGAAAAGCATAATACAAAGGCGAGAAACCATATTCGTCACGTGAGTTGATACCAGCACCCTTGTTTAAAAGATAGTCGACTGTGTCAGATTGGCCTTTTTCAGCAGCGACGTGTAACGGGGTTTTTCCGCTGCAGTCTCTGGCATGAATGTCAGCGCCTTTCTCAACAAGAAAACTAACCAAATCCAGGCGAGTGGCCAAGTGGAGAACTGTTTCTTCGTTAAAATTTCTTGCTAATAAATTCGAGCCGTTTTGAACAAGAAATTTCGTTACTTCTGTATGGTCTCCTTCACAAGCGTAATGTAGTGGGCGGCGATATAAAATATCGCCTACGTTTACATTTGCTTCATTCTTCAGTAAGAACTGAGTCGTTTCTAGGTGACCGTTGCGTGCAGCCAACATGAGTGGAGTAATATCATCAAGATAACTGGCTTTATTTGCATCGGCACCGTGCTCAAGGAGAAGATTGATAGTATTTGTGTGACCATTTTCAGCAGCCAGATGAATGGCTGATAACCGTTGGTGATCCGCTTTCGAAACATCAGCTCCAAGCTCTATTAAACGTCGCATATTTCTCGTTTTGCCACCCATAACAGCATGAAGAAATGGAGTGCAATCCTTGTCATCAGTCATCTCTAGAGAGGCTCCTCTTTCGACAAGAAATTCTACAGCGTCTTCTTCATTAAACCTGGCTGCTAACATCAGAGGGGTTTGTCTGTTTCTTGCCTGGTCCGACCACACTGCATTAACTTGCTCAGCCATATCAAGTAACCTACGGAGATGCTCAGTATGTCCCTTTCTTGCAGCCAAGTGTAAAAGCGATTGAGATTGAAAGTCCTTTGTAGCTTTCTCGACAAGATCGCTTATCTGCCTGTGATTTGCAGAGTCTTGCTGTCTTAAGGCAGCCATCATAGATTTGCCAGCCAAATGAGATGAATTATGACCAATCTTGACAGCCAAAGCTATGGCACTGTCAAGCTTGTCTGGACTGTGATTTAAGATTGCGCTGACTGTCTGGATGTCCCCATTAATGCAGGCTGATTGTAGACAGCTCAGACCACTTTCCTCGTCTGGTGTAGTTACTGCATTGAAGGCACAACTCTTCAAGGACAGCTGCAAAACAATAGATACACAGCCTGACTCGTCTTTGCAGTTGAAACGTATGGAATTATTTTGTAAAAAGTATTTGAAAAGATGACAACTTAGCCTAATTTTACAACTGGCTGTTCTTCATTGACAAATGTATTCTTAAGGTAAACAATAAGTTGCGTATATATTTGTAGAGGACACCCTCGCGGACTGATGTAATTATTCATGTATCGGCAGTAACACGATAAGTCCCCATGTTTTTGTGTAAGTTATGCTAGAACTGTGAGGATGCACTCACTGATCAACAAAACATGCTTTGAATAACAAAAAGGCCTTAATTCATTTTCCAAGACGTAATCAAACCATAATCAATAGTTTTTACGTGATTCTCCTCCAGGTAACACTGTCAAACTGAACATTGTCGGCCCCACGTTTTCAAGTTTTAAGCCACTTCTTTCCCACTGATCCGTAGTCATAGCTCTTTTTAATAATTTTCATGACAAATACAGCACGTTTTAGCAAGGCCAGGCAACTATTAGTGGATTAAGTAGTAAATCCTGATGGGTCTTCCCCTTTACAACATCACTAAATAAAAAAAATCGGTCGCGATGCGTGCGTGTGGTGCTTGATAATTTCAAATTGCATTCTTCTTTTTTGTGAATTCATTTAGTACATTCAATTACCTTAAGGCTGCTATTTATTGCGGCAAATGATCTTTGCGATTTTTTACAAATTGCCAAATTTAGTAGCCGCAGTAATTTCTACTCGCGAAATTTACCCCGTTTTGCAGTTTAAGCAAGATCAAAAAACAAGATTAAAGAGCTCTTCGAGCCACGACTGAATATTTTGCCAAGTTTTAAAGTTTAGTTTTCATTCCTTGAAAATTTATGAGCAGCAGGTGATTCAAACAGTTTCTTTGATGCACATGATAACAGATAAACAGCGGAATGTCATTACATTGATATAAGAAATTTTCGCCTCGCATCATTAAGTTTGTTTGAGTTGTACACTCGGGTAGGCTTCTGACTGGGAAACGAGAGGTCGCTATAGGTCTCGAGTTCCAATCCCAGAGGAAAAAATGTTTTTTCTTTTGTATTTCTTTTTTAACCAGTAGCACTAAATTGGTTTGTTTATTATATCGCTCCGTAGGTATGCATTGCAGGATAATTTACATATATCAGAACATATAGCCATATAGACTGATTCAAGCACAAATGTATTAAATTGTGCTGTTTTATCTGAAAAGCTCTTCCTTTTGTTCCACAAGCAGCCACGCACTCGATTTTAGCCAACGCTCTGGTTTCTAGATAAATCCATCGTTAGTGAAGCTTACCTTGTGAAACCCGATTTAGTTTTCGAATATTCCTACATGTACGACGCTAGCTCGACAGATACGAAAGAGATCGATCATTACATCGCTTTTTGCGGCACTCAGTAATACTGGCTTGCGTAAGCGTAAAAGCTCCTCTTGAATTGATGTGCAACCTGCACAGACTTCCAGCCAAACGAAATGTTGGCTAGGATGACTTCGTGAGCTGCTGTAATGACGAGCAACTACAGGAACAGCTGAAATCAATACAGTACAAAAAGAAACACGCCAAAATCCAATATGGCCGATTTCTCGACACGCACTCATCCTCAGGCTCCGGCCTCAGGCTCTTTCGCAGAAGACCACGTGACACAAGCAAACACACACACAAATAAATAAATAAATCCCTCAGTCGATGCCAATGTGGGGCAGCCCCCACAAAAAACAAGCACTTGTCAGAAAAATACACCATTGCCCTCTGAGTTGGAACTCTGACCTCTTAAGGTTTTATTACTGTATACTCTAATTGGCCCATTATTGCGCGACCTCAGCCCATTTGAAAATGACATTTTATGCCCTAGTAGGTCTATTGATCAAGGTAATTTGTGTTCCGATGCTACCAAACCACTACAAACAGAGATAACATATTGAAAAGACTCTATCGAACTACTGGTCACAGTTATTTTATCACACGCGATTCTATCCGTATTTTCTCTATACAAAATGCATTTTCTTCAAATAATTTGCTCGATGATGAATCAGATGACTTTTTCAATTGAGTTTTTTATGTTCAAAAGCGCCTTTAATGACGTTTTTAAGGCACTGTTCAACATCCTTGTGACGAAACAATTTAGCACAACCAGCCGGTGTAAGGCCTTCCTTGTTGACGGAATACACATCTGCTCCATCTTAGAGCAACAGGCGAACTACGTCAATGTGACCAGAGCCTGCAGACACGTGCAGCGGTGTGTTTCCACTAGAATCAAGCGCATTGACATCACTTCCTGCATCATTCAAGACACGCACAATTTCCGTCTTGCCAAATGCAGCAGCTGTGTGAAGAGCAATGCTGTCTTCAGAATCCCTTGCAGTCACATTAGCTCCATGTTCAAGAAACAAAGACACCATGTCCACATCACTGAAAGCTGAAGCCAGGTGTAGAGGAGTGCTTCCTTCATTATCTTTACTCTCCACGTTTGCACCGCGTTCGAGAAGCAGTCGAGCACTGTGTTTGTTATCGAAAATTGCGCAGATGTGTAGGGGAGTACAACCTTTCGTGTCTCTAGCCTCGAGATTGCTGCAAAGAAAAACATAACATAAATCGCATGAGGCGCGATGGCCTAAAGGTTACTACCCTGGCCCGGGTTTTTCGGAAGCCCAGTAAAATAACCCACGATTAGCAGTTATTCCGCGATTGAATTTGTTATTCCAGGGATAACTTATCTCGGAATAACAGGGTTTTCCTGATCCCTCAATTAACTATCCTCCGATTAACTCGGATTAAGCCGGTCAAACCGGTCACTGGTGGGAAAAAACGGCGGAGCGCCAGGGGAGGGAAGGGATAAGAAAATGATAGCTCCTACAAAATACGAAATTCAACTTGTTGTAGAAACAAAAGGAACGAAAACTAAGGGAGCGTAATTTTTTCCTAACGAAATTTTCAGCGTTTGTGTATCTGTCAGAAGTTTGTGTGGTTAGAACTTCAAAAAAGGGCGGGAAAAACGGACGCGGGATCCCACGTTCTCGAGAGAAAAGTAAAATATGTTATGGAAAAGTCGTCTCCCTTGACTATCCTCATCGGACCCAGCATTAAAGCAAACTAACCAAACAGTAAGTCAGCCATTTTGTTCGAATTTTGTTTTGTAGTGAACTTTCCCCTCGATTACTGAGTTAATCCACCTCGCTAGGTGTGTAAAATTTTAACCCTTAGCTTATCCCTTGGATAGTACTTATCGATCTTTGAGGAACACAATCAAATCGATGGATAAATTTATTCTGTGAATTACAACGTCTTAATCGTTGATTAGCGCTAATCGTCTTTTGAACAACCGGGTGCTGTATTCTGGATCGACAGGTGCGGGTTTGAGCAATAACTGCGGTAATGCTAAATCTTAGGAAGGACACTGCATTCTTTCAGTACACTCTTTTTCTATAAGAACTATTTTTATAAGAACGTTGAGGCTGAGATTTTCCCTAAAATTTAAGAAAGTGTATGGGCTAAAATAAGAGCATCCTCAGGTTCTGCCAAAATTTACGCGTTCTTTTAAAAAAAGAGTGTACCTCTCCACCCTGTAAATGTACAAATGGATACCGGCGAAATATTGGAGCAACCTGACGAAACTCTGGGGGAGAACCGGCGACGGAATAGCATTCCATTCGGATGGTAGGAGCAATATTTCCTAGTCGCTTCATACTATAGAAACCACAGTAAAGCTCCGGCACCGATGAGCCACTGGCTTTTTCGATCACTAGATTAGAACGGACTTTACCTATTTCAAAACTGGCAAATTACGAGCTTTCGGTTTGAAACATTTTTTAGGAAGGCAGACACGTTTTATAAAGTCTTTAACAAGAAAAACCGACTAGGATCGCATTTAATGCCTCCTACAATTAGTGTTCACCAGGTAACCTCTCGACCTGTAACTAACTGTAACCGGGGGTGAGGCATAATTTACGACAAAACCGAAGCTAATCTTACCTTCCGTGAAAAATCACAAGTGCGACGGCTTCTATCATCCCTGAGAAGCAGCCTACATGTAGAGGAGTACTGCCTTTATAATCAACAGCTTCAAGATCACTGCCATGAATCAACAGAGCCTTCACTAGCCACCACTCTCCGTTTGAGTACAAAGCGAGATGAAGAGGCGTACTACCAAGCTCATCAACAGCATTAACTTGTCCTCCGTGTAGAATGACATTTTCCAAACTTTCCTTGTCACCAAAACAACTCGCCATGTGTAGGCACGTTCTTCCCTTGATATTAGTTGAATGGACATCGCTTCCTTCCTTAATTAGTAGCTCAGCATTCTCAACTTTACCTTGTGCAACGGCTATGTGAAGGGGCGTATTTCCCTGCTTATCTCGACTGTGAATATTGCACCCAGCTATCACCAGGGCCCTTATCACACTTGTCGAAAATTGGGAAAAGGAAGCAGCAACATGATGAAGAGGAGTGCAACCACGTACGTTGACTGCATTAACATCTCCGCCATTTCTTATAATTAATTTCACAAGACTGCTTGGACCCTGTCGGACAGCTAAATGAAGGGCTGTATTGCCATCTTTATCTGCTACTTGCACGCTGCTTCCACGTTCTAATAAAACCCTCAATCCTTCCAAACTGTTCTCAGCGGCAATGCCAACTAACAACGGTGTCTGACCTCTGTTGTTAAGAGCAGACATGTCCGCTCCTCTATCAACAAGCCGTTCGATCATCTCTGGATTTCCACGTGCTGCTGCCCTGTGTAAAGGCGTGTTCCCATTCTTGTCTCTTGTCTCGAGCTCCAATCCTTCATTCAAGAGATTGTCCAAAGTGGATAAGGCATTAGATGCGGCAGCAAATTAAGAGTTGTTCGACCAGTTAACCCATCAATAGCGTGTTTCTCACCTCCATGCTCGAGGTACCGTTCAAGAAAGTCCCAGTTCCATTCGTACAAATGACATTCCACTGTCGGTGCAAGTACTGTATGGCCACTTAAATCTCTTGCATTAACGTCGCTCCCTTGGCGAATCAGAAAATCAACCAAACGTTCACTCCCACTCATTGCTGCCTGATCAAGGGCAAGTTTATTTTTTGCAGCCAGATGTAGGGCACTTCTTCCTCTTTTGTCGATAGCTGTTATGTCACTCCCATATCCAATCAAAATCTCGGCAGCCTCAACACTACAGTTTGAAGCTGCAGCAAAATGCAGAGGAACCCATCCTATGTTGTCAGCCAAGTTAACATTAGCACCACGATGGATTAACATCTCAACCGTCTCTGCGTGGCCTCCATAGGCAGCTGCATGGAGAGGAGTGCGATTTGCAATGTCCAAGGCTCCCACATCCGCACCATGCTCAAGGAGCCACTGTATGCAAGCAGTGTTACCAACTGATGCTGCAAAATGCAAAGGCGTCTCTCCGTTTTCGTCTGAACGATTAGTACAAGCTCCATACTCTAGAAGAAGCTCGCAGAGCTCCACAGTGGCATCTTCAGGTATATAGTGAATGGGGGATCTTCCATACTGATCCGTGACATTTACAGAGCTCCCATGATCCAGCAGCAGTTTCACGTCATGCACTCGACAGAGACAACTTTCTATAGCAAGGAAAAGAGGGGTCTTTCCGAGTTTATTTGTTGCATGAACATTACCTCCCTGCTGTAATAATAATTCAATCATGGGACGATTACCAAAGTCTGCTGCTAGAGCAAGGGGTGTTCGACCCACCACATCTATGGCTTCCATGTCAACACCATGTTCCAGCAACACCTTGGCTGCGTTGGTACTGTTGAACCAAGCAGCTATATGTAAGGCCGTCCTACCATCAGTTTCTTCCTTCATATTGGCAATTACACCATACTGAAGTAACAACTTAGTAAGTTTACCACTGTCACATTCAGCAGCGTCGTGAAGGGGTGAACGCGAAAAGATGTCTTTTATTTTTGTTTCACAACCAAATTCAAGAAGAAGCTCGGCTACTTGCTCCCAGCCCGCCTTAGCAGCTATTTGAAGAGGCGCCTCATGTCTGTCATTTTTGGTGTCAACATCAGCACCAGATGCAACAAGGAGCTTAACGATTTCAATCAAACTAGGACACGTTGTGCACTGAAGAACACAAGAAAGAGCTGTGTTCCCTGAAATATTCCTTGCATTTACATCCACGCCCTTGTGTAGGAGAAAGCGAACTGAATCAAGGTCCCCACGACTAGCTGCTAAAGTCAGTAGAGTTTCTCCGTTTTCCATTTTGTCAAAACTGAGTACGTTTTCCTCATTAGCAAGTAATTCCAGAATATCAAAGAGGCCATGGCTAGTAGCTAGACGCCCAAGGGAATTCCGTTCATCATCAGAATTAAGGGCATCAGCCCCCCGCTTGATTAGAAGTTTAGCAACCTCGCGTTGCTCCGCTGCAATGGCACAGTACAAGGGGGTCTCGACTTCACCTTGGTCGAGTATCATACACTCATCTTCATCTTCGTCTTCCACGTTATCTTCACTCTCGCTGCTGTCATGATACGAACCCCGCCTGTGTTCTGCATTTGATACTCTTGCTGCATCAGAACCATTGATGTTAGCTCCTCGGTCCAGAAGAAATGCTACTGTGGCACATTGCCCAGCCTTGATTGCTGCCATTAGAGGTGTTTGTCCACTACTACTACTGACTGCATCCACAGGAGATCCTCTGTCAAGAAGAAGCTGTAAAACATCTGTAAAGCCTTTTAAAGCAGTCGATTCTAACAACTCTGCCTCAAGAAACTCGAAAGGATCGTCTGCATTTTGAAGCTGAGGGTCACATCCTCTGTCAATCAGAAGTTTAGCGGCAGCAGCTTGACCACCCTCAAAAGCATAATACAAAGGCGAGAAACCACATTCGTCACGTGTGTTGATACCAGCACCCTTGTTTAAAAGATAGTCGACTGTGTCAAATTGGCCTTTTTCAGCAGCGACGTGTAACGGGGTTTTTCCGATGTAGTCTCTGGCATGAATGTTAGCGCCTTTCTCAACCAGAAAACTGACCAGATCCAGGCGAGTGGCCAAGTGGAGAACTGTTTCTTCGTCACAAGTTCTTGCTAAAAAATTCGAACCTTTATGAACAAGAAATTTTGCTACTTCTGTATGGTCTCCTTCACAAGCATAATGTAGTGGAAGGCGATTCTTATTATCGCTTGCGTTAACATTTGTTTCATACTTCAGTAAGAACTGAATCGATTCCAGGTGACCGTTGCGTGCAGCCAACATTAGTGGAGTAACAGAGTCAAAATAATTGCCCTCATTCGCATCGGCACCGTGCTCTAGGAGGAGATTGCTAGCATCTATGAGACCGTTTTCGGCAGCCAGGTGAACGGCTGAAAACCGTTCGTAATTCTCTTTCAAAACATCAGCTCCAAGCTCTATTAATTGTAGCATATTTCCCGTTTTGCCACCCATTACAGCATGAAGAAACGGAGTGCAATCCTCGTTATCAGGCACCTCTAGAGAGGCACCTCTTTCGACAAGAAATTCAACAGCTTCTTCTTCATTAAACCTGGCTGCTAACATCAGAGGGGTTTGCTTGTTTTCTGACTGGTCTGACCACACTGCATTAACTTCCTCACCCATATCAAGTAACCTACGGAGATGCTCAGAATGTCCTTTTCTTGCAGCCAAGTGTAACAGCGATTGAGATTGAAAGTCCTTTGTAACTTTTTCGACAAGATCGCTTATCTGCCTGTGATTTGCAGAGTCTTGCTGTCTTAAGGTAGCCATTGTAGATTTGCCAGCAAAATGAGATGAGTTGTGACCAATCTTGACAGTCAAAGCTATGGCACTGTCTAGCTTGTCTGGACTGTAATTTAAGATTGCGCTGACTGTCTCGGTGTCTCCATTAATGCAGGCTGATTGTAGATAGCTCAGACCACTATCCTCGTCTGGTGTAGTTACTGCGTTAAAGGCAAAACTCTTCAAGGACAGCTAAAAAACAAGAGATCCACGGCCTAAATTGACTTTGCGGTAAAACATTGGCAAATCGTTTGATAAAAAGCATTTGAAAAGATAACAAATTGTTAGCGTAACTAGCTGATGCTCACTGACATGTATTCTATTCATTTGTCTACAAAAACCGAGCTACTGCTCGCGTTGTGATTGGTTAATGCCTGTCATCTATTAAATATATATATATTGCTAGTCTGTCTTTTCACTTAATAGCAACTGGTCTTAGTTTTCTTACAATAGCAACAATTAAATGCCGGCAGAAACTGCCGCATTCTCGGTGAGTGATACGAGGACATCTGATATAATGTTGGGGGGGGGGGGGGGTTACCTTGTTTACCTGGGCTACATGTAGTAACCCATCCAGGGGGGACTTCATAACCCCTGTGGAAGAAGCAATTCATACACCTGCCTTAAGATTCTTGATCTGATCAGGATTACGAAGACAGATCTTTGCAAGGATCTTTCAAGATAGTCAAGGATTCGGTGATAATTTTACCACTATCTAAAGACTACCTGCATTAGCAGTGCATCTTCGAAAATACATGACAAGATCACATCAGCTGATATTCTAATAAAGGATGTGTCATAATGGTTGCTCTTGCAACATGAAAGTTACAAGATCAACGATTATGCAATATCCTTCATCTATATCCTGGATTATAAAGTGTTACATATCATAATTTTTAGTTGGAGTGAAAATCCTTTCAACAAAGCATCAAGTTAAAAAAGCTGTTACCCCCTGAGTAACGACACTATATTAAAAAAAGATACATTTTAAGAATATGATCTACATTTGATAACTTAAATCAAAGTAGTTATATATTTTCCTCCCCCTCCAAATTTCTACATTCAATAATCTAGGAATAGTTGACACTACAGCTGCCCCCTTAGTTCATTTAATCTTTTTTTCAGCGCATCTGTTTCTACAGTTGGTTCTCTAGCTCAATATTTTGGCTTCTCTACTTGCTCATTTGGTTAAAAATTGGTTTTCTCATTGATGGCTCGTATTTCTAAAATAATTATTCTTATGAATGTTCAAGTAAAAACACAAAACAAAACGTAATTATGCAAAAATTCTGAAAGATAAATGATCAGGTAATTTTATTTACAAGATCGAAGCCGCAACATCATTTGGTCCTGTTTTGCTGTAATGAGTGACTTCAGTGAGGATAAACTTTAGCAATACGTTTTTAAAGTACCACTTCTGCCCAACTGTTTTCAAGATATTTGGGCTGGGGGCCCAAGCAATAGCAACCAACTTAACAGCTGAATTGAAAAGGATGCTGAAAGATTTTCTCACCTCTGTCAATGCGATATATATACCAAGGAAACACCCTGTACTCTATACCTATGTGTAAATACTGTAAGGATGCCTCCTCAGGGGCTGAAACCACGCGGGGGGCAATACAAACTATATTTAACCAAATTATTATTCACATGCTTTTAAGCATGTGAGCATTTTTCGAGCCTCCTTAAAAGGAGGCTCGATGTAGTTTTTTTAGCCGAAGGGTGGTTGTTTTGAAAATTAAAATTATTTAGTAAGCCAATGTTCGATTTCTGCCAAAATACACCATAATGATCAAATATGACCAATTTATTCGTCACTTAGTCACAAAGATTACCATAGCAATGATTGACGTTTTCTTTTGTTTTCAAACAAGCTTGATTTTCTCGAAATCTAGATTGACTCTTGGTGTTTATTTTTTGATATGTTAAAGTTTAGTAAATTGACTAACTGTTGACGAAATTTTAGAAAAATCTGTAAGAGCGTTTTCAAGTAAATCAAGAATGAAATTTTCAGAAAAACACCGTTTTTATATAAAATAGGCGCTTTAAAATTGTTTCTTATTATTTGAGCACAGTTACTCTGACTCACTAAAATATAAATACTTACACCATCAAAGATCATTAACTAAAAGCGAAAGAGTTTTTGCTTTAATTTGTTAAAATATATCGCCTGCCGATTGTAGGAAATTATAAGAAAATACTAAAAACTTCATTCTTGATTTACGCTAAAACGCTCTTACAGATTTTCCTAAAATTTTGTGTACAGGTAGTCAATCTACTATACTTAAACATATCAAAAATAAACGCCAAGAGTCAATCTAGATTTCGAGAAAATCAAGCTTGTTTGAGAACAAAAGAAAACGTCAATGGTTGCTATGGTAACCTTTGTGACTAAGTGACGGGTAAAAAAAATTAAATTTGGTCATATTTGATTATTATGGTGTATTTTGGCAGAAATCGAACATTGGCTTCCTAGATAATTTTAATTTTCAAAACAACCACCCTTCGGCTAAAAAAACTACATCGAGCCTCCTTAAACAAGTGTGTGAATTCAAAAGTTTACAGTCATTGTAAATCTAGAAAAGATACCATATGTTATTGTAATTACATAAACCATAAAACTGATCACATGAAATCAATGACGTAAACTTTTCATTTACATGTTGTTTGCCAGGTTGCCATTCTTCACTTTTGAACAGGCAAGTAAAATTTTGCCAGGGCAAGTATGTTATCTGGCATACTTGCCCAGATAACAACTTGGAGAAAGAAGCCAATATGGATCCCTGTTTTACTCACCAAATGCAAGAACCTCAAACATATCCAGAATCTTTGTATGACTTAACAATAAGTATCTTTAGAGGTAAGTATTGGCGCACCCCAAAACTAGGCCTCAACCCTTTGTAGCCTATTACAAAGCTACAGAACAAAACTCAAGCTCATGTTGTTGTTTTTTGTACTGGAACACTTTCCTTTCCTGACTTTGAATGCAAATTTCCAGGTCATCTGTTCTTCTTTTGCTGTGTTTCTGTTTATGTTATAATATTGTCTTGTTTTGTTAAGAAAGTGTGACGAAAAAAATTTCTTGAAGTTATGTTTATGAAACCTGCGATCACTTGGGAAGTTTTTTCTTGTTTTGGTAGAAAGGAAGTCAACATCCATCTATGCATGAGTTCTCAGAAGCTTTCAATACATGCAGTAGGAACATTAGACCTGGACTATGGAATAATGGACTGTGGACTGAAAAAATCCTGCATTCTTTGGTTTTTAAATCAGGATGCAATTTAGAAATAATCAGGATGCAATCTATATGAATCTTTGGAAATAAGTTGCCTGGGAAAACTTACAGTTTGTGCTAGTACTTTCACATTAGCCCTTGTACAAGATCTCAATTCATACCTTAAGTGCTACTTTGAAAGTAGCACAAACATCCCCCTTTCCTTACACTCTTTAACATGTCAAAAGCTAATAAGAAGGGGAATTAAACCTTCACACAAGGCCAGCATCACATGTGAGGTGGTCATGTGGGAGGGAGGCATCAAGTTTTCAAGTACTTCACTGACAACTGGTCATTAGTACTTGTAACAACATCAAGAAATAATCAGCAATTGAAAGTGTTTTTAACAATGGACAACAGAGCATTGTTTTTTTAAGCCTGTGATTAAAGGTAAAGGGATTCTATTTCAATTGTATTGTTCCAGAAAATAAACAACCCCCCCCCCCCCAAACCATACACACAAAGAAGTTTTCCTAAAGCAGGAACCAGTATAACTAGTAACCAGTAAATCTTGTTAAGCAACAGTTGACAAACAAAAACAAAAGGAATCAGGTACTACTAGATTGAGTGGTAGCTAAAGAATTCAGGGCTTTGGAGGCAGTGAAATGATTGATAGGAGCGAAATATACAACCTCTGATCTAGCAGAGTTTGTATGTTATTGAATAGCGGCATTAACAAGAAATATACATTTTTAATTTGATAAAAAGGCACCTTTAGGAACTGAAAGTTTAGATTCTAGTGAAATATATGCCAGTATTTAGAAGAGCTATTTTATTAATATTAGCCAAGGATAAAGTATCCTGTAAACAAAAAAATATAAAAAAGGGAATTCTCTAAAAATATACGAAGGCCATTCGAATGTTTTAAATATATTTGTAGATATTCATGAAGATTGTAAAGTGATTCCAAATAATTTCCTTTATATTCAACAAATTTACAAGAAGCCCATATGCAGGCAGAAAGTCATTGTTATCTGTCATCTGTATATAACAAATATCCTGCGATACATTGCTCAAGTTTAGCTATTGTTCAGGTGCTGAGGTAAGAACAAACGTCTTAAATTAAGATTTTAGTTTTTACAGTGTGTTGTTCAATAAGTATTGATCCTCCCCCCTCCAATGATTTTCTTTGGTTTTGGTTTGTATGAGCATAGTCTTTGGCATTTTATACCACCATGAGATGAGGCAGTGCTTGGTGTTAGCTAGTGTGGAAATAACCAACTGTGCCTTTTATGAGGCCCTGTTAGGGTAAATAATTTCTGACAGGCGACATGACTCTGAAACGGCGACATGAAGAAGCTGAAATGACGATGAACGACAAAATGCTCCCGTGAAATAATGACAGCGACAAAGAAAAGAGCAAAATCGACAGCGACATCAGCGCTGTGACACGCCGCGTGTCATCGACGTGTCTGGACATCGGATTTTCCTTGCCACGGAAAAAGTCCCGATTCGGGGAAAATACGATTCCTGACACGCGGTGGACACGTCGCGTGTCATGAACCACGACACCTCCGAGTACGGATCCGAATCGTGTGATTTCCGGACCACGACACACGCCTTTTCAAGCAGTGTGAGCCTGAGACTTTGTCAGCCTTGCAAAAGAAATTGTGACTACAAAAAGGCTTCCCAGAAAAATTCAAGATGACAAGACCCCTAAAATTTGGCTAAAATTCTGTGAGATGTGCCTTTTTTGAAGAGCCATTCACTACTTCAACTTGTTGTTGGCACCCAGTTCAATCCAGATATAAAGTGAAAAAAAAATGAAACCTGGTAACCTGCGATCAGGAAAAATAACGCCTGATCGCAGGTTAGAAACCTGGAGGAACACCTTGGTCTATGGCACAAAATGTCTTAAACCTTGGCCTTTTGAAAATCAATGTGAACTGTTAAGTTTACAGGAAACTTGATCTATTTTAATAGATTCGGTTTCATGAGACAAGCTTGAATGCTACAGTAGCTCTTAGTAACCTCAGAGCCATGCCACTTTATATCCAAACCCACTGGCAACGAAAACAGATCAAAGTGCGAAACATAAACATGTTGCACTTTATGGAAAAGACATTAAAGAGTCATCTTACCATTCGTCTTCGGGTGGAGCTATTCATCGCTTACTCAGCCTTCTTGCTCTATGGCAAAACAGATTTACAGCTTGATTTTATTTTACGATCGGCAAAGGACCAAAATATGTGTGTTTGTTAGACAGTTGGGTCCAGTCTCTGGTCGGGCGCGGTCGGCTGGTGCGTTTTGAGGTCTGGAACTGAAAAATCTAAAACGGGTCAGGGATGTCTAGCGCTAGGACGGCCGGAATGACTGAGAACATGTAATTTACACAAATCTTTTCAAACTAAACTGCTATTTACAGTTTATTATATTTTGAGCTTGGTTTTGAGTTATAAGCACTTTCAGCAAGCGAAAATTAATAAACAAGAAAAAAAAAAAAAACGTTTCGATGCAGAAGACCATTCAACGATTGATTGCAAGTACGGCTGGTATCACTATGTACACTGATGTACTGGGCCTGAAGAGGACTAGCTCTACTAGTTAAAAATATTGGCCAATAAATTTAGCCCTTTTGCTGTAAGTGACCAACCTTGCATTCAGTTTGGTGTTATAATAAAAGCCGGTTACCGGCGGTCTACCGCCGCCTGTAGGACCTCTTACCGCCGTCTGTTTGGATTTCATTAATGAAAATATAAGTTACAAATAACAAAACTGAATAGTTTGTCAAAAAATCTTGTTTTTTGGACAAGTAAAGAACGCATCAGCAGCACGCTTTTTGATGCCCAGAACGCTGGAAATCGCATTTCCGAGCTTCTAGATTTCAAATTTTCCCCTACGGGGAAGTCACAGCCGCCTAATAGCCCTTCAGTGGCCGCTTATACCAAATGTATTTGAAACCCCTGTCAGTTATTTATATTATGGCGAGGTACAGTGTGGTTACGGAAGCCTGTTATGTTAAGAAGGTGGCCAATTCTTGCTCAACAACGACTGATAATAAGTTTGATATGTTTATTGTAGCATCGTCTGATAATTAGCGATAGCATTGATTTATCAAAATTGCTGGCAACCGGCGGTTTCTAGCTTCTTGCGATTTTTGTGTTTTTCTTCGCCTTGCTCTCTCTACCGCCCCTCTCGCCAGTCCAGTGAGTATGACCAAGTGCAAAACGCTGAGAGAGGGGATTCCCTTATGAAAGAGCCGGGGATGCTAATCGTCTCGCTTAGCAGGCTTAGTAGTGTAAATTACGGATTTTGGTCTTTCTTAGGTCTTCAGTAAAAAAACACCAATATTTTTAACCGTCAAGGGCTCGATTTATCCTAGAGACGGATGATCCGTCTGGTCGAACTTTCATTTTACTTAGGCAAGTTTTTATTATTCCGTCCGTGCTAACAGACGAAACATCCGTCCAGACGCATTATCTACAAAGTTCGTCTTGGCAGACGAACTACGAAGATAGTTCGTCTGGACGGATGATCCGTCTGTTTGCCCGTATTTATACACAGACGAATTATCAGATGAACTAAAAATGCTCGCCTAATTAAAATACAAGTTCGTCAAGACGGATCATCCGTCCCTAGTATAAATCGAGCCAAGGTCTTGTTTACGATTACACACGAAAAAATAAAAAGCAGGACTAGAAATATCAGCTATTACAAATATAATGGTCTCTTTTGGATCATGGAGGGCTTGAAGGGGTAAAATAGGAATTGGGATTTGCACGAATTTTCACTAGGAAAATGGAATTTGGGTCACTGGGACTGGGGATCAGAAACAAATAAAAATGGAACCTTCTTCCAGGTGTCAAAAATAGCCACGCCCAGATTGGTCTCCTTTAGGATTTTAATTAAATTTTTATGATGGGCATGCCCGTCCGGCTTTCATATGGGAGTTCCTTCTCTCCCCCCCCCCCCCCACCCCCGCGGGACAAGGACAAAGGGTTAATAGCCTCTGGGACTCAGTGTCGGTTATCGTAGCATACAGCGCCCGAGAACCATACATGACAGTTGGATTTCTCCTGATGTCGTTCGTATTAAACCCAAGAAATCTGAAAATTAAACTGATAGTGATCTTATTGAAATGGCTAAAAACAGCATATACTAATTTCTCTATTTTTCCCTGATAGCGGACTTTTTAAATTCCCCTCCCTCGGGTCTCGAGTCAAAATCTCACAGCTTGCTAAGGAATGCGGGACAAGCGTCTGAAGGAGTGGCTAGGAGTTTAAGTCCGTTTTAACCCTTCACCTACGAGTGTTGACAGAATTTACCGTGATAAGCCGGTAAGTAAGTGCGAGTCACGCACTTACCTATAAGCTAAGGGAGTTCCAGATACATGCACGCACTGAAGAAGTAGCGCCTGAAAATGGCATCTACTGAAGCGTTTGATTTAACCACCGATAAACCTACAAAGCGGCGAACGAATCGATTTTGGTGCCAGCTTGCTCTGGGAATATTTGCTGCTGTCGTTATCTTCTTTGTTGGTTTCGTGATCGGTTATTTTGCGATGAAAGCTCGAACAAGCGAGTTACCAGCGTCATCTGGTAAGGACGAAACCAAGGGAAAGAACGGCGAATATAACTACAAAAAATACCACGAACAGATGGTTAATTCACTCAGGGCAGAAAGTGTGGAGGAATTTTCTCGGTAAGTTGTAGGTAAAGCACACAGAATAGATCACGACTCAATTCGTGGGAGAGGGCGCGTGGTTATACATACAGTCGAAGCGTAACAGCTCTACTTACCGCCGCTTTGTTTAAAACCCCGTTTTAACTTTCATACAAACTCTGTATTTTTACATTCTCGTAAGCAGACGTTCCCGTAAGCGGCTGCGGACACTTTCAAAGATTACGACTTAGACTTTTTTTTTCTTTGTTTTTACAACCTCTGTATCTTGTTTTTATCAATCAACTTCACATCGCCGTTCGTCACAATGATTTTACAGTAATTACAGTACCATATTTCAGTGTTTGTTTTGTCGTCATCCACGTCCGGTTACATTTCGAAACACCACCAACATGCATATAACCATTATGTTAGCTGGGCACGCTCCCGTAAGCGACCATCTATCCCCTACACCTCTAGTGGCCGCTTACGAGAACCATTCTCGTAAGCGGCCAGCTCCTGTTGCGGACACTTTTTTCACGTCCCGAGGGTCTCCGCTTACGAGAACTTCGACTGTATATCAGTGTATTTACAATTCCACTTTTCGTTGGCTGACAACAAAATTGTGTTCTAAAGCAAACTAGGAGGAGTTATTATCATTAGTCTCGCTTGGCGAACCGCAAGTGTACCGCGAATGTGCAGTTTACTTAATGGAATGTCCTTGGAATGCTGTTACAGGCGTTCGCGTAGGGCTGCAGAAATCGCATGTTTTAGTAGGTGAAACAAACTGCGACTGATTAAGTAGTTTTCATAAAAAAAATGCAAGTCCTGTAAAAATAAGGGGGAAAAATCTTCTGAGTACAATGTAGAATATGTAAGTAACGAACTGTTTTTGTTCGTTTTGTCTGCTAGCTATACATGACCTCCGTGTCCAATTCCTAAATATGCATGTCTGTCAGAGATTGAAATATCCCAAAGATAGATAGAAAATGATAAACCTGTGGGTGGGTGACAGAAAGAGGTGGGTGTTCCCCGGGGGGGTACTCCCATAAATATCGGATAGGGGTGTGCCGCGAAGGTTCTTAAACCCTGACCCTATTTAAGGATAAATAAAGCGAAAATTGATACCCTTTTTAAGGCCCAAAACCGAAAAATGACACCCTATTCAAGGGGAGGAGAAGCGTTCCGTGACGACCCAAATAATGGCTAACAGCGCACGGCAAAACACAAATCCTTATAAAATCGCTTTACTAATACTTGAACGGATAGTACAGTTTAAAGATCCCTTTTTTCGTTAAGTTACCTAGGCGTTTATTTTAGCTGATAGAATTTAGGTACCCTATCTAAGGATCACACCAGGAACACAATGCCAAAAGCCGTTAAAGAAGCAATAATGATACCCTATTTAAGGACCGAGAACCTCAAAAACCATACCCTATCCCGCGGCACATACCTATATAGCCCATATATGGGAGTACCCCCCGGGGGGTGTTCACTGCAGGATCTTCAAGGTTTATAGAGGTATAATATTAAAATACTAGAATTTAAACCTGAAGCACTTTGTGTTCATATTGGCGCTAAAAGGAGAACACCCATGTTTATCTTATTTGTCACAAGTGTATGTTCGTATAAATGACGAATTGGAAATGTCTTCTGTGGCGGTTAACCCAGTGGCAAAATTTTCCAAACAAACCGTTCCCTTTGGAAAAATAAATGTACACTCTGGCCAGCCTCTATGTCTAAATATACTAACAAATAAAAAATACGGTCAATTCCAGTATTTGACGGTCTCGTGTTTGTGCAAAAAATCCTGGCTCCGTTTTAGCTGATGACAGACATTACAGGGTTCGTCAGCAGAGACACGCACCGCGGACAGATCGGTAGCAAAAGCAACACCTCTCAGTGCCTCAGAGGTCTACCCTCCATTAGCCTTCAGAAGCACCCAAGGCATAAGAACTTGCCTTTACTATACTATAAGACATTTAGGACCTTCCACTGTTGGACAAGGCAAAACCTTGAGGGTTTGCCTATTTTTTTCGCAGCATGCTTCTGTCCTAATCTTGGCCCACAGGTGACGGCCAGTGCTGGAATTGACTGTTGCATAAAGTGACAAATTGCATAATAAAACAGTTACAATTTCCCGGAGAATGGGTTTTCTTACATTTCTTTTTCATGTCGTATATTTTTCCAGTCATTTCACCAAGCGCCCGCACATCGGTGGTGGAGAGCAGAACAAGAAGCTCGGCGAGTACATCCGGGACAAGTGGATCAGCTATAAGTTTGATCACGTGGAGATGGTTCGGTATGACGTTCTGTTATCCATGCCACCAAGGGATAAACCTAACGTCGTCACCATCCTTAATACAACGGACGGCAGCGCTCTCTGGAATGTAGAGGGCCCAGAAAAGGTAAGTCTCTTGTTGCCGCTTGCATGGACCCTTCCTGTTACAGTACATTAGTCGGTTTCAAAAGAGACGAGCTGAGATGTAAGAAAGAAAAAGAAGTTGATAGTTATTTCACCGTGATCTGAACCGGGGCGGGGAAAAAAATCTCTCATATGAAACGCACGAAGAAACTCGTCGGAAAATTTGATCTAAATTCGTAAAGAAAACCAGTCTAGCTCCAGATCTGGGCGTGGCTTAAAACCTTTTCACCAGTATATACTACCATTTTCATTGTAAATCGGTGCGGGGATCTGAACGTCATACATTTGAGCTTTGCTACGCCAACCGAAACTGCAGCTGAGAGTCTTGCCGCGCGTAACCGAATTTCAGAAGTCGCGCATTGTTCGTAATTGAAACGGAGAATCAAATACATAATAGCACAAACTGTTTGAGATTTATGAATGGGTGAACGAGGAAACGAGCAAACTAGGGAAGTACTGAAAGAGATAATCGTCTCAGTTTGCCTTTTGTTTTATTGAAAATTTTGTCTTTTAGATTGCAGAGCCAAGTGAGAACGATTCTCTTGTTTTGCCGCCATTCCTCGGTTACTCTCCGCCAGGACTTGTGCCGGCCGCTGACTTGTTGTATGCAAACTACGGTACCGTGAAAGACTTCCAAGAACTGGATAAAAGGAACTTGAGTTGTACTGGAAAGATTGTGATCATGCGCTACGGAAAAATATTTCGAGGAAATAAGGTAATACAGTCAAAGCTCTCATTGTGACCACTCTCGTAAGCGATCAGTTCTAAAGCTACGATCACTATTGTGAAACCCCATTTAAAGTGTCACCCAAACTTTGCAATTTTTAAAAATCTCTCCGTTCTCGTAAGCGACCGCTCCAGTTAGCGACCTCGACCACTTTTGAGAATTACTAACTGTTTTTTTCCCATAACACTGCCTAATAATGCTTCTTGCTACTAATCGCGAATTAAAAGCTCAAGCTAAAAGGTGATTTACGTCTGGAGAGGTCCCATTCTGTTATGTAAAATGTAAAAACGAGAAAGCTAACGTCACACAACTTTCATACATTTCTTGTATCAAGGTCCAAAATGCAGAAAACTGTGGAGCTGCTGGCGTGCTGCTGTACTCTGATCCAGCGGACTACTCCCCAGAAGGCATGAACAACACGTTCCCAAAGACATGGTGGTTCCCAGGGACTGGTACCCAAAGGGGAGCCATTGGTTCCGAGCCTGGCGATCCTTTGACCCCACTCCTCCCGGCCATAGATGGAGTATACAGAATAACTAGAAACGATACCGACGTTTTGCCGAACATTCCAGCACAGGTGATCACTTATGATGACGCAGTGGAGTTCTTGAAACGTCTTAAAGGTGAGGCGGCAAAAAGACTCGTGCAAGTCTTAGACTGGATATACTCCTCATATTACACATCCTTTGCACGAACTAACGACCGATTTTCAAACAAATCAATTGAGAACTACAGTCGAACCTCTCCTTATAAGGGCACCGCTATGATACGTCAGCTTCGAGCCAAAGTGGCGCATACTGCCGGAGCTTATCCCGGTTTCCTTAGCATTAAGCAGCTAGGAGTATTTCTACTCCCCCCCTGGTTGAGATGCTAGTCCATCGCAGGGAACCCCCCAGCATTATTTCGCCGGTACCCATTTATACACCTGGGTGGAGAGAGGCACTATGAGTGTAAAGTATCTTGCCCAAGAACACAACACAGTGACCCCGGCCAGGGCTCGAACCCGGAACGCTCGCTCCGGAGTCCGGCGCGCTAACCATTAGGCCACCGCGCCACCCATGCTATAATACGCACACCTCCCTAAATACGGACAGTTGGCCACATTTGACTTGGTCCGAAGGAGACCAAAATTCATATAAACTCTACCTCTATAATATGGCACGGACACTCCATGTCCCTTTGGTGTCCGTATTAAAGAAGATCGACTATACAAGCAAACAATTACTTTGCGATATTGCTGAGGGTGCCGTTATCATTATTCGTAGTGAAGCCCATCCTGCAAACAAGACAATCAAGAGGTCAATCAAAACAATCCGACATTAATTGCTAATGCCAAAAGCAAAGCAAATAACTCATATATGTGACATTAGAAAATCGCGATATTTATTTTCGTGTTGATGCGTTTTATTTTCCTGTTCATGTTCCAGGTGATCCAGTACCTCAAGAATGGGCGGGCGGATTAAACATCGTATACAGGTTTGGACCAGGCTTTCATGATGATTCAGATTTAAAAGTCAGACTTGAAGTCAACAACCAGTTCGTTACGAAACCTGCATACAACGTGATTGGTACGATCACGGGAAGAGAAGAACCCGACCGCTTGCTGCTCATGGGAAACCACAGAGACGCATGGGTGTTTGGTGGGGTGGATCCATCAAGCGGGACAGCGGTCATGATGGAGGTGTCACGTGGTATAGGAGAACTGCTGACCAACACTGACTGGCGGCCCAGGAGGACGATCGTATTTTGTAGTTGGGGTGCTGAGGAGTTCGGCCTTATTGGCTCTTATGAATGGGTTGAGGAAAACAGAAACATGCTCAGGGATCGCGCAGTGATGTATTTGAATGCTGATTCTGCAGTGGCAGGGAACTACAGCTTTGGTGCCAATGGGAATCCTTCCTTGAAGTCACTGGTCTATCAAGAAACCGCGTTAGTGAAGGATCCCAATGCGCACGACAAAGAGGCAAGTCTGTATGACAGCTGGTCGATCAAATATCCATCTTCGTCAGAACCAGGGAAGCCTTACTTTGGAGGTCTGGGCTCCGGTTCCGATTATGCACCATTCAGTCATTTCATTGGAATACCAAGCATTGACATGAGTTATAGATTTAAGAGCTTGAATAGCAGCCTTTACCCTGTTTATCACACAGTACATGACACCTTTTACTGGCAAAAGACCTTCAACGACCCACATTTCACCACTCACTTGTCGATGTCTCAAATCGGGGCCAGGATTGTTCTCGAGGCTGCTGACACTCGCATACTTCCTTACAATCTTACGGATTACAAGCAAGCCCTGGAAAGTAATCTTGCTGCGCTGGATAAACATTACAAGTCGCTACTCTTGCAGGGGAATGTAACTCTGGAGTACTTGGCTCGTGAAATAGAAAACTTTTCAAGAAACGCAGACGACTTCGAGAAGAGAAAGGCCAAAGCCATCGACACCCAAGACTTTGCCAAGCTGCGCATGCTCAATGATCAGATGATGTCTATGGAGCGCGCCTTCATTTGGCCGTTTGGACTGCCGGGAAGGAAAATAGTTCGTCACGTGCTCTTCGCACCTCAAATGCACAATATCTACGGCAGTTCAAGTTTCCCGGGAATCACCGACGCTTTGTTCGATATTGAGAAGACCAACAACTGGAAACTGGTCAAGGAACAAGTGTCCATCGCCGTAACATGCGTACGGGAGGCTGGCAAGATTTTGGCGGCAATGGACAACTAGAGCTACGTCTCACATAGGTGTGACAGCGTTATTGAGATTTGGCTGAACTAATAGCATACGTAAGCTGTTTTGTTGGAGGGCCATTTTGAATTTTCATACGGGATCGGTTGGTGGAAAAACTGGGGCAGCCGAGAAAAGTCGAAAATCCAAGGAAAATATACATCGTATAATATTACAAACTTTGCAATAAACTGTATCTTAATCTGCTAAACTAAACTGCTGTTTATAGTTTATTTTGGTTATAAAAATCGCCGAGTTTGGTTTTGAGTTATAAGCAATTTTAGCATACTAGCCTGCGAGCAGGCTCTCTCTTTAGGGGCAACGTGAATCTCTCTTCGAGCGCCGAAGGCGCGAGTTTCGGCAAGCAGGAGAAACGTGAAGCGCTCGACGAGAGAATCACATTGCCCCCGAAGAGAGAGCCTGCTCGCAGGGTATCAGAAAACTCAAATTAAGCTTTGGTACTGTAGCTATGGAAACGTTTTATGCTAAGAAGGTGACCACAACTTGTTCAACAAGGACTGAACTGAATAAATTGTGGTAGCATTGATGTGTCAAATTAAAGCATAAGTGCTGAAAACCGGCCGTTTCCAGCTTCCAACGATTTCTTTTCCGCGTACATCCGGTCATTTTTCCTCAGAGCCTAGTTAGTAGAGGCTAACTATGCTCAGGGGCGACAGGAGCGAGGTAACAAAAAACTGCTTTGATCCTAATCAGTTGTTTTCTTCTTGTTTTTTTTTTGTCCTTCTTCGCCTTGTCCTCTCTTCCAATCGTTTATATTAGTGAGTGTGTTCAAAGTCGGATATTCTTTATTGTGGCTAGACGGCAAAGGGTCGGTGTGTACTGTCGTGAATTGTAATAACGTCGTGAATTGTAATACCTGTCGTAAATTGTAATAACAGTTGTCGTGAATTGTAATACCTGTCGTAAATTGTAATAACAGTTGTCATAAATTGTAATAATGCACCTATCGCAAATTGTAATAACATGCTGTCGTAATTTGTAATACTCCGAGCTGTCGTAAATTGTAATAGCACATTGTCGTGTTTTGTAATAACCAGTAATAGTATCAAAAAGTGTAACAAATATTACACGGGTTTAGTGAAATCACTCTATTTTAATTAAAGAAGGAAAAACAAAACAGAATTCCGGTTCACCCATAGTTTTTTTCCTTATTAACAGGGTAAAAACGGAATTCGTTTTATTACTTTTTTTCTTATTGCATTGCCCAGCCACTCAATCTCAGGTCGGGGAGGGGGTATTCCCCCAAAATACCTATACGGGTATGTGCTGCCTAACAAGGTCGTGGTTTTGAGCTCCCGATCAAGAACGGGGTATCCATTGTAGAGACAATTTCTAGAACGGGGTATGATATTTTGAACACACGCAAGTTCCAGATCTTATCAGCAGCATTTGATTATTTTATAGAAAATGCGCAATATAAATATTAAATATTATTATTATTAAAAGGGGGTGTTAAAAAAATTAAACTATTTCTATAACGGGGTATCATTTTGGATGGAAATTCTTTCTAAAACGGGGTGCTACTTTGGAGTCCCGGGCTGCACATACTAACCCAAAACATACCTGAGTACACCCCCATGGATTTCGGGAGGTTAACACGGTGTGGTAAGGGTAAATATGACCGTTAATTAATAGTTTTTGCCTTCAACCTTTCTCCGCTGATAAAATTATAAAAGGAAATGTTCATCGGACAATTCTTGCAGCCACAATAAAATAAAATAAAAATCCAACCAAAACTTTTGCTGTTAAATGCATACTGGTATGTCTACATCAGATAAGCGGCAATGTTTCGACCAATGAGAAGAAGCGTTTCCCACGACACCAAAAGGACGACTAGGAAATGTTTACACACTTAAAAGTATCAAGATGGCATACGAATGGAAGTGTTTAGCTTTGACATTTTGTGTAATCGTTTTCGTTAGTTTTTTTTGCAATTGCAAAGCAGCGAGGCCTAGAAATGGAGAGAAACGGGAAGCGTATATTCATCAGGTTAATGATGAAGTTTATGACACCTTATTGCTACTTGTTCAAGGGAAGTTCAATGTACCGGTGAACGAGCGCTCGCGGATTCAAAGAAATACAGTAGTTCGATTTTGGAGAAGGAGAGATCAGTTTCATCTTGGAACAGAAAGTACGCCTACTTTGTATTTCGCTGGCAAAAAAGTTGTAAAGAAGTCCTTAATACCAGTTGTCGTTGGAAAAACCTTCGATAAGGCGAAATCTGGTGGGTGCAAAAAGCTTCGAAATCGAGCTGCAAGTAGTTATGCGGGTGTAAGTGAAAAAAACATTCTCCAAGTAACCAGCAGTGATTTGAAGTACCGGGTTCACAACGCTAAATTTACGAACAAGGCGATCCCCAAACCAGTTACAGCAAACCATGTGCAGTCACAACACCAGATTGACCTAGTTGATCTCAGCAAAGATCCTGTTAGGCACAATGGAAAAGTATACAAGTACGTCTTATCAGTAATTGACGTGTTCAGCAGGTTCTTGTGGTTAGTTCCCATGGAAAGTAAGTCAAGCAGTCGTGTTGCTAAACTGCTTCAACAAATTTATGACAAACACGGTCCACCTGACCGCCTTCAGAGTGACCGCGGCCCAGAATTTGAAGGCCAGTTACGGTCCCTGTGCAAACAATTTAAGATCAAAATGATAAAATCAAGGCCTTATCACCCGCAATCACAAGGCAAGGTGGAAAGATCTCACAGGCGATTAAGAAAAAAAATTATGTACGATTTCATAAACCTGGGAAAGAAGGGCGTGAATTGGGCTTCTAATCTGGATGCGTACAATCGTATTCTTAACGAAGAAAGTAAAGAGGAACTGGGTTGGAAAAGTCCTTTCGAGGTGTACTTTGGTCGAAAGTCAAACATTCTAGTAAAGGAATCGTTAGATGAAGCAGAAGTTGACATGGACAACTGCATCGTCAAGACTCCGAAAAGAAAGGACTATAACCGCCATTTTGGAAATGTGAAAAAATTGAGAAAAAGAGCATTGCGTTACAGCAGAAGAATGAATGAAAGAATGGTTAAACGCTACGCACGTCTTTGCAAAACTCCAGCATACAAACGCGGTGATGAGGTTTTAGTGCGCTATCGGCCGGACAGGAGGGAGAACATTCCTCCTAAACGACGTGTTGTCCTGAAAGGAACAATTGTAAAGAAAGGTAAAACGAATGCCATGTACAAGGTTCGCATTGTACCACCTAAATCAGAAAAAGAGATTGAAAAATGGGTATCTATCGAAGATATCGCTAATCTACAAAGTGAGACCGAGAAGAAAAAGAGAGTTAAACAGGAAAAAAAGCGAAAGCTAGAAGAGCTCCGGAAAAAGCTTTACATTCCAATGACACAGGACGATCATCTTGAGACATTTTCAGCCATGGGTTATTCAGTGGTTCATAATCCAAGAGGTGATGGAAACTGTCAGTTTGAGGCGTTACGATTCTGGCTTCAACGACTAGGTTTTTACCGCTCGGAGGAATCTATTCGTGAGGAAATAGTCCGATACCTCACTCAAAACCCCTTTAATGCAGATGGCATTCCTTTAGAAAATTTTGCTGCCATGCCATGGGATCGCTATCTTACCGCAATGTCACAGGACGGCGAATATGGGGACCACCTGACATTGCAGGCTGCAGCTGATATTTTTAACATTGAAATTGTTGTTGTCTCGTCCCTTGGTCCAGACGCAACGGTTGTAATTTCTCCAACATCAAGTATCCCAGTGGCAACGATTCAACTTGGCCACTTTGCCGAGGGAGACGGGGAGCACTACGTATGTGTTGAAGGAGAAGAGGAACAGGAAGACCTCGAAGAAAGTAGAGAATTTTCTAGACAATATGAGTCCAGTAATGCAAGTGTGGAACAAGAACAGGGACAGAGCGTCTTTAAGACTGACAATAATGTTCAAGTTCGTTTTGTATCGGATAGCATGTTGGTAATGAACAACCTGAACGATAACAACA
This sequence comes from Oculina patagonica, assembly GCF_052425735.1. Classification (NCBI taxonomy): domain Eukaryota; kingdom Metazoa; phylum Cnidaria; class Anthozoa; order Scleractinia; family Oculinidae; genus Oculina; species Oculina patagonica. Next base: position 21,526,713 of record NC_135759.1, read on the forward strand.
GCAACAACTCTCAAGAAGTGACAGGTATTCGGCAAATTCTTCCAATGGAGGTAATAGATATGATTATTAAAATGGCGCTAATTTCCTCCGGTTTCTCGTGGCCAAATCACGTGTGCTCCATTTACAACAAGTTCCGCAATGTTAACAGACTGTTCCGGGACTGTGTCAAGAAATGGCGCCACAGGCTCCCGCGGATATACTTTCCGTTAGGTGAAATTGGCTACGTCAGTGTTGCGAAATTGATACGGCAATACGGATCGCACAGTGGGCTTCTTCTTGAAATCAAAAGAATTATCTCCCATCCGCGTTGGAACAGCGCATGGTTGAAGCTTCTCGCAGACGGAAATGGGTGGTTTATCATTGTAAATATCATATGGCGAAAAAAGATCCAACGTAAATAAAGCGGAACAGTGTATCTTGCTTTTAATGACACTGAATGATACATTAGTTGTGTTTGATTTTTTTTAACTCCGGTTATTAGTTGCAGTTCAACGGTAACGATAAATTATCGGCCGATAACCCCTGTAATGCAACGTCAGTGCCTGTAAGGCTTTTTTTGACGCTCATACATTGTTGAGTTGTTTATCAAGAAAGATCTTTAAAACTTATAGTTTGTTTGAATTTCAATATTGTTATTATAATGATTTATTGGCTTTAATTCTCTCGATTGCTGGAAGTAGGCCAATACACTATAGTTAAATAAAAAGATAACCTGTTATTGAAAAATTCTGGTTTATACCAGTCGCTTGTGTCAGTTGTTTAGGTCATCCTCCACTTTTTTTTTCGTTTAGCGTCGAAAGCTTTTCGTGATTTTGGGTCTTTCAATCGGATTGAAAGAAGAGTGGAGTGACTTTACACTAGACAATCATTCAAAAAAGAAGATATATTTGAAAGAAGACCCATTATTCACCTTAAAAAAATATAACCAATGACTTGTTAGGGACAGGCTAGAGAAATCACAATGAAAACTCGCGTTTTCCCTTATGTGCTTTGCCGCAAATTTGTTCTGGTGAAAATTGATCAATAATGTTGTATAGCCCTCATGACGATATTAAGCAGTAAAATAAATTTATGCCACACGATCTTTAACTGTTATTCCTAATAGATAACGAAAATTACAAAACACGACAATGTGCTATTACAATTTACGACAGCTCGGAGTATTACAAATTACGACAGCATGTTATTACAATTTGCGATAGGTGCATTATTACAATTTACGACAACTGTTATTACAATTTACGACAGGTATTACAATTCACGACAACTGTTATTACAATTTACGACAGGTATTACAATTCACGACGTTTATTACAATTCACGACAGTACATCGGTGCCCTGTAGGAAGCTCCCAGCTGCTATTCCTCGGTTTGAGTTCTCCCGAGGTCGTTCTTAGCAAATTCAACGTTAACCTGTCTGATGTGCACCCATTACATTGGGGAACACGCAACTCAACCTACGCTGACAAGGATTTCTGAAAACGTTCCTTTTCACAGTCAAATGAGTCTAGAAAAGAATACGTATCCTCGAAAATTGAGTTGTGTTGAGTGACGTGCGATTAAACAAACCGAGCAAAACTGAAAACGTAATGGTAATTTCATTTAAATGATTAAAATATATAAGACGTATTCCAAGATTGCGGATCTTTAAAATTCCCCTCCCTCAGGCCTCGAGTCAAAATCTCACAGCTTGCTAAGGAATGTGTGACAAGCGTCTGCAGGACCGATCGAGAGGCCGAAATTTGGCGAGTGCAAGTACGAGCTGTACAGTAGCGTCCCTTTTACCCCTCCACCTGGGAAAGTTGACAAAGTTAATTCGCGATCAAGAGTGATAATAAAAAGTTGCAGTTCTATATTGACTAACAATAAACATATCTACCAAGGTATTTTGATAAAACAAGCTGTGATTGGTTGGAAAGTGCATACAAGTCACGCTAAAGTTGCTAAAGTGGTTCACGCTACGTGCGAACTAGAGGTAGCGGCTGAGTTAATGTAACATGGCGTCTGGTGAAACGTTTGATTTGACCACCGATAAACCTATAAAGCGGCGAACAAATCGATTTTGGTGCCTGCTTGCCCTGGGAATATTTGCTGCTGTCGTTATCTTCTTTGTTGGTTTCGTGATCGGTTATTTTGCGATGAAAGCTCGAACAAGCGAGTCGCCGGCGTCATCCGGTAAGGACGTAACCAAGGGAAAGAACGGCGAATACAACTACAAAAAATACCACGAACAGATGGTTAATTCACTCAGGGCAGAAAGTGTGGAGGAATTTTCCCGGTAAGTTGTATAAAGAACACCCTGAATAGAGCACGACTACGTTCACAGGGGACGTACCGAGGCTCGAAACATACACCTTCACCGTATCTACAACCTTGTATCAGACAAAACAATTTCAGGAATGCCTGGGTAACAAAAATTGCGTTCTTAAGCAACCTAGGTGGAGCTATTTCAAAAAGGAGTCGGTACATTATTAGTCTTCTCGGCGTTCCGCAAGTCTTTCGCGTAAGAACAGTGGCGCATTTCCCTCAATGGAATCTGTGCTTAGAATGCTGTTACAGGGCGTATACGAACAAAAGCTGGGGAACAACTGCAAAATCACAATCTCCATCATAAGTAGATGAAACAAACTGCGACTGATTAAGTAGTTTCGTAAATATATACAAGTCCTGTAAAATAACACGAAAGGCTTTCACTTTCAATTTAGAATACTTCAGTACAGACTTCACATGACCTCTGTGTCAAATTCTCTGAAAAAATTCTGTCAGAGATTAGCATATCCCAACAGACAGGAAGAAAGAGATAAAAGGGATAAGCGTGTCAAGAGGGTTGACGGTTTAGTTTATGCACAAAAATCTATCAGGTTAAGTATAATTGTGTTCGACGTTATATGCACCTATCAATGTTTTGCCCCAGGATGGGGGGGGGGGGGGGGTGGAGGAGGCGGGCAACCCAGGGGAATTTGACATATTTTTTTTTTTCAAGTTTTCAAATGTCAATTTCCCCGGCCCTTGGGTCTCCACTGAGAGTTAAATTCGTACCCTTGGCCAGGCCTTACCAAGATATGGACCGAGTGACATTTTCCACCGAGGGGACCGTTGTGGATGTCAAAATCCCTACCCAGGTAAAGTTGCACAAAGTCAAATTCCCATGGGTAGCAGCCCCACCTCCCCATCCTGGGGCAACCATTGATAGGTGCATTAGTAAAACGCAGCCGAATCCAGTCATTTTGCGAAGAAAATTTAGTTCTTGGTTTGTTGTACTCGATTACCCCCCCCCCCCCCCAACTCTCAAGAAACATTTTTGTAGGGGCTCCCCGGTTAATTCCCTGGGGACGAGGTTGAAAGCCAATGTATATTTCCGAGGTTAAACACGATTGTGTGAACTATAAAGTAACGCAATCCACTTTACTAACAACTAACTAGGCTAAAGCCGGGAAGCTACCCATTCGAACGCTTAATGTATGATTACTAGAAATAACACACCATTCGAGAGACCTTCCTTTACGAGAGAGCAGTCTAAAACAAACTCGATCAGGAGAAGGGTGCAATGGATGAACGGGTAAGGAAGGTGTTATGTTGTTCATAGCTTTCCTCATGCATATTTCTCGATGATGATGATGATGATGATCATGAGACGAAGACAAAGAAGAAAAAGAAGAAGAACAACAACAACAACAACAAAATAATAATAATAATAATCATCATCATCATCATCATCAGATAAAAGAAGCAATTTTCCACTAAGTATATAAGGACACTATAAAATAATAAAAATATTATTTAAAACTATAACGGTGAATATTTTTCCAGTCATTTCACCAAGCGCCCTCATGTTGGTGGCGGAGAACAAAACAAGAAGCTTGGCGAGTACATCCGTGACAAGTGGCTCAGCTATAAGTTTGATCACGTGGACATGGTGCGGTATGACGTTCTTTTATCCATGCCACCAAGGGATAAACCGAACGTCGTCACCATCCTTAATACGACCGACAACAGTGATATCTGGAAAGTAGAGGGCCCAGAAAAGGTAATTATTATACATTAGAATTACTTTGAAACATGTGATTGGTCGAGATCATTCAGTCAATATACAGTAGCATGTGAACTTGACATGATAACCCAATATCTGCAGCAGATAATGGGTTATCATGTCGAGTTCAAAGTCTGCCTAGTTTCCAAGCCCCTCGTCCGTGTAGTGCTGTCAAACTTTAAAAAATATGGCGGAGCGATTCGCCTCCGTTTCCGAAAAGTAATTGAACGTTTTGATCGAGAATATAGATTCTAAAAACACCAACAGAACAACAAAAACAAGTGTAAAAATTCTGAATGATTATTTGAAGGAGATGAACCTGGAGGAACCACAAGATAAAACCGGTTTGGCCAATGTTTTGACGGAGTTTTACGCCGGCGCTAAAGGAAGTTATGGCAAATTGTTTGAAAACGTATAATAAAACAATTATTGAATTCGGTTTTCACATGATATCGTGAATTATCAAAACCTCATGTCTGTGTTATCCGCCTCAGCCTTCGGCTTCGGCACATAACACAGACCTCGAGTTCAAAGGTTTGATAATTCACGATATCATGCTCAACCTCATCCAATAATTGCTTAGTGTCGCCGCCTGCATGGACCCATCCTGTTACAGTATAAGTTCGATTTCAAAAAGGATGAGCTTAGAAGTATAGACACAAGCGTTTCGTAAGAATATTAAAGTTAATAGTTGTAGTAAAATAGTAAAGTTGATATTAAAGTTGTTATCTAACGAAGAACAGATAGAGAGAATAAGTTTCAATTTGCCTTTTGTTTTATTCAGAGGCAGGACTCGTGTTTTTGTTTTTGCCTTTTAGATTGCAGAGCCAAGTGAAAACGATTCTCTTGTTTTGCCGCCATTTCTCGGCTACTCTCCGCCAGGAGTGGTGCCGGCCGCTGATCTGTTGTATGCAAACTATGGCACCGTGAAAGACTTCCAAGAACTGGATAAAAGAAACTTGAATTGTACTGGAAAGATTGTGATCATGCGCTATGGAAAAATATTTCGAGGAAATAAGGTAATATTCGAATGACAACCACTTTTTTTGATAAGTTTTTTTTTCATTTCTTTTATAAGAGCCCTGTCATATCAGTGTTCCGAATACCTGCAGTGTGGAATCCTAATTAAAGGTGGGCAAAATAGGAATCTAAAAGCCACATGCCACGGAGTCGCCGGGGGGATATAATACAAGACAGGTCACGCGAGACCAATAGCCAATCAGAACAATGTTATCAATAGTATATCGAATGATCTACAATCAGCGACAAGATAAGTTGAGACGCTTTTTAGAAAATGACACTTTACGAGAACCACAGTTTGGACACGTACTGTGGTTTGTGCAGTCTTAAATAATAATAAAATAAACGTTGTTTGAGAGGGAGAGGGTGGGGAATTTGTCGAAGACACTCGAAAATAGCACTTGAAATTAAAGTGTCTCATCACTTTTGTCCCCCATTGTATATAATACAATGGTCTCTGTGTAAGTCAGAGAACTTGGTGTCAAATAGTGAACATCTATAACACCTTTTAACGTCTGTTGGCTCCTTTGTATTTTTTGCCATTCCTCCTTCAGATACTAATTAAAAATATTATTGAAATGATACTGATTATAGTAGTCTAACTATGAAGAAAAGTGAAGGCTAACGTGACACAAACAGTTTTATGTATTTCTTGTATCAAGGTTCAAAATGCAGAAGCATGTGGAGCTGCTGGTGTGCTGCTGTACTCTGATCCAGCGGACTACTCTCCACAAGGCATAAACAACACGTTCCCAAAGACATGGTGGCTGCCAGGGACTGGTACCCAGAGAGGAACCATAGGCAGGACAAATGGCGATCCTTTGACTCCACTCCTCCCCTCCATAGATGGAGTATACAGAATAACCAGAAATGATACCGACGTTTTGCCAAGCATTCCCGCGCAGGTGATAACTTATAATGACGTGGTGGAATTCTTGAAACGCCTTAAAGGTGAGCCGACATGCGATTCGTGTAAGGCGGGATCATAATCAGCGAAGACCAATTAATGCAATCAGTTATATGCTTATAAAAATGGTAGAGTTTATTATTGATCTCGAGGACACATGCAAATCGATAACGTTACAGACACCGACAATTCTGTGCACGAGTTGACTTGTATTGAAAGCAGTAGTACGAGACACGATAAAAGGAAGGAGCAGGGTAATACTTGTCCGGTGACGTATTGCCGGGCATCCAACCAATCAGAGGAAGGCCTTTCTGTGTCTGATTCTCAAAAAGTGACAAACGAAATGAGCTCGATGGCTCCTAACGGAACGTCAGTTACTAAAATAATTAAAAAAAATTATCATGCATTCATTCTGGTTATTCATTAATTTAGAAATCTTTAAGATGGCAATAAACTCTTCAACCTACTTTCCAATAGTAATAATACTGATTTGTTTCACCATTTGGCCAGTGAGGTTGTTTTTGCGCCTTTTCTTTGTCTTTATGATTACAGAAGAACACAGTGAACAGCAATACACATGAGCTGACCATCATTGCTGACTAATATTTGCATGTAACTCAAATCGAGTGTCAATAAGTTTTGTTTGCTATTTTTACCCCAGGTGATCCAGTACCTCCAGAATGGGCGGGTGGCTTAAACATCGTATACAGGTTTGGACCAGGCTTCAGTGATTCAGATTTAAAAGTCAGACTTGAAGTCAACAACCAGTTCGTTACGAAACCTGCATACAACGTGATTGGTACGATCACAGGAAAAGAAGAACCCGACCGCTTGGTGCTCATGGGAAACCACAGAGACGCATGGGTGTTTGGTGGGGTGGATCCATCAAGCGGGACAGCGGTCATGATGGAGGTGTCACGTGGTATAGGAGAACTGCTGACCAAGACTGACTGGCGGCCCAGGAGGACGATCGTGTTTTGCAGTTGGGGTGCCGAAGAATATGGTCTTATTGGCTCTTACGAATGGGTTGAGGAAAACAGAAACATGCTCAGGGATCGCGCAGTGATGTATTTGAATGCTGATTCCGCAGTGGCAGGGAACTACAGCTTTGGTGCCAATGGGAATCCTTCCTTGAAGTCACTTGTTTACCAAGAAACCGCGTTAGTGAAGGATCCCAATGCGCATGACAAAGAGGCAAGTCTGTATGACAGCTGGTCGATCAAATATCCATCTTCCTCAGAACCAGGGAAGCCTTACTTTGGAGGTCTGGGCTCCGGTTCCGATTATGCACCATTCAGTCATTTCATTGGAATACCAAGCATTGACATGAGTTATAGATTTAGGAGCTTGGGTAGAGGCCTTTACCCTGTTTATCACACAGTACATGATACCTTTTACTGGCAGAAGACCTTCAACGACCCGCATTTCACCACTCACTTGTCGATGTCTCAAGTTGGGGCCAGGATTGTTCTCGAGGCTGCTGACACTCGCATACTTCCTTACAATCTTACGGATTACAAGCAAGCCCTGAAAAGTAATCTTGCATCGCTGGATAAACATTACAAGTCGTTACTCTCGCAGGGTAATGTAACTCTGGAGTACTTGACTCGTGAAATAGAAAACTTTTCAAGAAATGTAGACGACTTCGAGAAGAGAAAGACCAAAGCCAGCGACACCCAAGACTTTGCCAAGCTGCGCATGCTCAATGATCAGATGATGTCTATGGAGCGCGCCTTCATTTGGCCGTTTGGACTGCCGGGAAGGAAACTGGTTCGCCACGTGCTCTTCGCTCCTCAAATGCATAACATCTACGGCAGTTCAAGCTTCCCGGGAATCACTGACGCATTGTTCGATATTGAGAAGACCAACAACTGGAAACTGGTCAAGGAACAAGTGTCCATCGCCATAACATGCGTGCGAGAGGCAGGCAAGATTTTGGCGGCAATGGACAACTAGAGATATGTGTTGCATAGGTGTGACCGCGTTGATGAGAACTGAGTGAACTAGTAGCACAAGTTAGCTATGTTATTTACAGTCAAACTAGCTTTAGGTATTTTCAAATACTGTAGAATGTATTTTAGTGCCACAAAGTTGCTTTTAATCTAAAGTGACACTTCGTTTGAATTCATTTAGCATTATGAATGTGCCAAACAGTTAGCTCAAGTAAACTATCGTTAGGTATTTTGGTAAAAATGATCTGTGGTACAACCATGCCGTTTTTGTTTGAAGTCATTTGTTGATGTAAATGTACCAACTGTTGTTGTCAGTAAATTATACAAAAGATTTCTCAAACTCATTAATTTTCCCTGAACCCCGACAGACAATAGCTCTTTTTACAAAATCTGCGTACATGAAATCGGCTTGATTTATTGAAGGATTGAAATACAGAAAGCACTGCAACACTTTTTTCACTAAAATCTTTGCAGAAGAGGTAGAAAAACGAGCTCTCTTTGATGCCGATGTAAAACGTATCGTTGCAATAGCAGCAAAGATAGTTTTGCGAACGATGTCATGTTATTGTCGAGGTAATACGAATCACGCACGAAGCGCTAAATGACCGAGCAAGCCGTGCCAAGACAGGTGTTAATGAAGAGACTGCGCACGAGTATTCGCGTATTCGCGTGCACATTTCTGCAAAACTCAATGCAGACCCCGGATGTGAGAGTCTAAGGTGTGGAAACCCAGTAAATCCACCGAGTTACCGAGAGGTCCTGTTTTCATTGAGGAGCAGTCTCCTTCCCAGCCGTTGTGTGGATCGTTACCCAACGCACCTCTCCAGAGGTGTTGGGTGACAACCCAGCTAAAGGGTGCGTGGGTACACACGAGGTGCTTTATCGATTTTAAAAGCGCCTTTACCACATTACTAGTTCTTGTCAGCGTTTTTTTCACAATCTATGCTGTAATACAATGGATTCCGCGATCGAAATTTGGCAAGTTGGTATCAAAGAAAAGTAAGTTTGTTATGGCATTACGGTTTGCGACTCTGAACTGCAGGGTCCTATATACCCCTACACCAAAGATCCCTCTTGCTTCGCGCTTGTTGTTCGCTGCAAAAGGGCGAAACGCTTGAATCGAAGGCTGAAATTTGGTAGAGGGAGGGCAAAAAAAAAAAAAAAAACTAGGCCATTTAAGGCCTGGGGCAAACTACATAGCGGTGCCTGGTTATGGAGCGTGCGCAAATGCACAGAAACTGCACGTAGCGCGGACATTTTTTGCGTCGGCGACATTCTCGATATGTACAACGGTGAACGTATACGTAATAGCCGAAACAATAGAGTGCCTTTTGGGCATAACAGGTATTGTTCAACCATCTTTCAAAATTTAATTAATGACTAAAAAAAATAAAAGACTACAATCTTGGTCATTTGTTATGAAAAATTAAGATCACTCTCCACCCATTTTAATGATGTAAAAAAATACCGCCTTTTGGTTTTAGCGCGAAGTTATCGACGATTCAAGGGGAAGGGGTGGTGGTCATTTCTCTTTTTCTTCTGTCTTCAACTCTTTGCTCAATGGTGCGTGAAAGTCCACTGTATGCATATTAAAGCCCATGCATTGTTTCAGATTAGCACTTGATGTTTACCTAGGTACGTCTGAGTCACGATAAAGAGTTGCTGAAGTGTTTCCAGCTACGAACAAGCAGTTTGAAGAAGTAGCGGCTGGGTTATTGTAACATGGCATTTGTTGAAACGTTTGATTTAACCACCGATAAACCTATAAAGCGGCGGACTAATCGATTTTGGTGTCTGCTTGCCCTGGGAATATTTGCTGCTGTCGTTATCTTCTTTGTTGGTTTCGTGGTCGGTTATTTTGCGATGAAAGCACGAACAAGCGAGTCGCCAGCGTCCGGTAAGGACGAAACCAAGGGAAAGAACGGCGAATATAACTCTGGAAAGAACGAAACCAAGGGAAAGAACGGCGAGTATAACTCTGGAAAGAACGAAACCAAGGGAAAGAACGGCGAATATAACTCTGGAAAGAACGAAACCAAGGGAAAGAACGGCGAATATAACTCTGGAAAGAACGAAACCAAGAGAAAGAACGGCGAATATAACTCTGGAAAGAACGAAACCAAGGGAAAGAACGGCGAATATAACTCTGGAAAGAACGAAACCAAGGGAAAGAACGGCGAATATAACTCTGGAAAGAACGAAACCAAGGGAAAGAACGGCGAATATAACTCTGGAAAGAACGAAACCAAGGGAAAGAACGGCGAATATAACTCTGGAAAGAACGAAACCAAGGGAAAGAACGGCGAATATAACTCTGGAAAGAACGAAACCAAGGGAAAGAACGACGAATATAACTCTGGAAAGAACGAAACCAAGGGAAAGAATGGCGAATATAACTCTGGAAAGAACGAAACCAATGCAAAGAACGGCGAGTATAACTACAAAAAATACCACGAACAGATGGTTAATTCACTCAGGGCGGAAAGTGTGGAGGCATTCTCTCGGTAAGTAGTAGATAGAGCACTCAGGGCGCGTGGGTGTTCATTGGTCGCAAATCAGTGCAACATTAAATATTCATGGTTTACAAAAGTACAATTGCAATCTTAGACCAGGTAAATAAATCCCACTAGTGTTCAGGAAGTAATAAAACTGCCTTAACTGCGTGCCAAAACAAACTACGGGTAGTAGTTACTTCAGAAAGGAATCGACGCATCGTTAGTACGGATTTGCATATATTTTTCAGGACTGATGACCAAAGCGCTTTTCCTTCAATGGAACGTCCCTGGAACGTGCAGTGCATATGCGAAGGGCTGCAAAAATCACACTTTAATACGCCAAAATAGATTAAATAAACTTTCTGAAAAGTTACGCAAGACCTGCTAGTTAAGAGAAGACGTTTTGTAGAACAAAGACCTAAGGAACAAACTGTATTTATGCGGTTTGTAGACTTTGTATGCTAGTTGCACATGACCTCTGTGTCAATTTCCTAGTTTTTGTCAGAGATTAGCATATCCGAAAGATCTAGAGCAAGAGATAGGGGCTGTGTTGCTATAAGAAACGTAAAGACAAGGACAAAGATCTTTATTTATTCACTTAGTAATCCATCAGGCTTACATGGATAATAAATAATACTAAAGTCACTGAAACCAAGTTAAACAACAACACTGGTAATAACACAGAATGATCGGTTCCTTGATCTGCACTCAACTTTTGCCTTCTTTGTTGTTTGACTGTTTGTTTTTTGCTTTAGTTTTTTTTATTTTACAGTACTGTGGGCTTTTGAACAGGTTAGCCCGCAAAGGGTAGGGGTTGGGAATCGCCAGTTCACACAACACTAGTCAATTTTCATAATCACGTTTATTCTCGAAAAATGTTCAAATACAAGTTACTCTCGTCACCGAACTCGGCCCTGTCGACTGATTTACAGAGCATTCTTATTAAAAGTATCAATTGTATGACCACGTGATCCGCTAGTCACTCAAACGTAGTTTATATCACCCCCATTATCCGGACACCCAATGCAAATATGGCGGCTGTTAATTTTCGGCTCCCAGAAAAACCATTTGTCAACAAGATTATATTACGCTAACTTTAAGATAAAGTCAAAGTAAATCAGTGTATGAAGTTTAAAAGCTATACTTTCATCTAATGGGAAGTTACAGGAACATTTATATTGCCAAGAACATGAAAACGAGGCTAGGCAGACCAGGGTGACTTTTCCCATACAAATCTCTTAAATTTTAATGAGTCATAACTTTGCAGCCATTTAACCCAAAACACTGAAACTTCTCAGAATAGCAAAATATTTCATACATCAGCGTTTTAAGAAACTTGACCAAACAACAGTCCTTGTCACGATTACAGTTTCCTTTTGTCACGCACCAGGATAAATGTCAAACAGTGGGCATTGCAGGGAATGACTACTACATTGTTAAAGATACGCTATCACAGAGAATCATTGGACCACTGTCAAAAAACCATAACCTCGATCGATCGAATGATTGATTGATTGATTGATTGATGGCATGCTCGGTATTCTTCCCCACAAAACTTAGAGACGGACCATCACAAATAACCAGGGGGGGGAGGGGGGGAGTGATTTGTATCGAAAAAAAATGCCGCAAGCGGTTGTGCCTGAAAAAAATTCGTGCAACGGAATTATATATATGTATGATGATATCCACAAATAGTCGAAAACGTCCATCAGAATGCCTAAAATAGCGTTTCAGAGGTTTCGAAAATTAAAATTTTCCCGGGTGAGCATACCCCGGATCTCTCTAATTTGTCATGTACTGAGCGAACAGCATCAGCTCAATCCTATCAACTATTTGGTTGCAAACACACTTCATGATCCACACTAACAATCGCGTCTCACCAGTAAACAGTAAATCAAAAGCACTAGCAGTATTATTATTATTGCTTAAACTGCAATTTTGACTGATATTTTAAAGTTTAGGTGCAGAGGTCAGGATTCAAGTCCCGGCAAGCCTGATTTTTTCACACTTAATTTTCGCAACTGCTTTTAAGTTGTATTCATTACTGCGAGGATCTTCTCTTCATTTATGTCATCTTTGTGTTGAAACAAACCCAGGGGAAGTGTAGGGGGATTTTAATCAGTGATGCCCGTGTCCTCGCATTTCTTGATCATGTCGTTTATTTTCCAGTCATTTCACCAAGCGCCCTCACGTCAGTGGCGGAGAACAAAACAAGAAGCTCGGCGAGTACATCCGGGACAAGTGGCTCAGCTATAAGTTTGATCACGTGGAGATGGTACAATATGACGTTCTTTTATCCATGCCACCAAGGAATAAACCGAACGTCGTCACCATCCTTAATACAACGGACAACAGCTCTCTCTGGAATGTAGAAGGCCCAGAAAAGGTAAGTCTCTTGTTGCCGTTTGCATGGCCCATGTATAGAATTCTAATGTACAGTCATAAGCTTGTACGGTATTATTCGATTTTGAAGCAAAAAACACAATCGGTTAGTAAAATTACGCTTATAGTTATTTTACTGTTTGTAAACATGTGCTCCTGCCATATGCAGCATTTTTACAAAGTTTCGTAAACTAAACGAAACTGTGTCTTGCAACTGAGAGCCTCGTACAGTAACGAGTGAATAGAAATTGTTACGAAGCGTCAAATAAACAGAAGATGATAAAACGTTTTAAAAATAACAGGAAATAATTTTAGAGCAGACAAACGAAGGCACGAACGCGCATAAAAATAGAAGAGGCCAAAGAGTGAAGGACTGAAGAAGGGTTAGTTTCATTTTACCTTGGATTTTTATTCAAAGGATAGGCTCAATTTGTTTGTTTTTTTTCTAAGATTGCAGAGCCAAGTGAAAACGATCCCCTTGTTTTGCCGCCATTCCTCAGCTACTCTCCACCAGGAGTAGTGCCGGCCGCTGACCTGTTGTATGCAAACTACGGTACCGTGAAAGACTTCCAAGAACTGGATAAAAGGAACTTGAATTGTACTGGAAAGATTGTGATCATGCGCTATGGAAAAACATTAAAATTAAGGTAATATTCGATTGTTAGACATTGTTAGCCATTTGACTTGGCTCTAATTTCTAACCCCTGTCATGTCAGTAATCAAAATACTTGCAGTCTCCCATGCAATCAAATTAAAAGGTGGAACAATTTCCTACGTCACAGATCGAAAACTCGTTCCCAGTCTCCGGCCCCACTAATTTGCCGAACCAAGGCCACTTTAGGCGGCAAAAAATGTAATTTGTGATAGTCTTAGATTAGCATAAATTACTGTTTTGCCGGCACGGACCAGAGGGTTGGGCGCGGGTGTGCGGTGTGCAATGTATAGTGGGATTTGAGTTTGTAATAGGTGGCCGTTAGGAAGGTGAGACATTCTACGGTCAGCCTTCGCCACGTTTTGGTCAATGTTTGGTTTTATTTTTATTTCCTTTCTCATCCGTGGATGCAGGCTTACGCTTCGTTTTGTTTAAATATTTAGTTCTCCTATTATCTGATTGTATCACTGTAAGATCATATATTTCGATAAGTATTTGTTTACAGTATGTTAGATTAGAATACCCTAAAACCCCAAGGGTTGCGCCACTGCCTTGGTCGGGGGCACACGTTCCCCGTTTTCTCCACTTGCTGGTTTTTAGGGATTTTCGTGTCCGGCTCTGGTGCATTAAGTTTTCTAACGCTATTCATAGTTTGTAATTTCTTGTATTATCCGTTGAGATTGAATAAACGGGAAGGTGGCTTGGCTGGCCAACGCACCCAATTTATAACTGAGATGTGTGTCCGGATGTGTAGTGAAGGCAAAACGTCCGATTTCTTTCTCTCTGACATTATTCTTTTTTTGGCTTTTCGAAAAGTAGGCATAATAAGCTACAAAAAAACGCAAAAACATTTTGTAATTCATAGGCACTTTAATGGCTGCAAAGATATTGTTTATTCAGATCCGCGACATTTACATTGGAAATCACAGCTTTTTACCTAGTCTTGCTTTCATGTTTTGATGTTTTGCCAAAAATTGAAATTGCCTCAAAATTCACACATGACACCACGGCTCTCTGCCATTTTCTACATTTCATTTTGTTTCCTTTGTAAAAAGTCACTTGTAGGAATCAACAGACTAAGGAATATTTTTAAATTTACATTTTGCGACAGAAAGCCTCGTATTAGAATTTTGATCGTGGGCTATTCATATAACAAGAGTGAGTGAATCAATATATGAAGTCTAAGTCCATATTCTTGTTTCTTGAAGCCCACACTTCTTTGTCTTTCAATTTTGGCAAAAGCATAAAAGCGAGGCTTTGATTACCATCTCTGCTGATCTGTTTCACATTCACTTTAAGCCGAGTGATCACATTTATTCCTTATACATCGGGGTAGATTTGACGTTTGGGCTTCTAGATTGCGTTCATTATAACGGGGGTTTCGTAACACCGGAGTTCGTTATATAGGGGTTCTGTTCTGTTCTCTTCTAAGGAACAATGCAACGGCTAATTTAAGTAGCACACTCATATATGCATTTCTTGTATCAAGGTTCAAAACGCAGAAGCATGCGGGGCTGCTGGCGTGCTGCTGTACTCTGATCCAGCGGACTACTCCCCAGAAGGCATGGATAACACGTTCCCAAAGACATGGTGGCTGCCAGGGACTGGTACCCAGAGAGGAAACATTTGGATGTCAGATGGCGATCCTTTGACCCCACTCCTCCCCTCCATAGATGGAGTATACAGACTAACTAGAAATGATACCGACGTTTTGCCGAACATTCCAGCACATGTGATAACTTATGATTACGCAGTGGAGTTCTTGAAACGACTTAAAGGTGAGGCGACGCGTTATTCATGTAGGTCTTGTTCTTGATATCCTAAATATTCCGGTTAATCCTGTCATTGACCTAATGACCAGTTTTCCAAAACAATTTTCTAACAACAACAAAGTAATGGGCCATTTCCGAGTTACCCTTTATGTCTTTAACCCTGTCTAAACATAGGCACGCTAAGTGTGCAGGAGTTATTTTTTCAATTTATGGGGTGGCTTGGGGTGAAGCTGGGTGATTGTCCTGTTGGGATGGTTTATGTCATGGGTTGAGCTTTTTGTGTATGGCGGCCCACGGAGTCACTTTTTTGCACAAAATTTGCTTGCAAACAAAATAATTTTTACGTACATTTTGATACATCAGAACTGTTTTATTCAATACGTGAATTTTTATCATTTAATTGAAAAACAAGATCTAATTTAATTATCAAAATGTCACGAAACGGCACGTTCTTATTCTGTTTAAAGCGGTAATTTTGTTGCTAGCTTTGTAGCAACCGTAACGTGATACTTTTGTTTGTTACGGAATAGTTTTGGCTTTTTGCCAAACACTGTAACATGATACTGTTGTTTTTCTCACTTTTGTAACAAGATACCTTTGTTTTTCTCGAAAAAGCCTTGTCTCCATTAAGCTCAATATGCATTGAACGAAAAGTACTGTAATAAACGAAGTAATAAACGAATCAAATCAAAAACCACTCTCTTCGGGAAAGTTCCTGTCAGAACTGTTCAACAAAGATTTTGGTTCATTCACAACGTAAATTGAGTTATCAAATTGTCACGGAATGGCACGCTCTTATTCTGTTTTTGCTATCGATCGTAGTTGCTTTTAACAGCAAAGTTAATACTTATACCGGTTCATGAAATGTTTGAACGAGATGTTTTCAAGGTATAAACACAAACGCCACTTCTGAATTGGTGAATTGAGCAAGACGCTCAAGAGACTTATTAAATTAATTGCTGTTTGCAATTAACGCCACGGAGTCTCCAGTAATATTTAGGAATCTAAAGAAGATTCCTTTCCATTTCTTCGACTCTTTTTAAATATAACCACAGTATTAACATCATAATGACAACATTAATCTTTAAATCTGCTGTGTGCAAATGCTTTATGTAATTTTTACCACGGTCAGGAAAGCTAGCCTCTTCAAAACGAACGCTCGAATACGACGAATAACAAGTTTGTGTTGGGCCTTTTGCTGATGGCGTGTGCGTTGTAAGCAGGTTAGCGTTACGAAAAACACGTTTTTAATCCAGGGTTAATTCACAACTCGCCAATTCCGCCTCCTACAAATCTAAAATCTTCGAACAAAATCGCTCACTTCAACTGTGTCAGATTTCTTCCCCCTTATAAACTACAATTTGATTGGTTCTGATAGTACCTGAAATCTGATTGGTGTGACAAACAAATATACTTCACTGACCCACTGACTGACTACACGGCCCATCACGCCGACTTAGAGCTATTTTTGAAAAAATAACTCAAAAACGAGTCTACGTGTGAAACAACTTATATAATCAAAGATCTCTTCGAGATATCGACTTTTTTGCATGAAGTTAGTATGAGTAGAAGGTTTATCCTGGGCATTGTTGTTCGAACATATCATGGAAGAATTCAAACGTCTTTCAGTTCAAGCATTTTTTTTTTTATTTTCGCGGAGGAAATGCTGTATTTGTCAGTCGCGACGGCTGGGTGCTTTGCGACTCATATACTTTGGCTTGGTTAAAAATGGTAAACTTTGACGTTTGCCTTTAATCGAAATAGTTGTTTCCTTTCGAGTTAGAAAGATTTCTACTCGGCTTAATGCAGGGTTCTCGATAAAGGTTACGCACGACAGAGTTACCTTTTGTCTCGTCACGCAATCTTAACCCCACATTGAGAAGTAAATTTTCGTTTACCAAAAGCCGCTTCTCCTCGCGTTATTCTTTACCTTACGGCCACACATGCCATTTCTAACGACTACATTTCCAGTAAAACAGTTGCTGTTTATTTTTCTATTAAATGGCGAGGCATTAACTTCTGAACAGAAGCAAAACCGTTTAGCGTTTACTGCTTCCACCGGAAGTAATTTCACAACAGGCTACAAAAACACTTCCAAATATCTCTTAACACATTTAATGATGTTGCAATTCTAAATTGTGCAACTCAGCAGAAATAATCAATTGTCACGAAATGAGTTCCCTTTGGTTAACTATTAGCAACGTTTTAGTGAGTGAAAGACTTGTACCAGTACAAATTTGCGTTGTTAATCGTTTTAGGTTAAATTAATATTAGCGCCTAAAGACTTGTACCAGTACAAATTGCGTTCTTAATCGTTTTAAACTTCGCTGCCTTCGAGCGCTGAACCCCTTACATTCTTAATTGGTTATGTGACGTAAGATTTGGGCTACTCACGTTTTTGATTGTTATATAACGTTTGTAAATTTGACAAGTCACGTTTTTTCTACAAGAACGGAAGTGCTGAAGCACAACTATAGAGTGACACTTTACAAGTCACGCGCTTTGATCACCCACAGCGGAAAGTATTCCCTTGAGAAATTAAAACAGTCCCTTGAGAGTTAACAAGAATGTGGTTCCTTCCGGTTGGCTTCCGGTTCCAGATTACCCCACATAACTGCTATTCTCCTTATTTTTGCTTGTAAACAAGCAAAAAAAGTCGAAAAAATGATTTTTAGCTACAGGCCTATTTTCATGCAAATCAAACTCATTTTCATTTGAATGGTTTCGCACGTAGACAAAGGGTAACTCGGAAATGGCCTATTATTGGACGAGGTTTGCCAGGTTGAGGTTGAGCCCCCTGGGGTGGGGTGGGGGGATGTACGGCCCTTGACACAGTGTGTGGGTCATTCTGCATGTAAATTTGCTACACCATGCTGACGAGTCCCCAAAAGGACGAAACAACTGTACACGGTTGCAACCCTACTTATCGGTTCTGGTCGTGTTGGTGTCTCGCAGTCTTTTCACGTAGTGTCGGCATTACTGTATTCTTTGTTAGGTGTTGTCTTTGTGCATTTTTGGCTGTGTTAGGTTCGCAAAATACTGTGTACCCTGCAAGCAGAGTCTCTTTCGTTCTTCCCAGAAAAATCTTCCTCACCATTTTTCTAAGGATATTGAAGGAGACTCTGCTCGCAGGGTAGACCAGGGTAGGTATTGCGGTAAAGCGCCAAAAAAATCTGGAAAACGCGTTACCATTTTTAACAAGTGCACGCAGCTACGCAAGACCCCAGTAGTTACTGTTTATAGCAAAATCACTCATTATGCGGTAATGCACAAGAGCATGCAGGTGACATACGGCCTCCCGGCCAATGGAAAGAAAGTAAAAAATATATGTAATGATAAAAACATTTGTTTGCGGATTTTTTGTTCCAGGTGTTCAGGTACCTCCACAATGGGCGGGTGGCTTAAACATCGTATACAGGTTTGGACCAGGCTTTAAGGATTCAGACTTAAAAGTCAGACTTGAAGTCAACAACCAGTTCGTTACGAAACCTGTGTTTAACGTGATAGGTACGATCACAGGAAAAGAAGAACCTGACCGCTTGGTGCTTATGGGAAACCACAGAGACGCCGTGGTGTTTGGTGGGGTGGATCCATCAAGTGGGACAGCGGTCATGATGGAGGTGTCACGTGGTATAGGAGAACTACTTGAGTGATTTTGCTATAAACAGTAACTACTGGGGTCTTGCGTAGCTGCGTGCACTTGTTAAAAATGGTAACGCGTTTTCCAGATTTTTTTGGCGCTTTACCGCAATACCTACCCTGGTCTACCCTGCGAGCAGAGTCTCCTTCAATATCCTTAGAAAAATGGTGAGGAAGATTTTTCTGGGAAGAACGAAAGAGACTCTGCTTGCAGGGTACACAGTATTTTGCGAACCTAACACAGCCAAAAATGCACAAAGACAACACCTAACAAAGAATACAGTAATGCCGACACTACGTGAAAAGACTGCGAGACACCAACACGACCAGAACCGATAAGTAGGGTTGCAACCGTGTACAGTTGTTTCGTCCTTTTGGGGACTCGTCAGCATGGTGTAGCAAATTTACATGCAGAATGACCCACACACTGTGTCAAGGGCCGTACATCCCCCCACCCCACCCATTAAAAATACCAATTTTAACAATCTTTATTGTAAGAGATCTTAGCGATTTTTATCTTTTTATCATTGTAACATCTTTAGCAATTTATCTATTTTTAGCAATTAGTTTAGCGTTTTTATTTTTGAGTCTAATGCTTGCGTGCGCTTTGCGCATGCGCATTAGACTCTTTGTAGTATGAAAAAAGCTGTTAGCAATCCCAAGGGAATGGTTCGGGATCGATAATCGTTCGCTGTAATGTAGAAAACAATGACCAGCTGCAAGATCGGACTCCGTACGGACACGCACGATTAGTTTCAATTAAAAACAGCCAATCAGCGACACGTGTTCCCACGCATAATTAAAAGTTCTTTTTCAAGTCACGATTATTCAACACTTGCACAAGACGAAATAATTTTCCAGTTAAGGCATTTGTAAGCTTTTTGTGAAAATAAAACTTCGTTTAAAGGTCACTTAAGCACTTGTGTTTTCGTCTTGCTTAAAAAGCAAAACGTCTTTGAGAAAAAAATATTTCGACGGCGATTCGCGTTTATTTACACAATGTGACCAAATGTTTATTTTGAGAAAACAGAAAACTTTACCTCGTATTTTGTATTTAAGTCATTCGAATTTTTTTCTTTCACAGTGCAAACGAAAACCTTCAAAAATAAAAGATGTACATGGATAAATGTAAATCAAGCTACGTGACTAAATCAAAATGAGTTTGTTTGGCCGCTTTGCCGCTTTGCAGTATTACACTGTCCCGGGTCTTTGCATGTCATTGCCATACACTGAAATCGAATTTCATGCTTTTATGACTCTCAGAGATCTCAAGTTCTTCTTACAGCTAGAAAAATCATAAAATGGTTACAGTAATATGGAAGTGATGATTCGCAAAATTTGTACATCACGATAAACAGTCTTCGCTCCTGTGTATCCTAGCTCAATAATAATTGCCTTCCAGCGTTCAAAAGGTCATCATTATATTGACCAAAGCATTTAAACCCGTTTTTAGGAAAATCTGTCACTAAGTGTTTACAGTACAATGGAGTAACAGTCACTATTTCAAGTGCTTTTATTGCAAAATCTGTTTCAAGAGTCATCATCAAAATGGTGAAAAATCTGAAAGAAAACGATGTGAAGTTCTTCAACCCTTGTTGTAATGAACATGATTTTTGTAAATCGTCACGCAATCTTGTCCAAATGTTTAATCGTTTCTGCTTATACGGACAATACTGAAGAAGTAACATCAACTCCTGTCCATATATACTTTCAATTTTGTGAAGCATATAACATTTATTACCGTTCGTTTTCATCCATAATCATCCACGATGCCCCTAGCTTGCTATATGTGTTCGGGAGTTTAAAAACTCCCGAACACAAACCTCTAACCAATTTTAACCGGCTTACGAAACCCGCGCAATCTGTATCACTATGCCATAAAGCATTAGACTCATGTCACCCTTGGTGACCTATTTTTTAACCTTGATATAGTTTTAATGTTTTTATCTACTAGTTTTAATGTTTTATTTACACACGACCCCACAAGCTATGTAGCTTTTTTATCCCATCGTGTATAAATAAAGGTTTTGATTGATTGATTGACTGACCAAGACTGACTGGCGGCCCAGGAGGACGATCATGTTTTGTAGTTGGGCCGCTGAGGAGTCTGGTCTTATTGGCTCTTATGAATGGGTTGAAGAAAACAGAAACATGCTCAGGGATCGTGCAGTGATGTATTTGAATGTTGATTCCGCAGTGGCTGGGAACTACAGCTTTGGTGCCAATGGGAATCCTTCCTTGAAGTCACTTGTTTACCAAGAAACCGCGTTGGTGAAGGATCCCAATGCGCATGATAAAGAGTCAAGTCTGTATGACAGCTGGTCGATCAAATATCCATCTTCCTCAGACCCCGGAAGGCCTTATTTTGGAAATCTGGGTGCGGGATCCGATTTCGTACCATTCAGTCATTTCATCGGAGTACCAAGCATTGACATGAGTTATATATTTTGGAGCATGAGAAGAAGCCTTTACCCTGTTTATCACACAATACATGACACCTTTTACTGGCAAAAGACCTTCAACGACCCGCATTTCACCACTCACTTGTTGATGTCTCAAGTCGGGGCCAGGATTGTTCTCGAGGCTGCTGACACTCGCATACCTGATCACTGATTACAAGCAAGCCCTGAAAATGAGCTTCACGGCGCTGGAGAAACAATTCAAGTCGTTACTTCTGCAAGGAAATGTAACTCTGGAGTACTTGGCTCGTGAAATAGAAAACTTAAGTTTTCAAGAAATGCAGACGACTTCGAGAAGAGAAAGGCCGAGGCCAGCGACACCCAAGACTTTGCCAAGCTGCGCATGCTCAATGATCAGATGATGCATATGGAGCGCGCCTTCATTTAAATAATCTTTATCATCTGTATTATTTACCACGCACTTGATGATTTCGACATTGCTAATCCTAGCAGTATGCATGACGCGTGTAACATATCAACCTCAGTAGTAAATGGCCCAGCTCACCACAAGTCTCGCGTAGCTCAGTTGGTTAGAGCGCTTAACCGGTATCTGGGAGGCCATGGGTTCGATTCCCGTCGGTAACTCAGAATTTTTCTTTGTCCCATGCTCGTGTCATGGTTGAAAAATTCATATTCATTATCTTTAGGTATTTCGTAAAATTTGTTCTGTAGTACGACAATGTCGTTTTTTGAAGTCATTTGTTGATGTTAATGTACCAACTGTTGTTGTCAGTAAATGATACAAAAGTATTCTCAAACTCGTCGTTAATTTTGCCTGAATCCGACAGCCAATAGCTTTTTTTACACAAAATACGTACATGTAATTGGCTTGATTTACTGAAGGATTGAAATATAGAAAGCACTACAACACTTTTTCTCTAAAATCTTTGCAAAAGAGGTAGAAAAACAAGCTCTCTTTGATGGCGATGTAAAACTTATCTTTGCAATAGCAGCAACGATAGTCTTGCGAACAATGTCATATCATTGTCGAGGCAATGTGAATCACGCGTGAGGCGCTAAGCTGATCGAGTAAGCCATGCGAAGGCAGGCGTTGGTTAAGAGATGGCGCACTAGTACTCGCGTGTTAATTCCTATAAAGCTCAACCCAGACCCCGGACGTGAGGGTCGAGGGCCGTGGAAACTACTTATCGAGCTAAGAGATCAGAAAATCCGCTGAGAAATAATTACGTTCGTGATTTCACTGAGGAGCAGCCTCCTTCCCAGCCGTTGTACATGTGTGGATCTTTACCCGACGCACCTCCCCAGAGGTGTTGGCTGACGACCCAACTAAAGGGTTCTTGGGCACACACGAGGTACGTTATGGAATTTGAAAGCTCCTTGTTTATATCTTGATTTATTCTAGTTCTAGTCGGCGTTTTTTCACAATCTCTGCTGTAAAACAATTGGTTGTGCCATGGAAAGTTGGTATCAAAGAAAAGTAAGTTTTTTCGCGTTACGGTTCGCGACCCTAGACAGAAGGGTCCTATATACCCCTCCTCCAAAGATCCCGCTCGTTGTTCGTATTACATAGCAAAAGGGCCTGAGTTGGAGGCCTGAGTTTTGTAGGGAGAGGGGAGGAGCAACCTAGCCTTTTTATAGGCCTGGGACAAACTACATGGCAGTATAGTACTTGAATACACATGGTAGTGCCTGGATTCAAAATGAATGATGTTTTTATTCGTTGATCTAAGCTTTTTTTTTTTTAACTAATGGCTTTCTTGGGCCCTTTTCAATAAGCTACAAAGCAGAAAATAACCTTTTTTATAGTTTTTTCCTTCCCTCTTTGTGGGGACCCATGAGGACCCTCCAGATTTCCACATTTAACAGTTGTACTGCAGAAAACCAGGTTTTCTGGGTCTTTTTCTGTTGGACGCAAAGAATGGCCCCTTGTCTGAAGAGACCCCGCAGTGCTGGTGTGTTTTCCATATTCATGTCCCCGTATGTGCAACGATGAACACATTAGCCCAAACAAAACAATAGAGTGTAACAGTTCTCTGCTCTGTCACTGCGTTTAGCCTTAGAGAAAACGTTTATATTCTAATAAGCAGAAAAACAACCGACACAGTGGTGTGGAAAGGACACGACCAGTTGTTTATTGAGGACGAATAGTCAAAAAAAACTTACATACAAGCAATAGCATAGTTAGTAGATAAGCAAGTGAATGCACAAGAGAAAATTACATGGACACTGATAAAAATAAGTTAAATGCATTGAAAATACTATAAAAAATTATACTCGGCAATATGCGCGCGAAAAAATGGTTGTGTCGAGTGATTTGGGCGAGAGGCGACAAGGGTTAAATACCATCATGATGATAGTGTGATAGACGTCCCTTGAGGAAGGCGAGGCGATAAATGCAAATGCCAAACATAAACACATGTATTGTTCAACTATTTTTCGAAATTTAATTAATGCAGAACGTTGTAATCTTTATCTAAAATGTTCTATACTCCTCCAATTGTTGACCGTAAAGGTGCTACGTCAAGAGAATGTCTCAGATTTTTGGCCCAAACTGTTCTACAATTAGTGGTAGGCAACTTAACCCATGAAAACATTTCTTTAAACATCTAAAGGTGTGTCCTTAATTTGCAGAAAGAAATCAAACTACGGCTATAAATATTGATTTTTTTTGAAGACGCGCGGAAGCAACTTCAAAAGTTTAGTCTCAATTTTTTAAGATGCATGCAATCCATTTCCATCCTGGCGATCCGCAGCTAAAGACGCTTGTTATTAGTTTCAGTGTTCTAAGGGACTATTCATTTCTTTAGGGTGGGGGGGGGGGGGGTGATGGTGGAATTTGATGGATAGACAGTTATATATAATGTCCTCCCTTTTTCATGGGAAATTTTTTACCTGCCCCCTCGCGTAATCCAATTTGTTTCGATGACCCCCCCCCCCAAAAAAAAAGGAATAAATAAATAAATAAATCAAAAACAATGATCAAGTGAAACTTTAAAAAAACTTATCAAGCCTTATGATTGAAGAGTGCATTAGTTGTTCAGTCCTAGTAATAGACAAACTACATCCCCCCAAAAAGGTGACATTGGCTTGACTGTTTAGGTTGACTGCATTTGTAACCAAATAGCTGTTGGGTTGAGTTAATGGTGTTTGGTACATAATAAAGGTGGGGGGGTGGGGGGTCTGGGGGCGTGCTCCCCCGGGAAAATTTGAACGTTCAGAACCTCACGAGTCAGGAATGTTTTTTGTGCATTCTTACAATACTTTAAAGTATAATTATTGTCAGTGACCCCCCCCCCTTCCAGACCATATTTTGTTTGGCTGGCCCCCCTTTAAAGCCATATTTTTTTTATGGCTCCCCTCAAATCCCCCCCCCCCCCAATACCTCATAAAAATGAACGGTCCCTTATCTAGTAATTGTTAATAAACATGGACCATTATTTGTAGGTTTCCTAAGACACAAATATAAATTTGGGCCGTTCAAAAATCTTTTAGAATCCGTGAGAAAGCATATACAGTGGCGGATCTAAGGGAAGGGCCCGGGGGCCCGCGCCCCCTTATTTTTAGAACAAATAGAGGCCCGAATGGCCGAAAAATTGTTTTTGAGAGCGCCCCCCCCTCCTCCCCCCTTATCTGAAGGTCTGGATCTGCCACTGATGTATGCTTAAATATAATAAAAAACTACAATTTACGATTCGGGGGGAGGGGGTGGAGGTCATTTCTCTTTTAATTCCGTCCCAAGGCCGGGCCAAACGCACGCAACATTTTAACACAACATATCCCAACATTGTTGGGTCATATTGTGTGAGATGTTGTGAAGCAGCTGGCCAAACGCAGGCAACAGTTGAACGCAGCATATCGCAACGTTGTTGTGCACAGCATGTTGCAATCGTTTGGCCACCCTGTTGCGATATGTTTCAGCATGTTGGATGGTGCAAATCGAACTAGAGCGCATGCTCCAGCGCAACAATGTTGCACGAACGTGGCCAAACGAGTACAACATCATGCAACATCCAAAAATGTTGCGAGATGTTGGGAGAAAAATTTGACTATTTTCAAACTTGGTCCAGCATCATCCAACATGTTGTAACAGGGTCATCAAACGATTGCAACATGCTGGGCGCAACAATGTTGGGATATGTTGCGTTGAAATGTTGCGTGCGTTTGCCCGGGCCTTCAGACTCTTGTTCAATAGTGCGTGAAAAAAAAGTCCACTGTATGCATAATAAAGCCCTTTCATTGTTTCAGCCTAACAAAAATTAGCACTTTTTGTTGACCTAGATCTGTGTCACGCCGATAGAGTTGCTGAAGTGTTCCAGCAACGAACAAGCAGCTTGCATTGAAGAAGAAAGGGCTGAATACATGTAACATGGCATCTGGTGAAACGTTTGATTTAACCACCGAAAAACCTATAAAGCGGCGAACTAATCGATTTTGGTGCCTGCTTGCCCTGGGAATATTTGCTGCTGTCGTTATCTTCTTTGTTGGTTTCGTGATCGGTTATTTTGCGATGAAAGCTCGAACAAGCGAGTCGCCGTCGTCATCCGGTAAGGACGAAACCAAGGGAAAGAACGGCGAATATAACTACAAAAAATACCACGAACAGATGGTTAATTCACTCAGGGCGGAGAGTGTGCAGGCATTTTCCCGGTAAGTTGTAGATATATATAGAGCACTCAGGACGCGTGGCTGTCCATTTGTTCGCATATCAGTGTAATAATGGTATGAAGCGTTAGTAAAGCTCATGCCAGGTAAAGATATCCCACACCAGTCATAAGGACTCAACAAAACTGCGAGCTGAAAAAAAACTACGGATAGTTACTTCAGAAAGGAATCGACGCATCGTCAGTGTCGCACGGCTTTCCATAGATCTTTCTCGACTGATTAGCAATGCGCTTTTCCTTCAATGGAATGTCCTTGGAATGTACAGTGCGTATGCGAAGGGCTGCAAAAATCAGAATTTAAAACGCCAAAATAGATCTAGATAAAAATTAACCGTTCTGAAACGTTATGCAAGACCTATAAGTTTAGAGAAGAAGTTTTGTAGAAAAAGATTTAAGTAAAAAATTGTATTTTTGAATGCTTCAATAGCTTTACATGACCTCTGTGTCGAATTCTCTAGTTTTTGTCAGAGATTAGCATATCTGAAAGATCTAGAGCAAGAGATAGGGGCCGTGTTGCTCTAAGGAACATAAAGACAAGGACAAAGATCATTATTTGTGCACTTATTCCATCAGGCTTACAGGAATATAATACTAAAACTGAGTAAAATAAAAACACTGGTTATATCACAGAAAGATCGGTTCCTTGGTCTCCTTTTTGCCTTCTTGTTTGCTTCGTTTGTTTGTCTGTTTGTTTTTTGCTGTTGGTTTTCATTTTACAGTACCGTGGACTTTTAAACAGCTCGGTGGCCCCCACCATGGGAAATTTGCCTATTTTCTTTCATAAAATACTTTTGTCCAGTTTGGCCCAGAAAGGGTGGGTATTGCAAGAATTGAGTTACAGAATTAGTAAGAAACGCTATCACAGAGAATTATTCAGGACCTCTGTCAAAGAACCCTAACTTCTTCTCTTTGATCGTCCAATACCGTGGACTTTTGAACAGCTCGGGTACCCCCACCGTGGAACAATCTCCTATTTTCTTTTGGTGGGCAGTGCAGGAATTGATTATCAGATAATTAAAAATCCACTCACAGATAATCATTGGACGGCTGTCAAAGAATCCTAGGCTCCTAGCTTCGTAGCTCTTTTTGGTTATAATTATCTGACTGATTGATTGATCCATACTCTTCTTTAGAGCGTCTTAAAACGAACCCAGGGGACGTGTAGGGGTTTAAAATCAGCGATGCTCGTGGCATTCTAGACTTGCTCCAAGTCGACCTCTTACAGCAAGTATAGCGAGCGTATAGCTAGCGAACGAGGGCGCAGTCGCGAGCGAGGTTTTTTAAAAGGCCCAACCAACCAGAAAAAAAAATTAAAGGACTTTGAGAAAGTCTAGTGGAATTCCTTACATTTCTTGATCTTGTCGTATATTTTTCCAGTCATTTCACCAAGCGCCCGCACATCGGTGGCGGAGAACAAAACAAGAAGCTCGGCGAGTACATCCGTGACAAGTGGATCAGCTATAAGTTTGATCACGTGGAGATGGTGCGGTATGACGTCCTTTTATCCATGCCACCAAGGGATAAACCAAACGTCGTCACCATCCTTAATACAACCGACAACAGCGATATCTGGAAAGTAGAGGGGCCAGAAAAGGTAAGTCTCTTCTTGCCTCTTGCATGGCCCATGAATAGAGATAAGGAGAAGTTCCTACAAGTGAAAACACAAGCGGTTCGTAAAATAACGTAGGTAGTTATTTTACTGCTTGTAAACATATGCTGCTGTCACATGCAAGTTTTTAAAGTTCCCTAATTTAAAACTGCGAAACTGTGTCTTGCAGCTGAAAGCCTCGTGTGTAAATGAGCGGATAAAAATGTCACAAAGAGTCAATGAAACAAATGGCGATGAAACGTTTTTATTATTCAAAAACAAACAACAGGTATGATTTTGAGCTAGCAAACGAAGGCACGAACGCACATAAAAAACAAAAAAGGGCAAAGAGTAAAGGACTGAAGGAGGTATGGTTTCATTTTTCTTTGGGATTTTATTCAAAGGGTAGCCTCAAATTGTTTTGTATTTTTGGTAAGATTGCAGAGCCAAGTGAAAACGATTCTCTTGTTTTGCCGCCATTCCTCGGTTACTCTCTACCAGGAGTGGTGCCGGCCGCTGACCTGTTGTATGCAAACTACGGTACCGTGAAGGACTTCCAAGAACTGGATAAAAGAAACTTGAGTTGTACTGGAAAGATTGTGATCATGCGCTATGGAAAAATATTTCGAGGAAATAAGGTAATATTCGAATGTCAACGACTTTTTATAATGAGTTGTTTCTTATCTCTTTTATAAGACCCCTGTCATATCAGTTTTCCGAATACCTGCAGTGTCCAATGCGATCTTAATCATGTAAAGGTGGATAGATTGTGCTAGTTAATTCAGGAAAAGTTGCTTCACAATATACCCGGGCAAAAGTTGCTCTAAAGTTGCTCAAATATCAAAAAGTTGCCAAAAGTTGCTTGCTCGTTTACGTGAATTTTGCGTTTTCTAGAAATTGAAGCGCTTGCAGGTTTACTAAGAGTTGTCCTAGCGTCTATGGCAACCTCAATGGGGTCAATGTCTGAATTATTTCCATTTTCCTCGTCTGAAATTTCGTCTGATTGTGATGCCATAAGTGACTCGCACTTCAGCAAATACCAAGATGGCCGGCGGCGTTGCCGGCGGCAGGCTCTATGTTGCAGCGAAGAACCGCTGGATTTAAGCGCCTGTTAGATAGATAGCCGATCTCCCGATTTCGTGGGCGTAAAGCAAGTGTTATTTTATTGTCATTTTATTATATATCCTTAGTTTTAATAAAATCAGTTTTGATAAAACCAGTTTTAATAAAATCCTTCGAAATAAAACGACCTTTTGTGGTTTGGATGGGTTTTATATCATTTTTTTGCTCAAAAGTTGCCCTAGGTTGCTGGTACTACAAAAAGTTGCTCAAAAGTTGTCGAGCACAATCTATTTATGCCTACTGAAATGCCGTATACCACGGAGTAGCAAGGGGATATAATACACGGCAGGTCACGCGAGACCAACAGTCAATCAGAACAATATTTAAATTAAATGGTATATCAAATGATCTACAATCAGCGACAAGATTAGTTGAGACGCTTTTTAGAAAATGACACTTTACGAGAACCACAGTTTGTACACGTACTGTGGTTTGCGCAGTCTTAAATAATAATAAAAGAAACGTTGTTTGAGAGGGGGAGGGTGGGGAATTTGTCGAAGACACTCGAAAATACTGACTAAAAAAAAATTGTGTCTCATCACTTTTGTCGCCCACGGTATAATAAAATGGTCTCTGTGTAAGTCAGAGAACTTGGTGTCAAATAATGAACATCTATAACATCTTTTAACGTCTGTTGGCTCCTTTGTATTTTTTGCCATTCCTCCTTCAGATACTAATTAAAAATATTATTGAAATGATACTGATTAATAACGATCACGCTCCCAAGAGCATTAAAAAGTCATTGGATTTTAGAGACGTCAGATACGATCTGAGAGGAACCGACATCCTGAAACAGCCAAGGGTCAACACCACCACCTACGGCCTCAAATCGTGGCGTTGCCTAGCGCCAAAGTTGTGGAACTTACTTCCAGATTCGTACAGAACCAACAGATCTTTTAAGGCCTTTAAAAATAGTATAATGAAAATTGACCTTTCGGGCCTTTTAACCTAATTTTAGTAGTATCAACTCATTTATTGTACAGCATATTGTATATATAATAATTACTTTAGATTTTATCTCATCATCCTGACTTATATATTTTTTATTTATTTATTCACTTATTATCATTATTTTTATTTATTTATTTTTTTATTTTTTTTTTTCGTAACTAATTTAGGTGGAATACCTGTAAACTAGCTGGTGTGACATTTCTGCAATGTCACACCTTATTGCTAAGTGTATGACACATTAAACGACTATTGTATTGTATTATTGTATTAATATTGTATAGTAGTCTAACTATGAAGAAAAGTGAAGGCTAACTTGACACAAACAGTTTTATGTATTTCTTGTATCAAGGTTCAAAATGCAGAAGCATGTGGAGCTGCTGGTGTGCTGCTGTACTCTGATCCAGCGGACTACTCCCCAGAAGGCATGAACAACACGTTCCCAAAGACATGGTGGCTGCCAGGGACTGGAACCCAGAGAGGAACCATTGGCAGGACAAATGGCGATCCTTTGACCCCACTCCTCCCGGCCATAGATGGAGTATACAGAATAACTAGAAATGATACCGACGTTTTGCCAACCATTCCCGCGCAGGTGATAACTTATAATGACGTGGTGGAATTTTTGAAACGCCTTAAAGGTAAGCCGACATGCAATTCCTGATCAGCGAAGAACAATTAAAACAATCAATTATATGCTTATAAAAATGGTAGAGTTTATAATTGATCTCGAGGACACATTCAAATCAGGAACTTTTTATACTGAGGTGAATTGTTTTCATCATCATCATCATCATCATCATCATCATCATCATCATCATCATCATCATCATCATCTGTCCTTTTTACGTCCATGGGACGCATTAAACCTCAGAGAAAAGACCAAACCCAAATACTAACCCCTTACGTCCTCGTTTGTGAGAGGTGGGCAACAGTGGAGTAGGAGAATGCCTGTCAGGGTGAAGTAGCGGTGAAGGCCTGGCAGGAAACCTGAACAAACTGGCAAGTTGGGGCTATGGCAAGTCTACAGGGGGCTAGTCACTCCCTTAGACTCAATTTTGGACTACAGAAACCGAATAATTGTTTAGTTGTTCAAAACATAAGCTTGATTTTTACATCTTTTAGCGGGCACTGAGCAGGGTACATGCACCACCTTTGTGTTGCCTTTACGTTACAGACACCGACAATACTGTGCACGAGTTGACTTAGGGCCTGTTTACATGATTCCGGAATGACTTACATTCCGCCGGAACGAGTTCATTCCATCCCCATACATTTCTCTGTATCTGTTTACATGATACCGAGACGAAAGTCTAGTCATTCCGGAATGAGTTCATTCCGGAATGAAAGTTACGTTCTGGAATACAATTTCATTCTGGTATCATGTAAACATAGAACGAATTTCGTTCCGAGATGAAATCGCAACTCATGAAACCGCATACGGACTACACAGTTTGAATTCAGAGCGAAAAAACGTAATAGCACTGATTTACTGTTTAGCCCAAAGAAGTAGCTCTATGGTCAAATTACATGTTTGCGCGAAAAATGCGCCATCTTGTTTTGCTCTCGCGCGAAACTCGCGCCACCTTGTTTTGATCTCGCGCGAAAACGGCGCACGTAAAATTGCCTTTGGCTGAACCGGTCGACTCTGTCATGTAAATGCAGAACGATCTTCATTCCGGAACGAGTTTCGTTCCGGAATGAAAGTCATTCCGGAATCATGTAAACAGGCCCTTATATTGGAAGCAGTGGTACGAGACACGATAACGAGAACGAGCAGGGTACTATTTTTCCGGTGACGTAATGGTCATCTAACCAATCAGAGGAAGGCCTTTCTGTGTCTGAGTCTCAAAGAGTGACAAACGAAATGAGTTCGATGGCTGCTAATGGAACGACAGTTACTAAAATAATTAACAAATTATCATGCATTGAGCCTCGTTATTCATTAATCAGCAATCTTTAAGTTGACTTGAACTCTTCAGCTAACTTTCGAATACTAATAATACTGATTTATTTCATCATTTGTTTTTGTGCCTTCTCTTTGTCTTTATCATTACAAAAAAACACGTTGCACAGCAATACGCATGAGCTGACTATCATTTGCAGGTAACTCAAATCGAGTGTCAATAACTTTTGTTTGCTGTTTCTGTTCCAGGTGATCCAGTACCTCCAGAATGGGTGGGTGGCTTAAACATCGTATACAGGTTTGGACCAGGCTTTAAAGATTCAGACTTAAAAGTCAGACTTGAAGTCAACAACCAGTTCGTCACGAAACCTGCGTTCAACGTGATCGGTACGATCATAGGAAAAGAAGAACCCGACCGCTTGGTGCTCATGGGAAACCACAGAGACGCATGGGTGTTTGGTGGGGTGGATCCATCAAGCGGGACAGCGGTCATGATGGAGGTGACACGTGGTATAGGAGAGCTGCTGGCCAACACTGACTGGCGGCCCAGGAGGACGATCGTGTTTTGTAGTTGGGGTGCTGAGGAGTTCGGTCTTATTGGCTCTTATGAATGGGTTGAAGAAAACAGAAACATGCTCAGGGATCGCGCAGTGATGTATTTGAATGCTGATTCCGCAGTGGCAGGGAACTACAGCTTTGGTGCCAATGGGAATCCTTCCTTGAAGTCACTTGTCTATCAACAGTCCGCGTTCGTGAAGGATCCCAATGCGCATGACAAAGAGGCAAGTCTGTATGACAGCTGGTCGATCAAATATCCATCTTCCTCAGAACCAGGGAAGCCTCACTTCGGAGGTCTCGGCTCCGGTTCCGATTATGCACCATTCAGTCATTTCATCGGAATACCAAGCATTGACATGAGTTATAGATTTAGGAGCTTGGACAGAAGCCTTTACCCTGTTTATCACACAGTACACGACACCTTTTACTGGCAAAAGACCTTCAACGATCCGCATTTCACCACTCACTTGTCCATGTCTCAAATCGGGGCCAGGATTGTTCTTGAGGCTGCTGACACTCGCATTCTTCCTTACAATCTTACTGATTACAAGAAAGCCCTGGAAAGTAGTCTTGCAGCGCTGGATAAACATTATAAGTCGTTACTGTTGCAGGGGAATGTAACTCTGGAGTACTTGGCTCGTGAAATAGAAAACTTTTCAAGAAATGCGGAAGAGTTCGAGAAGAGAAAGGCGGAGGCCAGCGATACCCAAGACTTTGCCAAACTGCGCATGCTCAATGATCAGATGATGTCTATGGAGCGCGCCTTCATTTGGCCGCTTGGACTGCCGGGAAGGAAACTAGTCCGCCACGTGCTGTTCGCGCCTCAAATGCACAACATCTACGGCAGTTCAAGCTTTCCGGGAATCACTGACGCATTGTTCGATATTGAGAAGACCAACAACTGGAAATTGGTCAAGGAACAAGTGTCAATCGCCATAACATGCGTGCGAGAGGCTGGCAAGATATTGGCGGCAGTAGACAAGTAGCTAGAGATTCGTCTCACAAAGGTGTGACAGCGTTGGTGAGATTTGACTAAACAAGTAGCACAAGTTAGCGGTGCTATTTACTGTGGTACATTAGAAACAAACTAGCTTCGGATATTTCCTAATTGAAGTATTGTAGTGCCACCAACTTGTTTTTAATTCAAAGCGAAATTTTGTTTGAAGTTTTAGTATTATGAATGTGCCAACAAGTCAGCTCAAGTTATCTATGCTAGCTTCAGTGTAAACTATCTTTGGGTATTCCGTGGAAAATGTACTGTAGAAGAACAATGTTTATAAATATACCAGCTGTTGTTATTAGCGCCTGTCAATGGTACAAAAGTATACTCAAATATGTTAATTTTCCCTGAACCCCGACAGCCAATGGCTTTTCTTACACAAAATACGTCACATGTAATTGGCCTGATTTACTGAACGGATTGAAATATAGAAAGCAATGCAACACTTTTTTTTGTAAAATCTTTGCAGAAAAGGTAGAACAACAAGCTCTCTTTGTTGCCAATGTGAAACTTATCTTTGCAATGGCAGCAACGATAGTTTTGCGAACAATGTCATATCATTGTCGAGGTAATACGCATCATGTATAAGGTGTTAAATAACCGACTGAAGCCATGCAAAGGCAGGCGTTGATGAAGAGACTGCGCACGAGTATTCGCGTGCTCATTCCTATGAGGCTCAACCCAGACCCCGGGCGCGAGGGTCGAGGGACGTGGGAACTACTTATCGAGCTAAGAGATCAGAAAATCCGCTGGGAAAAATTCCGCTGTGATTTCACTGGGGGTCTTTCCGTTTTTTTGGGGGGTCTGGGGCAAACTACATGGCAGTATAGTACCTGGATACATATGGTAGTGCCTGGATACGGAATGAACGATGTTTTTATTCGTTGATCTAAGTTTTTTTTAACTAATGGCTTTCTTGGGCACTTTTCCATATGCTACTAAGCAGAAAATAACCTTTTTTCTTTCCCTCTTTGTGGGGACTTTAAGGAACCTTCCAGATTTCCACATTTAACATTTAACTGCAGAAAACCAGGTTTTCTGGGGTCTTTTTCTGTTGGACGCAAAAAATGGCCTCCTATCTAAAGAGACCCCGTCGTGCTGGTGTGTTTCCATATTCATGTCCCCGTATGTGCAACGATGAACGCAATATAGCCCAAACAAAACAATAGGGAGTCTTTGGGTAACAGTTCTCTGCTATGTCACTGCGTTTCGCCGCAGAGAAAACGTTTATGTTCTAATAAGCAGAAAAACAACCGACACAGTGGTGTAGAAAGGACACGACCAGTTGTTTATTGGAGACGAGAAATGATAAGGCTTACATACAAACAAAAACATAGTTAGTGGCTAAGCAAGTCAATGAACAAGAGAAAATTACTTGGACACCGAGGAAAAGAAGCTAAATGGAAACAAAATACTAGAAAAAATTATACTCGGCAATATGCGCGCGAAAAACTGGTTGTGTCGAGTGACTTACGCAAGAGGCGACAAGGGTTTAGTACCATAGTGTGAGAGACGTCCCTTGAGGAAGCAGATTGTTCAACTATTTTCGAAATTTAATTAATGGAGAACGTTGTTATCTTCACCTAAAATGTTCTAGAGTTCTCGAATTGTTGACCTTAAATTAAAGGAGCTACGTCCAGGGGGATGTTTTAGATTCTTGGTCTAAACTGTTCTGAAATTAGTAGTGGCAACTAAAAGGGGAAGTATTACGGGGATTTTGTGTAACTTCAAAAGTTAAAAAACATTTCAGTGTCAATGGAAACTTTAAATAATGGTCCAGGTTCGTTATAAATTACCACTTGAAACTGTCGAAGAGTGTCTCTGGCCATGGGTGGACAGGGTCGAAATGAATTTAAACTTGAAATATTCCGGCGGAAGTTTTAAGTTCTCGCCAAGTTCTCTCACTTTTTGCCAAAATACGCTATAGACGATCATGATTTGCTCCTTTATTTTTTCAAGAATTCGGTTGATATCCTCCTCTTCGTGTTCTATGATTATTTTCTAAACAAGTTAAGGTAATTACACCACAGTTTCGACGAAAAACAATCAAAATCCAACATTATCTATCTAAAGGAAGAAATGTCCTTAACTTGCAGATAGAAATCAAACTACGGCTATAAATTTTGATTTCTTTTTGAAGACCCGCGGGAAAAACTTAAAACGTTTAAGCTCAATTTTTCAAATTGCAATCTATTTCCACTCCATCTGAACCATCTGCAGCCAAAGCTGTTTTTAACAGTATCAGTGCTGTAATATAGTAATTGTTATTAAAAATGGACCGTTATTTGTAGGTTTTCTCACGACACAAATATATATTTTGGTTGTTCAAAAAGTCTGTTAGAATCGGTGACAAAGTCCCTTTAAGTGTCATATAAACTTAAAAATAATGAAAAAAATACAATCTTGGACAATTGAGATGAAAAATTAAGATCACCCTTAACCATTTCAATGATGACGCTTTTTGGTTTTAGCCCGAATTTATCGACGATTCGGGGGGAGGGGGTGGAGGTCATTTCTCTCTAAGACGGAACTTGCTCAATAGTGCGTGAAAGTCCACTGTATGCATAATAAAGCCCTCGCATTGTTTCAGCCTAACAACAGTTCGCACTGAATGTTGACTTGTAGGTCTGAGTCACGGTAAAGAGTTGCTCAAGTGTTAGCTACGAGCAAGCAGTTTAAAGAAGTAGCGGCTGGGTTATTGTAACATGGCATCTGGTGAAACGTTTGATTTAACCACCGATAAACCTATAAAGCGGCGGACTAATCGATTTTGGTGCCTGCTTTCCCTGGGAATATTTGCTGCTGTCGTGATCTTTTTTGTTGGTTTCGTGATCGGTTATTTTGCGATGAAAGCTCGAACAAGCGAGTCGCCGTCGTCATCCGGTAAGGACGAAACCGAGGGAAAGAACGGCGAACATAACTACAAAAAATACCACGCACAGATGGTTAATTCACTCAGGGCGGAAAGTGTGGAGGCATTCTCTCGGTAAGTTGTAGATAAAGTACTCAGGGCGCGTGGATTGTACTGTCGTGAATTGTAATAAACGTCGTGAATTGTAATACCTGTCGTAAATTGTAATAACAGTTGTCGTGATTTGTAATAGCTGTCGTAAATTGTAATAACAGTTGTCGTAAATTGTAATAATGCACCTATCGCAAATTGTAATAACATGCTGTCGTAATTTGTAATACGCCGAGCTGTCGTAAATTTAATAGCACATTGCCGTTTTTGTAATAACCAGTATTATCATATATTATTTTGCCATTTAACTCTGGAAATCGTTTATCTATTAATTGCAAGCATTTCACAGGAGGAGTAGTAAGAGGTTCCGGTATTCTTTTTAATAAAAATGTGCATTAGAGTGATTTCATTTAACCCGTGAAACACTATCTACCAGTCAGTGCGCAATAGTCATAAAAAGAAAAAATGGAATAAGTGTCTAATAGTATCAAAAAGTGTAATAACTAACGGGTTTAGTGAAATCACTCTATTTTGATTAAAGGAACTATCATGGATTTAGCCAAAATTAGGCATCGGAAATGACCACCAAGTTCGGTAAAATATAACAATAGCCCCTAAAACAGTGAAGGAACATTTCAATAATGTAATCAATAATCTTGTAATCCCCGGTTCAAGACCTGCCTCTGCCACTAGCTGGATTTTTTTTCGGTTGTCCCGAGTTCAAATCCTCGACCACGCTTGTATATAGCCAACTGTCTGCCCCCTGCCAGTTGGATTTTTAACCTTGTTATTTTATTTAAAAATATTTTTTCCAATGTTTCAGTGGCATGCCTGTAAACTAGCTATCTGAAATAAAGTGAACCATATAAACTATATTTTTTTTTTTTTATTTTAGAAAAAAGGGGAGTAAGTACTGTGATATGGTTTTTTGAAATTTATTGGGCTGCACAGTTTTCAATAACGCCTGGGAGACAAATTTGGTTCAATGCAGAAGTATTTTTCATTTGATCAAGGAGTTCTTTGCAAAATGAAAGTTTCATAGCAAGTAGCAAACTTAAAAAATAAACTTAACTCAGCCGTGACACAGTTCCTTTAAAGAAGGTAATATTTAAAATAAAACCCATTATCCACCTTAAGAAATAAAGACCAGTGACTTAAGGGACCGACTAGAGAAATAAATAACTTTCGTTTCCCTTTATGTGCTTTGCTGCAAATTTGTTCCAGTGAGAAGATTAATAATGTTGGATAGCCCTCAAGACGATATCAAGCAGTAAAATAAATTTATGCCACGCGTTCTTTAACTGTTATTCCTTATAGATAACGAAAATGAGATTTCTCAATGATTTTTTTCCTAATTCTTATTTCAGGGCTGTAACTAGCAAGAGGCAAGACGAGGCACTTGCCTTGTCTAAATTTTTACCCAAAATTAAAAACAAAATATTTTTCTCAAGAAATAACTCATGAAAAATGTCTCTGAAAGAGATTCATAGCCTCTAGATTTCAAATTTTCTGGAGGGCATGCCCCACAAACCCACTAGCAAGATCTTGCCTCGTTTATGCATGTGACGCATTTTATAGAATTATTACAAAACACGGCAATTTGTTATTACAATTTACGACAGCTCAGAGTATTACAAATTACGGCAGTGTGTTATTACAATTTGCGATAGGTGCATTATTACAATTTACGACAACTGTTATTACAATTTACGACAGCTATTACAAATCACGACAACTGTTATTACAATTTACGACAGGTATTACAATTCACGACGTTATTACAATTCACGACAGTACAGTGGATGCCCATTTGTTCGCATGTCAGTGCAATACGTGAGACATAGTGTGATTTATAAGTACAATCGCAAGCTAACACCAGGTGAAGAAAACCGACCATTGTTCAGGAGACATTAAAATTACGTGCTAAAACAAAACTTCGGGTAGTTACTTCGGAAAGGAATCGACGCATCGTTAGTGTCGCACGGATTTCCATATATTTTTGCGACTGATGCTAAAGCGCTTTTCCTTCAATGGAGTGTCCTTGGAATGTACGGTACATTTGCGAAGGACTGCAAAAATCACAATTTAAAACGCCAAAATAGATTAAACTATCTTTCTGTGAAGTTATGCAAGACCTTTTAGACGTTTTCTAGAAAAAAACTTTAAGTATCAAACTGTGATTTATGCAGTTTGTATGCTTGCTGCACATGACCTCTGTGTCACATCACTAAAAAGAATTTTGTCAGAGATTAGCATATCCGAAAGATCTCGAGTAGGGGCCTTGTTGCTATAAGAAATGTAGAGACAAAGAAAAATATCTTTTTAATCAATCAGGCTTACAGGAATACAATACTAAAATTGTGTAAAACAACAACACTGGTGATAAGTTCCGTGGTCTTCTCTCAATTAATTTTGCCTTTTTTGTTTGCTTTGTTTGTTTGTCTGTTTTTTTTGTTGTTTTTTATTTTGCTTTTGGTTTTTTTTTTACAGTACCGTGAACTTTTAAACAGCTCGGTTGCCCCCACCGTGGAAAATTTGCCTATTTTCTTTCGTAAATACTTATGTTCAGGTTTGGCCCAGAAAGGTGGTATTGAGTACTACATAATTAAAGATACGCTATCACAGAGAAGCATTCGATCTCTGTCAAAGAACCCTAACTTGTTCTCTTCGACCTATCGATTGATTGATTGACTGTCCGACTGACTGACTGATTAATTGATTGGTGGCATGCTCGATCACCAGCACCTGGAAAAATTGTCCATATCAGTTCCCCACAGAACTTAGAAAGACCACATATCTGAGAGCGTGTTGAAACAATCCCAGGGGAAGTGTACGGGGATTATAATCATTGATGCTCGTGACATTCCTTACACTTCTTGATCATGTCGTATATTTTTCCAGTCATTTCACCAAGCGCCCGCACATCGGTGGTGGAGAACAAAACAAGAAGCTCGGCGAGTACATCCGTGACAAGTGGATCAGCTATAAGTTTGATCACGTTGAGATGGTGCGGTATGACGTTCTGTTATCCATGCCACCAAGGAATAAACCGAACGTCGTCACCATCCTTAACACAACCGACAACAGCTCTCTCTGGAATGTAGAGGGACCAGAAAAGGTAAGTCTTTTGTTGCCGCTTGCGCGGCCCATGAGTAGAATTCTAATTGACAACCATAAGCTTGTACGGTATTATTCGATTTTGAAGCAAAAACACAATCGGTTCGTAAAATAACGCTAATAGTTATTTTACTGTTTGTAAACATATGCTCCTGCCATATACAGCATTTAAACTTTCGTATAAGCTAAACGAAACTAAGTCTTGCAACTGAGAGCCTCGTACGTTTACAAACGAGCGAATATAAATTGTTACGAAGCGTCAAAAAAACAAAAGGCGATAGAACGTGTTTTTTAAAAAAAAAAAAAACAACAGATAATTGCAGAACAAACAATGCAAACTAAGGCATGAACGCACATCAAAACAAAAGAGGCCAAAGAGTAAAGGACTTAAGAACATTTAGTTTCATTTTTCCTTGGGTTTTTATTCAAAGGATAGGCTCAACTTGATTGTTTTGTATTTTTGGTAAGATTGCAGAGCCAAGTGAGAACGATTCTCTTGTTTTGCCGCCATTCCTCAGCTACTCTCCGCCAGGAGTGGTGCCGGCCGCTGACCTGTTGTATGCAAACTACGGTACCGTGAAAGACTTCCAAGAACTGGATACAAGGAACTTGAGTTGTACTGGAAAGATTGTGATCATGCGTTATGGAAAAATATTTCGAGGAAATAAGGTAATATTCGATTGTTAGTCATTTAACTTGGTTCAAATCTCTTTGGGGTTTTAGACCCCTGTCATATCAGTAATTAAAATACTTGCAGTCTTAACGAGGTTGTCTCAAATACAATCAAATTAAAAGGTGGATAGATTGGAAACAGAAAGTCACAAGACTCCCAAAGTAAGCCTCCCCTACCTTCTAGCCAATAGCCAATTAGAACAATCTTATAAATAGCATATGAAATATTCTATACACCTTGTTCATAATTGGCTGATTGTTTGGCTAGGTTTTCTAAAACTTCCATGATATCACATTAACCAGAGACTTGAATAATCTATATTTCTTTAAAATATTTTTCGTGCATTGTATTAATGGCTGCAAAGAGATTGCTTATACAGATTTGCTACATTTTCTACATTTCATTTTGTTTTCTTTGTATCAAGTCTCTCATGGGAATCAATTGCAACAGACTGAGGAATATTCCAAAATTTGCATTTTCCGTTGGAAAGCCTCGGAGCCATGTTACACACATGTTAGAATTTTGATATCTCGAACGTGGGCTATTAAATAACAAGAGTGAGTGAATGATATCAAGTTTAAGTCCATATTCTTGTTTCTTGAAGCCCACGGTTCTAAGACTTCTAAGTTTTACAATTTTGGCAAAGCATTTGTTCATAGAGCGAGGCTTGGATTACCATCACTGTTGATCTGTTTCACATTCACTTTAAGACGAGTGATGACACTTATTTCTTACATCTTGGTGGATTTACGTTTGTTATATTGCGAGCTAGATTGCGTTTGTTTTAACGAGGTTTTCGTTACACCGGAGTTCGATATGTAGGGGTTCTGTTCTGTTTTCTTCTAAGAAAACAACGTAACAGCTAATTTAAAAGTAGCACACTCATTTATGCATTTCTTGTATCAAGGTTCAAAATGCAGAAGCATGCGGAGCTGCTGGCGTGCTGCTGTACTCCGATCCAGCGGACTACTCCCCAGAAGGCATGAACAACACGTTCCCAAAGACATGGTGGCTGCCAGGGACTGGTACCCAGAGAGGAAACATTTGGATGTCAGATGGCGATCCTTTGACCCCACTCCTCCCCTCCATAGATGGAGTATACAGAATAACTAGAAACGATACCGACGTTTTGCCGAATATTCCGGCGCAGGTGATAACTTATGACGACGCTGTGGAATTCCTGAAACGCCTTAAAGGTGAGGTGACGTGTTCTTCGTGTAGGTTTCGTTCTTGATATCCTACATATTACAGTTAATCCTGTCATTGACCTAATGACCGTTGGACGATGTTGACCTGGTCGAGGTTGAGGCTGAGCCCCATGGGGGGTTGGGGGTCGGGAGGGTAAAAGCAGTTCAAAGTACGACCCTTGATATAGTGTGTGGGTCATTGTGCAATTTATTTGCTTTGGTGTTTCTGGTCGTGTTGGTGTCTCGCAGACTTTCCACGTAGTATCGGCCTTACTGTATTCTTTGTTAGGTGCTGTGTTTGTGCCATATTGGCACAATATTGTGTAAGATATTGTGTACCGTGCAGGCACAGTCTCCGTCAGTCTTGCTTCCGATTTTTCTTGGAAGATCGATGAGGACACTGCTCGCAGGGTAGGTATTGTGTTAAAACACTGGAAAGCGAGTTACCATTTTTAACAAGAGCACACAGCTACACATTACCATAGTAATTATTATTTATAGCAAAATCACCCTTACTAATGTACAAGAGTATGTATTAATATTTCTTTGTAAGGCAAGAGTAAAGATTGTTGTTGTTACTGATGACGTGCCTGCTCCCGGCCAATGAAAAGGAAGTAAAAAATATATGTATGATAATAACTTTTTTTCCTGTTTTTGTTCCAGGCGATCAGGTACCTACAGAATGGGCAGGTGACTTAAACATCGTATACAGGTTTGGACCAGGCTTCAAAGATTCAGATTTAAAAGTCAGACTTGAAGTCAACAACCAGTTCGTTACGAAACCTGTATTTAACGTGATTGGTACGATCATAGGAAAAGAAGAACCCGACCGCTTGGTGCTCATGGGAAACCACAGAGACGCATGGGTGTTTGGTGGGGTGGATCCATCAAGCGGGACAGCGGTCATGATGGAGGTGTCACGTGGTATAGGAGAACTGCTGACCAACACTGACTGGCGACCCAGAAGGACGATTGTGTTTTGTAGTTGGGCAGCTGAGGAGTCCGGTCTTATTGGATCTTATGAATGGGTTGAAGAAAACAGAAACATGCTCAGGGATCGCGCAGTGATGTATTTGAATGCTGATTCCGCAGTGGCAGGGAACTACAGCTTTGGTGCCAATGGGAATCCTTCCTTGAAGTCACTTGTCTATCAACAGTCCGCGTTCGTGAAGGATCCCAATGCGCATGACAAAGAGGCAAGTCTGTATGACAGCTGGTCGATCAAATATCCATCTTCCTCAGAACCTGGAAGGCCTCATTACGGAAATCTGGGTGCGGGATCCGATTACGTACCATTCAGCCATTTCATCGGAGTACCAAGCATTGACATGAGTTATAGATTTAAGAGTTTGGGTAGAAGTCTTTACCCTGTTTATCATACAGTACATGACACCTTTTACTGGCAAAAGACCTTTAACGACCCGCATTTCACCACTCACTTGTCCATGTCTCAAATCGGGGCCAGGATTGTTCTCGAGGCTGCTGACACTCGCATACTTCCTTACAATCTCACGGATTACAAGCAAGCCCTGAAAATTAGCTTCACGGCGCTGGAGAAACAATTCAAGTCGTTACTTCTGCAAGGAAATGTAACTCTGGAGTACTTAGCTCGTGAAATAGAAAATTTTTCAAGAAACGCAGACAACTTCGAGAAGAGAAAGACCGAGGCCAGCGACACCCAAGACTTTGCCAAACTGCGCATGCTCAATGATCAGATGATGACTATGGAGCGCGCCTTCATTTGGCCGTTTGGACTGCCGGGAACGGTGGCAAGGAAACTAGTCCGTCACGTGCTGTTCGCGCCTCGATTGCACAACAACTACGGCAGTGCAACCTTCCCGGGAATCACTGACGCGTTGTTCGATATCGAGAAAACCAACAACTGGAAAGTGGTCAAGGAACAAGTGTCTATCGCCATAACATGCGTACGAGAGGCTGGCAAGATTTTGGCGGCAGTAGACAAGTCTGAATAGACTGAGATGCGTGCCACACACTGTCAGGTGTATATATACTGGCGAGATTTGACTGTACAAGTAGCACATGTTAGTTTAGCTGTGGTGATAAACTACAAAACAGAGTAGCTTTGGGTATTTCGTAAAGAGACTGTACTGTGTTGCAACCTAGTTGTTTAAACTGAAAGTGACATTTCGCTTGAAATCAAATCAATTGATACTGTGACAGGCTCCTGATTGATATGAATCATTTGATGTACCAACTTAGTGCCTTCTAGTCAATGGTACGGAAGTATTTTCACTGAGCTTTCCTAAAAAGACACAATTGGGTTCATTTGTAAGGGATTGAACCCCCCCCCCCCCCCAGATAGCGTGCGAACACTTGCTCCTCTCCCTGTACCTGCGTAGGCCATTTCTAGCCTTTTAGGTTGTTGTCAGTATGTGTGCGCTTTTCTCCGAAACGTAGCATCACGCTGTGGTTGTTCTTTTACAAACCTAACAAAATGTTTCCAAGGTGGTGTTTTCATGCTTATCACAATGGTATATAGCCTCCCACGCAGTCGTTTTTAGGAGCGATCGTGTTTCACTTGGGGAGGAGTGAAACACGATCGCTCCTAAAAACGACGGAAGGATGATGAAGAAGGACGGCAAGTTTTAGTGTTTGTTCATTTAGCTATGCGTAGAGTGCATAAAGTTAATGTGATAAGTTCTGTGATCTTAGTTATTACGTTGTGCGGGGAACCTTTAGTATGGGTTTCCCGAGCTAAGTGGTTATTTTGACACGTTAATAAAGTTTCTATCTATTTGTCTAT
Source organism: Oculina patagonica (assembly GCF_052425735.1). Classification (NCBI taxonomy): domain Eukaryota; kingdom Metazoa; phylum Cnidaria; class Anthozoa; order Scleractinia; family Oculinidae; genus Oculina; species Oculina patagonica. Next base: position 21,570,468 of record NC_135759.1, read on the forward strand.
TTGAAAAGAACTTCGGAAACTTCATTTTCCAATGTAAACTAACCGAAAAGAAACCTTAAATTAAGGTTAACTCATGTACGCGGAAATATTTACTATGTCTCTAATTCCTCGCGAAGCGAGGCCGAAGGCCGAGCGTAGCGGGGTGTATAATTTTGTCCCTCAAAGGGCTCAGGCGGGATGAAAGCTCGTGTGGAGTTTACGGTCATATTTGTGAGCTTGGTGTATGGCGGAAATGACGTCACACGGCCGCGCGCTGGTGGCCTAATGGTGTGAGCGTCGAACTTCAAATCAGATCTTCGGGACTGAGGGCAGGGGTTCGAATCCGGCTAAAGTTTTTTTTTTCTTCTTTTTTTTTTTTACTTTTTATTTGTGGGTTCGAATCCTGAGCCTTTCATTTTTTTCGTTTTTCTTTTCGGATTAAAATACCACTGATTTCCACATAATACTCCCTCAACGCCTATTCAGGCTATAAACCTTTCATGGTCATCAGAGGCGCGCGGGCGGAGGGTTTCGAATTCTCCTGCCGTTCGTTTTTCTTTTTTTTAATGCCCTGAAATAAATGTTCAAAATGCGAATATCCAATAATTTGTCGATGATTTTGAAAATAGCCTGCGCTTCCCAACGCTTTATACCTCTTTACGAACCAGAAAGAGCCGCCATTTTCAAAGCGGAGTAGACCCTGGGAACGAGGGTGTCGCGGCCATGTCCGTTACTAGGCAACAATAACAAATCACCGGTTAAAACCGGTTATCACTCCTTATTTATAAGACCCCCCCTCCCTCCCCAACCCAGAGCTTCGCGAGGCCCTGCGAGTCACGTATTACTAGTATAGCTTTCAATTAGGCTCTTACCGAAAGTGCTCGTAAAAAAAAGCATTAAATGCTAAAAGAAGTGCTCGTTTTTTGCCAAAAAAGTGCTAAAATAATGCTAATTTTTTTAAAAAGTGCTCGTGGGTAACATAAAAATGCTCACTTTTTTCCGATTTTTTTAAAGCATAGAATATAACATTTTTCAGATTTTCAGTTACATTTTTCAACAATAAAATGTCACGATCAATGTTTGATGTCAGAGTACGCTCTCGAGCTATCTCTGCCTTGGCTGGCTGACTTCCATTGTTCCTCGATGACTACGTGGATGACGTCATCTTGGAACGAGTGTGATGGACTGGGTTTCTAGAAGGCAACCACTGACGTATCAAACCTATTCCCCAGGCCTCCACGGCTCCTTTGACTAAAATGAGGGCTAATGCATCTTTGGACGCCATAAATAAGGTCAGATTGTGCTTTTTAACACAAAATTAGACAAATAGTCAGTCGAAAATCCAAAATAATGCTAGCAGTGCTTTTTGGGATAAAATGTAAAAAAAATGCTCGCGAAGCCAAATAATGCCAAAAAAAGTGCTAGCACTTTCGGTAAGAGCCTACTTTCAATTCTTTTGTGTTAGTTGAAGAAAATTGGATCACGTTCGTTCTGGTTTCGAAGCATTCCGCCCAGCAACTGCAGTGATTGGTACCAAACATTTCGATTCAGTTTTAGGATAGAAAAACATCTCACGCCTCAAACTTCCGAATATTTACAATCCCTTTACGAGTTTCAAATGTTCTGTCTTTCCACTTCGTCACCATCAGTTTTCGGAATAGACCACGAGCAGTCCCTATTTTTTCTCAGAGTCCGTCGAGCGTTCGTCGGTCACGCCTCACCATGTCTCGTCCCCATTTTTCACGCTTCATTTATAATTTACATTTTTTCGGTTCACGCTCGATGGTACTCTGCGAAAAAAAAGAAAGAAAGGAACTGCTCGAAGTCTATTTTCGGAGGGATTTATTTTTTCAATTACAATTCGTTCACTGTCACTCTCGACTCTTTGCGTGACTTTATGTTTTGTGTCCCTTCCCCCCGTGTGATGGTTGTTTCGTGACCTGTCATACAAGGCTCTCGAGGATTCATTCAGCTGTATCTGATATACCGGTGTCTTTCCTTCGAAATGTATCTTGTAAGGCGATCGATTCCGCGATCAAATGTTAATATCAAGGGAAAGTTTGTGCTCCTCACGGGCTGTGACTCGGGCTTTGGTAGGGAAACCGCCATTCGACTGGACGAGATGGGAGTTCGCGTGCTGGCGACTTGTTTGACAAAAGAAGGAGAACAGAGTTTGAAATCCGCGACGAGCGACAAACTGAAAACATTTCAGATGGATGTGACAAACTCACAGCAGATCAAAGAAGTCTACGAGGAGGTCAAACAACAGATTTCTGGTGACACAGGTAAACACTAGCCTGCGCCGCCGACGAAACTAAATCCTGATTTACTGACCGGGGTTAAGTTACGTCTGCGGCGCAGGCTAGTAAACACGAACAAGCACTAGAAATGTCAAGAGTAAAGTTTAAATGAGTCGTGAGTCATGAGTGAAATCTTAAATTAGAATTACAAAATTAAGAACCCAGGCAACCAACCTCAACAACCCCGCTTTAAACTGGAACTTACTTCCATTTCCCTTGGACCCACTTCTCAGTCATTTTTACTCGGTTACTCGAAAACCCCGCTATCTCGAACTGTTTTTCGTTTCCTTTCAGAGTTCGAGTTACCGGGGTTCAACTGTATTAATTTGAATATAATGCTGCACTTTTATAATAATTACTAACAAAGAAAAGCTAACCGCATGCAAATCAGACAGTGGAATTATTCCGCAAGTAATGCACCTTTCAATGTTAAGCCCGAGGGGGGGGGGGGGGGGTCGGGCTAACCACGGGATTTTGAACGTGAGGTAGGTCCCCAGGGTACTAGGTAGGGATTTTGATCGTACGTGATGGCCCCAGGGTAGGGATTTTAGTCATGTATAGAAGGTTTGAAGTGACATCTGACAACCTTTCATGGGGATTTTGACCAATTATTTTGTCCCGGGGGTGGGGAATTTGACATTTTTTTATAGAAAATGTCAAAATCCCCACCCCTTGCCCGACCCCCGCCCCCCTCGGGCTTAACATTGATAGGTGCATAGATGCAACTAACCGCAAGCAAACCAGGGTAGAACTAACCGTAAGCAAAGTTGAGTGCTTCTAAGCTTACTTGAATAAAAGAAAACCGTGGTTAAACAGATAATAACCTACTTCGTGTAAATAATAACCTTGATTCGTTGACTCATTAGCCTCAAAAAAACAGAGGACCTCAGAAATATCAACTCGCAGAACCTCGCGGAGGTTAAACTATAATTTAATTTATTAATTTATATAAATTGTTTACTTTTACACACGTACACGTTGTAACGAAAACTTAATGTACTCTTAATTATATAAGTGTCACGTGTATAGATAAAGTTTGATTTGATTTCAATTCGATTGTAAATGACCGTAATGCACGTATCAATATTAAGCTGCTGGGGGGGGGGGGGGAGGGCTGGGCATAGGCTGGGCATTTGAACTTAGCTGAGACTTTCTGTTCAAATGCCCAACCCCATGGCATTTGTGGATGTTCAAAAGAGTCACTAAACTTCAATAGATTGTTGTAAGACAGTCCTTTAAAACGGTCAAAAGTCCCACTACGGGCAAACAATTGCTGTCAAAACCCCTGCATATGCCCGGCTCCCCCCTCCCCCCAAGCGGCTTAACATTGATAGGTGCATAAGGTGCACATGAAACCTGTTCCCACCTTTTTGTAGCGGTAAAAATGCATTGTTTACGTTATAAAAAATCAACAAAATCTTCAAATATGCATCAGTTGTGGATGAAACTTTTATGGTATTTGATGTTTTCTTTTTCGTGTGGTAAATGGCATGCCGTGACAAGTACGCCAGGCTAAGCGTCACGCTTGATAGGTCACAGCATGGTACACACGTTATGAATGAAAGGTGATTAGTAAACTGACAAGACAAAACGAGACAATGGACATTTGAGGTGTGATTCAAAAAAACTATTTGACACACCGTAAAATCCCGGATATACGTTCTGGGTTTATACAACTTCGTAAAAGCTTAAAGACAAAATTTCATCATCATCATCATCATCATCATCATTACTTTGTTTACCCTCGGATTTGAAGAGTAGCTTATACAGCTAATATCTCCGAGAATTTCACAGTAAGCAGAGTACAACGGGCAGAGACCAGACCACAACACAGGGAACTCCATGCCCTATAATTTCAGTCAGAAAGTTGAATAAAAAAACACTTTTCATGGTGCGGGGAGAGAAATGCTGTGCATAGGGCTTCTAGAAATTACTTGCGTTATTATTTACTTGTTATCTACTTGAAGCATATTGCTCTATGAGGACATAGGCGAGAAAGTGGGGATTTCTGGGGTGGGGAGGGGGATAAGCAAGAAGATTACGGCGAGAACATAAATAGCTGTAAATCTTGGCCATCCTACAAAGTTTTTCTTTTTTTTTCGCTGAAACGGCAGGATTGTGGGGCCTAGTAAATAATGCTGGAATTCTTCACTTGCTTCCCATCGAATGGACACCGCTGGACATCTTTAAACGTACCGCAGACGTAAATCTTTGGGGAATGATTGACGTCACAAAAACATTTCTACCGTTAGTTAAAAAGGCCCAGGGACGGGTTATAAACTTCTCAAGTGTTCATGGTAAGTGAAGGATGAAATAGAACTGCACAAAAGAGAAGTACTAAAAATGAATTGGTTCCAATCATTTCTTTCAATCATCCAGAAACTGTTGAACTTCTTTGCCATAGAAACTCGTGCTGTTAAGGCGGCTTCGTCACGGATTTTAACAGATCCTTGAACAGCCAAAATAAAAGACCCCCACCCCCCCCCCCCAATTGTTCTTTTTTCATTAAAAAATGCTCTATATTACTGAAACTGTTAACGAGCCTCTGGCTGCGGATGAAAATGGATTCCAACTTGAAAAATTAAGGCTAAACTTTTAAGTTGTTTCCGCGCATCTTCAAAAAAAAATCGATATTTATAGCCGTGGTTTGATTTCTCTCCGTAAATTAAGGTTATATCTTCTTTTGGATGTCAAAGATAATGTTTTTCATTCAAGCTGCCTACCACTTATTTGAGAACAATTTAACCCAAAAATCCGCGAAATCCCCGTGACGTAGCTCCTTTTAGGGCGACCATTAGTTTGTCTTCCTCCTTGCTTAACTTGTTTATCAGCTCTGGCAGTTAATGCCACTCTATATTCTAATACCCATGTTCTTTTTCCAGCGTCGCTTAGCTCGGTGCATGTGGTATGTTTTTTCATTTGGAAGTTATACAATTGACAGTATCTTTGAAGCTGGCTGTTTCCAATTGATCAATGCAACAGGTCGACTCAGCGCTGACTTGAATGGGCCGTACAGCGTTAGCAAATACGGTGTACAAGCGTTCTCGGACGCTCTTAGACGAGAAATGCAACCCTGGGGAATAAAGGTGAGCATCATGGAACCAGGGGGATTCCAAACACCAATTGTTCAACCAGTGTTCAGACAGATAAATCAAGGCTGGGATGACTTGAGCGATGAACTAAAGAAAGAATACGCTGAGAAAGGTAAAAATTGGGATGTCAAGATCAGAGGATAATTATTATATGTAGTGTAGACAAAGGAACACCAATTGCAAAGAACTTGGAGAATCCTTCATGGAGCAAGGCTGGAAAAAATAACATTATACCCCATCTACCTGGAAAAAAATAACAAAAAACATCCGATTATAAGCCCCCAAGTTATATGCTCTAGCCCCCTCTGCGGATGACAGTACTGAACAGGGCTGAATGTTGCTTTATTACAGTGCGTTTTTACCTTAAAAACGTATTTCAATCAACACTCCCGTGGCTCGTTTCTAAAAGTGTTTTCATCCCGCTTATATAAGCCCTCCCGGATATAAGCCCCTCCACTTATAAGCCCACCTAAAACCCCTCACGAAGTTGTACAAGCCCAGGGCTTGTAACCGGAATTTTACAGGAGGCTATAGACTCATGCAGCGTGAAACACAAAAAAGCTAATCTCTAAAGCGACTTAGAAAATAATCAAGAAATTCTGTTCTGTTTTTTTCCTTGTCACATTTACGAATGTATCTAGATCACTGCTAATCGTTGTTATTTGTTTTAGGTATCAAGTTGTTCACTTACACGGGAACCTCACCCGATACATACAAAGTTGTGGATGGCGTTGTCGACGCGCTGACGTCACAGTCCCCACGTGACCGCTATTTGGTCGGTTTGGACGCTCGGTTTTTCTACGTGTGGATGGCGCGGTTACCAACATTCCTATCAGACTTCATACTGAGGCGCATGTCCACTAAGCTTCCACTACCACTGCCACTGGGAAAGTAATGTTGCACCATGCCACAAACGTTTCAGCTTAAATTAGGCTTAAGGCTTATTTTCCTTCTTTGTGGTTTGTCACGTTGCACTTAATTAAAGTTATGGATAAAAACAAAAAAAAAACTGAATTCAATTATACTTGCATTATGGTTTAGGAACATTTCAATAACACAGCTAATACAAAAGAAGGTTCGGATGGCCAAAAGGGACGAAGATTGAAACGGATTGCAATATAGGTTTTTGAAATATTGTTGGGCTGAACAGTTTTCAAAGTTAATCTCGTTTACTTGTAACTTTAAATTATAACTCCCGGGAGACACATTTGGTTGCAAAGAAGCTATGGTTTTGTCATTTAGATCTGTAGAAGTAATTTTTTGCAAACATTAAGTTTCATAGCGAGTATTTTGCAAAACATAATAAAATAAACCTCTCAGCCGTGACACAGTCCCTTTAAGCTTTGCGTGTTCAGCTAGTGACCTCCATCTTACAAGTCTGGATTGGATTTCAAACACTGCATGCGTATGTGTGTTAACGTTTAACTATTCAATTTGAATTAATTTTTGATTTTTTTTTCTGTTGATTCCTGTTACATTGCAGGAGTTACGTGTATTTTGCATTGTTAGACATTTCTCTTCCACATCGACTCGATGACAAACGCAAAATTTAAGGACCATGGAACAGATTGTCTGTCCGCTGTATGTCACTTGGGGATGTCATACAATTTCTTGTCAAAGGAATGGAACGCCTGGGAACTAGGGTGTGTATTACGGATTTTCATTATTTTGTTCCAAAAACACCCATCCCCTGAGCCAAGATCATCATTATATGCCCTTTCCGGTCCCCCCCCCCCCATTAATAAAACTGCCCTGGTTTAAACAAGGGATTTTTTTGTTGCTTTACGTCACGAAGCAACGACTCATAGATGTGGAATAGAAAAACACATGAAAACACGTGTGATGAGAATACTTGCATGTATTTTAAAGCTAGCCAACACACATAGCATCCACTATTGTTAAGAAAACTACTTTCATCAACAAAACTAATATCAATATTAATATATTCGCACAGGTTGGGTCGTCACGCGCCTTGGATAGGTCGGATAAAACCGTGTAACGATGTAAAAAAATAATGGCTGCGAATACTAAACTATACTTTGTTTTAAATCAAATAAACTAACTTCAGTTCAGAGTTATTCCTGAAACCCAATACCGAGACCTGCATATAACCGTACGAGTGTCCAAATTGGTCACCATACAAAACTCGGTGAAACTAATTATTCTTCTGTACGAATCTAACATGGGATTGGGGAGAAGAGACAATGTTTGTGATATCTTGAGCTGAAAACATATTACACACCCTGTGTTTATACGAGTAGGCATCGCACTCGATTGTATTTTTACACATCAGCCTGCATGTGTACTGGGTAATAGCGCGTTGGATTGCAAAGGAGTACCCCTGCAAGCCAGCCTTGGAGAGCTCGAGGAGCTTTTTGTTGGTGGCAAGCTGTGACAAGAATATGACGAGCTGGCTTCCTTTTCGGTCCGCCACACTTTCATATACATCGCCTTTGAGGAACGAGCAGACGGTTGACGTGGAGTGATTACGGAATTCCACCGCCACGCATTCTGCATTGTCCAGACAAATCTCTTCGCAGGTAGGCTTGTCCACGTCACGGATGTTTTTGTAACCTGCAAAGTCAAGCAACAATTTGGTGAGCTCAGGTCTATTGAGTATGCTAAGATGTCGCCAGAAATTGTGGGAATTCAGGTATTATTAGCGACCTTCAGATTGGACTACGAGTACGAGATTGAGTACGAGTACGAGTTTTCAAACCAAATTCGTTTGCCTCCTACAATCACTTATTACACCAATCTTATCCCTTACGTTTATTTATGTGTTAGTCAGCAACAGGGAAGAGCTATAGTTTGGAGGATACAGTTGTGTGGAAATTCCAAAGTCGTACTCGTACTCGATCTCGTACTCGTAGTCAGATCTGAAGGTCGCTATTATTGGAAACAGGATCGACAAAAATCTCAATTGCCTTAACTGGCGGTGATGTATCAATGATGACGTCATATTGCAAAAAGAGTGACGCACAATTCCCAAATCAACACGACATCTTGGATTTCAAGATTTTTTCTATCATGTCAGAAAACCTTGTAAACTGATCGTGATTTAGTAAAATTAAATAAACGGTTCACTTGTATTCAGCTGCCTCCCTTGGCGAATGGAAGGCGGCCGTCTAATACACAGTAGACATACCGTTATTTGCAATTCCAACTCCAAATCCTTCAATATTATAGCTGGATTTGCACGAAGACACCTTTCCAAGCACCTTCAAAGCAACACAGTATTTATAAGCAGCGTCGGCAATTTTCTTTTTCAGACCCTCGTAGTTAACCTTAGGCGAAAGATGTCTGGTAAACTGATTACTGAACAGATTCTCTATACCCATCAGAGAATATCTGGTAGGGACGGGGTTGGATTGGACAGAGGCTGCCCACGTCATTGCATCTCCATTGCTCGGTGGTGCGGATCCAACAGTGATGGTGGTCGTCTTAACATTTTTCATAAACTTTGACGCAGCTTCTCTTTGGTCTTTATCCATAGAAAACCCTCCTCCGATACTGAACATCCCTGAATAACTTGCCTGGGCTTCCACGGACATCGACTCTTTCTTTAAAGTTTCGTGAGCCGTTTGACTGATCCTGTGAGTTTGGATGAACTTTGCACCAAATGTCACGTCAGCGAAGAAGTGAGTTCCGTAGTATTTGATGAATTGCAATACATCGCTGTCGGTAGAGCTCCGGTCGGCCAGTTTGTTCGCCCACGCAAGAAAGCCCGGATCAAATGGTGGAGGTCTTGTGAGGTCAATATTGGTGCGATAATACTGGCACTGTGCACGGGAAACAACCAGTACGTACTCGCCAGACGACATTTCAGCAACGTCTCTCTTGTAGCTTGCACTGGCGGAAAATTGAAATCCCCAGCCGCCACCTGCATAGGATATCGTAACAAAATGCAGTCAGAAAAGAATTTTTTTGATATTTTAAGCTTGGTGTTACAAGCGAACGTGAGCAACACGAACGTTAGCAAATCCTAGCGAACGCAAACAACACAAATTTGTTTAATGAATCATTTTATTTCTATCACACATTTTGTCCAGTATTCAACAATGTTAAAGCGTTTAGCCGACTTTCCAACAATGCTACACGTCAATGACCAGTCAGATTTAAACAATGGTGAACAAACGTCATCTAACATGGAGTGCTAAACGTTCTAACATTGTTGAATCAGCAAATGATCTACAACATGTTAGAACGTAGAGCAGGGGCTTTATACAACAAATGTTGAAAATGTTTTACAAGAATGCTAAGACGTTTAGCCCCGGATTTAGTTCTGCTTTTTTGTGCTCAATAAAGCAAAACCAAATCAGTTTCGTAGTGCTTTCGGCATCCAGTTGAAAACTGACTTACATGTAAACTGCTCTTAAAGATATCATAGATAACATGAGATAGTAAGATCATCAGTGACGCAATTTCGAAATGTAAAATCTGTTTACCCTCCACGTTCGCCGAAGCTCCAAGGTGTTTGGACATCTCTTGTTTATTTCGAATCAATTTCGATTCGAATGACACCAGGCAAGATTGACAAGGGTACACGGTCAAGCCTGCTGGAATACTGTAGCGACAGTCAGAACTTTGTCTTCCTTCCGAATAGTCAGCCTTGAATATTGGGTGGGTAAACCCGGGGTCGCATTCTGTCATCGGATCACCGTGCAGGATGTCGTAGCCAAGAAGAGCGTAGTCCAGATCAGGAAAAGTCTTCTTCCAGTGGGTGCCATTACAGTCTTGGAGCTCGTTGTCCATTCTTACTCCTGAAAGTTTCAAAGAGAGGAACATGGTTTTTTACTGCTTAAAATCTTAAAATTTTCAGTTTAACTTAACTTTCGCTTAATACGGGCGACACTTTTATGGTGACGTACATACCTAAACATTCCTACCATGCGATATGCGAGAATAAAACCTTTTTTTCGTTTCAAATCCATTTCTTACAAAGCTAACTTCGTATTTATGTGATTGATCTCTTAAACGGGGTGTCATACATGGACATCGGGTTTAAATTTATTTATTTTGAACCTCGACGTGAATGAAACATGTACAAACAAAAAGTACACTAGCAGGTCAAAAGTGTATGTTTTAGCCTGCAATCTTTAGAGTTTCTACTAAAACAATTAGACTACTCGCCCTCGTTTTTCATGAGCGGCGATAGTCAACTCGGCTGCGCCTCTTTGACTATTCGAACTCGGGCTCGTAGTCTAATTGTTAAATATAAATCAGTTACTTCATAGTGGGCAGGCAGGCAGGCAGTGAGGGAGGGAAAGAGAGGAAGGGATATAGGGGATTGTTAGGGTTTTAGACACTCTTTCTAGGCCTTTTAAGGCTTTGTTCTGTCCAAGCTAAATATCCAAATTTAGAAGCTCTTCGTGGTGATCTTACCAAAATCGAAGACACCAGGGTTGTTTTTTCCTCCTTGACCCAAGGATAAATAAGACGGGCCTGGCTGTCCTGCCCTGTAAAAACACATAAATATTTTAACGTTCTTCAAGGATAAAATTAACTTATCTATGCGTTTTGGACGGCAGAGTTTATTCTACTTGAAGCCGAAAAATCAAAAATTATTTCTACTAACGTTACACAGTTTTACAGACCTAAAATCGGAACATTAAAACTAGGTTCCTTGATTAGTTCTGTCACTATGTATGCCATTACTGGTTGTCTCTACTTTTTAAAGCAAAAAGAACAACAACAACGATTTTCTTTTCTTTGCAATATCTCTTACTATACTGAGTTGCGTTTATTACAAAATTATCCTTGAAAAATTCCAAATATATCAAATGTCCTGAGTCGGGTTTACGTTTACTCGTTGGGCTTGTGATTCAAAAAGTAACAGTTTTAGATTGCAATCAGGTACTATTCTGGACCATTCTTGGCCTCAACTGACCAACGCCTCATTACCAGTGTCCCAATTCACCCGCAATCAAGCGACGGAGTGACGCGCGACCCTGAGAACTAGACTTCAACCTCACCTCAGTGGCGAACCTGATGCATTTGGAAGCACCAGAAAAATCAACATCACAGCCACAGCAGCCGACCATTCTTGGTTATGCTTCATGAGGCTTTTCTGTGGAACAAAATTTTTGATTAAACTTATTGTCGAGTCTATAACACTTGATTATTGCGACAACTTGTGAAAACGGAAGGGCACTTGCACAGAAATAGAGCGGCTTTTAGGGAATAAATAGGTGTTCCTTTTCTTTTCCAACCTTCCTAAATAACATCTTCAACCTTCTACGACCAAATCGGCTTAACTCGCAATTCGAGGCCGAAGTCTTTTAAGGTAATTAATTTAAACTTTAAAGTAAATTTCTTGAAAACAAGAATCAAACGGCCCATTTTTCCAAGAAAGTGACGTGATTTCGTATCAAGTTGTGACATCGCCATTTGAAAAAGATATAATAAAAGCACATTTATTTTCCTTTTCTATAAAAATTAATGATTTATCGCCGGCACTTACATTAATCGACTGCTTTACTAATCGTGATCGCAAACAGATCGGGATTGGTCGATTGGCATGCGAAGAAATTTCCTGGCCATTTCACTGATATTATTGGCAGTCAAATTTTGAAGACATGCATAATTAAGGAGCGACGCAATCTCGCCAGCTAATATAACGTATAAAAATGTGAGAACGAAGTCAACTTCTTTAACATGCGAGGACGAAACAAGAAAAAGAAAAGAAGTCTTCGGGTTTCCTAAACACTAACTGCACTTGTAAATAAGAAACGTTTGCAATCTTCATCTTTAATTTCGGATAACCATTTTGTTTGTAAATAGTTTTTAGATTCTTTTCATTGTAGCCTTTTTGTTTTTTAACACGTGTACGTTCAAATAAGCCTTATATTGTAAGCTTTTGGGTGTTACGTGAATAAATAAATTACTTACTTACTTACTAGTACAATAGGGAACTCATTATAAGTCTAATAATAAAAAGTGGTTTGCCTACCTTGTGCAACTTTGTATTGATAGGGATATCCATGGCTGCTTTCTGCCGGAGAGAATTAAAAAGATGGTATCAGATTCGTTGACACTTATCCTGAGATTAATTCACTGAACGGTTGCTAAACACTCATACTCTTGAGTTAGATGACCAACAAGGTTTGCCCTTGCTGGCTTTCGTTTCAATGATCTTCGCCATCGTTAGTCATGTTTACTTCGTAACGACTTCCTATCACTTAAATAAGAGACCCAGACCATTATATTGTTGGGTTTCCTAGGGTCTGGTTGGTTTTTTTAACTCCTTGAAATCACGATAATAACGACCCCACCCCTTTAAACATAGCCCCATATGAAATAATGCATTATCATACCTTGTCTTTGTAGTTCTTTGAAAGCTACAGCTGTAAGTAGTCGAGACAACTGACTTGTGGGCAATTTTTTTGGAGAACTCTATTTATAGCCGAATAGACAAATAAAAAATCTCTTGTTTGCGAGTAACTGTCAACAGCCTGACTGGGAGGTCCGTAACTTTAACTCAAACTTTAAAACGTCCTAGTCACGAACCTTACCAAAGTAAACGTGGCATTTAAAGTAAAACTGTCAACATGCAGAAAACTAACTTGCTCCACATAACACAGTTTACTAAATAAACATAGAAGGCAGTTGTTACGTTATCAACTGGGATTCTGGGTTAAAAGGATGTTCTCATTTCAATTTTGTAGTATGCTTTGCATGCACCGGTTTGTACTAAAACTCAAAGCAGTCTATTATTCCGCCAAACTTAAGCAGTTAGACCAGTTATCGATTAAACAAAGACGTGAAAAAACAGCTAATACTCTTCGGAGGCGCTCCCACTTCGACAGTAGCATCAGTTGGGACAACAATGGGGAACCCATTTCTTTTTTGGCAAAACCAATCCAAACAAACCATCAATTTCCTGTTATTATTGTCATCAATTAAGCGTGATCATGCAATACATGTCAAATATTTGCCGACTTAATTGGACCTCCCAAGCATTATTTCAGCTAAAGGAAATAAACCTTAGGTGAAGGGGTAGTGAAGTACAGAGGTAACTCCTCCGTGGGGCGAGAGTTGATGATTTGAACTTCCAACAGTGACTGTGTTTTTGTAAAAGGTGTTTCAACTTAGCCTCTGATAGTGCGAACCTTTGTTTTACAACATCTTTCCCTGTGTTTTTCTTAGGCCTAAGATACATAAAGCTTAGGAAACATTTCAATGTTTCTCTAACAAATTCTTGGAAAAGGCGGAAGAGTGTGTCTCAGAATTTCTCGCTTGCGATGGAAAGAAGCTCTGCACGAGCTGGTTCGACATTTTGGATACTTTCGTTTAACTTGACTTTTAATATTCTTCACACTTTAACGTTACACGTTCCGTTCTACGATCTAACTAATTTAAGATTACAAAAGCTGCGTTTATTAGCTACGAATAACCACACCCATATACGCAAATCCGGTGTGGTGAAATAGTACCGTTACGTTTCAGTTTTGCTAATCACGTTCCCTACACGCTCTACAATGCTTCATCGTCATTAACATGATCAATTCCCTACTACGTGGGTTCGTTCCACAACCACAATTCTAATCCTCACATGCGGTTTTACTACAAATTAACTGATTAAGTACATCATTGCTCGTCAAAGCTCGTTAAGTTATTATGTGTCACAGTGTTTCCTTTAACATTCTACAGATTTCTTGTAGCGCGAGCGAAACAATGGCTTACTTTAATAACTGCTTAAGATTTTACGAAACGAAAAAAATTTCATGATAAGCGTATAAAACGCTCTTCTAAAGAGTGCGAAGCAGGTCTTGTCACACCACTTATGTCAACGCCCGCCAGAAAAAAAAGTTCCTGTATCTTTACAGAATAAACCAGGGGCATAGATCTGCATACTGTTATAAAGCACCATAAATCACACTCAAGTTCCATTCATACAGGTGCGTTTTACTTTGTTTAATGTTTACTAAGTTTGTTTCCCACAAATTGTCAAGAAACGAGTAATCACTACGAGTGTAGTCACGACCACCCAGTATTGTGGACGCTCCCCAAGGAGAAATATGTTTAGTTTGGCAATAAAATAAGGCGGACGTGGAGTTTATAAGACATTGTGGAGGAGCGCACGGCGAAAACAATCACACAAAAATTGTGCGTAAACTAAACGAGCCGTCAGCTCATGATAGTTCAGTTGAATTTCCTAAAAAGCTATATATATCATGTGTGGTACTGCAACTACCCTGAATGGTTCATACTCCACTTTAATGGATTAGCCTCTTCCCAAACGGAAATATTTAGTTTAACAATATAAACGTGAGCTGAGCACTGACGGGGTGGGAGGGGGTGAGGGATGGACGGTGTTCACTGATACAGCTCGTACAAATAAGCAACATGTACGTTCTATCTCTACCTTGAGTTGCCGGAAAAATTGAAAACTGACTCTTGACAGCAATGCGAAGAAGCCAGAAAATTGGCTGGCTTCAAGTCTTATACCGCTCGGACCGGAAGAAACAACCCGTTTGTATATTCTAGGAAAGAAAGGAAGAGAGCATAGAAATCTGTTTTAGTGGTTACATTTGCATCAACACGCTGCCAAAAGACAGAAGACAAACACAACACAAGGGTCATATCATGCCGGGTGCTTTCATCTCCTACTCCTACACACATAGAGGGGCATGTAGCATAATTGTAGACAAAAGCAAGAAGGGAGATAGAGTACAGCATTATGACATCTACTAAGATAGTTTGTTTTTATAGAGATTTAAAAATTCAGCCAATAACAGCTCCTACAACAGCATGATTAACCTTTCATACAGCTACCAATAGAAACATGTTTGGTAATACAGCAAAGCACACCTATATTGCTGGTTTTTATATTCTACCTACGTAACTAAACAGAGTTACAATTATTGAACACGATTCTCGGGGTTTCTTCGAAATTGTCTTATATACGGCTCACTCGCACGCTTCGATAATGACATAGCTGTAATAAAAAATTGTTAAGAATAAACAATTCCATCAGCGAACTACTGTAGCTTGCTACTGCAGCGCAAAGCAATGCTTCTAAGCAAAAATTAATGACGTTGCCATTATGTCGAATACATCAGTCAAGAGTCAAGGAATTACTCTCTTGTTTACTGTAAATTATGTGTTTTACGTGAACGGAAAATCCTAAAAATAGCATGCACACCGCCAATACTAAATCAAAATGCTTTGTTCAGTCCTTTTGCAGCTGAAGAAGCAGTAGCTAGCTGCTGTCATGGCAAAGGAATGAAGTTATGCATGTCGAAACACTGAGGATTACGCGGAAACAGCTTGATGTTTTTTCGAGTAAACCAGCGAAAAGACCATCCTCTTGGAAGCCAGCTATACAGCCATCTTGACAACGTGCCTACGTCCAGCTTATCACACGGCGTAACTCCGGGGTGGTTTTGTCTGTAGAAGGCCGTACTGTGATATCGCCAGGTTCCATTAACGTTGTACTTACAGCAGGCAGCGGTCCACATATATCTAGGCACGTTCACCGGGTAATCGTCTTTGTGTTTGTAGTCACTGAATCCTTCACTGCCAAAATAGCGTGTTTTCGCTTTCCCGAAGTTTGTCGAAGGGACAGCGCCAACCACAATAAACATTTGAACATTCTGTGCTCCTTCCACAGCGCAGTAGTCTTGACCCCATTTGATGAGCTTCGTCTCACAAACTTGCCACGGACCTGAATTGAAAGGTCCAAACTGAGGCACGGCGTTAGTGTAAGTAAAAGTTGCTACCATCCTTGCACGGTCTCCTCTTCCATCTTGTGACGCAATTAAGTGTCCCTTATGCATTTCTGTTCTAAGCCAAAGGGCTCCTCCAGGACAAACATTAGAGCTGGGCAAATTATTCGCATTTCCGCTCGAGCGCAACCATTCATAATCAATAATGTAATTGTTTGAAATTGTTTTGTAGCAAAGTTCTCGCTCCTTAGATTTTTTGTAATCAGCCTCTTTTTGTTGAAAATAATTGTCGAGTTGGTTTCGTTTTTCAACTTTGCGAAACTTACTGGGTGACCGACCTATTGGATCGTCGGTTAGCTGTTTCCCAGTTATCACGGTGGCCGCATAGAGTGGAATTCGGTTATTGCAGTCATACAGCATGGCGACTGCACTGCGTTCACACAGATACGCCAGGTTTTTTACTCGTTCCACCAGCCCAAACTGTTCCACATTAGCTGGCAAGTATTGAGCCCAATTGGATCGCGGGTTTCCCTGTTCATCGCAAGCTTCCATGAAGTTGCACTCACAGCCACCGATACCATTTTTATCACTCGTGCTACATTGGCGTTCGCCGATTACTTCTTGCAACAACTGCCCGACCACTACGAGGACCAGGACACATGCGGTGAATTTCCCCATAGCTTCGCTGGCTACGTGAATTGAATGAGCAATTGAAGACTGACAGGCCAAAGATTATTTACTGTTTTACCTCATTCCCAGGGCCCACCTTTACCCTAGGCCACCAGTGCCCACGTGATGTTCGTTCAAGTAAGTTGAAATGGGAAAGCTTGGAACATTTTCGGCTCTCTTAACCGGGATTTCTATCTACAGTAGCCCTCAAGCCACCCTCTGCAACATTCTCTGGACCACCTACCGAGTCCAGCAGTAGAGATTTGAAATATGTTTCAGCCAACAATCCATTCCTTTAGTTAAAACAACAACAGCGACGAAGTTTCCGAGTGTCCGTCAGGTATCGGTCGACACTCGGACAATCGATTCTCTGTCGACAACATTCGGTCTAATGGTTCTCGATACTACATACATCGCGTAATCCGACAATAAGTGGACGTCTTATATGTTCGAGCTCGGATGTTTCAGTCGATACAGGCTGAGTGACATAAAATTATGGTTTATTAGTTCAGTGTCGGGGTCATTCGACTGCGGTAAAATGAAAGTAATTTCGGTAGGCGAGAGTATATGTTGTTCTATTTAAAAATAGTTTCCAGAAAACAGTGTCCACTCTAGACCCAATGCAAATATGGCGGCTGTTAATTTTCGGCTCCCAGAAGAATCATTTGTCAACAAAATTAAATTAAGTCAATGTAAATCAGGGTAGAAGTTTAAAGGCTATACTTTCATCTAATGGGAAGTACAGGTACATTTATATTGCCAAAAACATCAAAACGAGGCAGGCAGGCCAGGGTGACTTTTTCCATACAAATCTCTAAATTTTAATGAGTCATAACTTTGCAGCCATTAACCCAAAACACTGAAAATTCCAGAATAGCATAATATTTCAATATATTTAAGTGCCACCATCAGCGTTTAAGAAACTTGACCAAACAACAGAAATGAATGACAACCATTTTTGCATGAGGTCTATGAAGCATTTAGAATCAAAGAAAACAACAATCACATGCAAGAAGGAATTGCCAGCATAGAATCACTATTTCAGAATCTTATTTGGATTGTAAAAATCCAAAGTGTGTATAAAGGACCTTTTCTTCCCTTAACCTTTGAGGCGACCTTTGCGACGATCATGCGAATCTTCTCTTCCTAGAACAATGAAGAGACTTTATTTATAGTAAGAAAAACAGAAGAGCGAATCGAAACGGAACTTGTATGAAATTAAAACAACAAATACTCTATGTTCTTCTTTCCTTGCATTCCAGTTTCTTCAGGTCGGTGGCGGATGCATGCATGCTTGCTTGCAGATGCTGTTTGTATTATGACGGTGAGGAAGAACGCACTCTCGACATTACCTTTGCGAACTATTCGTTGGCAAAGAGAATTCCAGTTCCTGAAGACGTGTCGTTAATGTTTTAGCTAAGAGGAATTCTCAACGCTACCTTTCCAAAGTACCTTGTGGTAACGAGAATTCTACTCCATTACTGCTATTTTCAGTAAATTCCAACGCAGCTTTCACCTGTGAAACCATATCAGAGCTTTTCCATTCTCCCTCATTCACTTGTTTTATTCTTTTAAAGTTCACTTCTTTCTTGTTCAGTGCATTCTCGGTCAAGTCCGGATTAAGTCTCATTTCTGATGAGTCATATATTTCCCAAAACTCCTCTGGTGACCTGACGAATGAAAACGATCAGAACCATTAAAAGCACAATATATATTTGAGCACCCCGTCTGTAAAACAGATGGCTCAACTGTACAGAAAGCAGCCTCGGTCTTTTATCAGGAGCTACGTGTTAAAGAGCAGTTACACCTCCGCTAAAAGACATCTCCCATGGACGGTCCCAGCCACATACAAACTACATCTTTAACCTCCCATAAGCGAACACCTCTTGAGTGGAAACTTTTTCGGGTCCCAGGAGTGTCCGCTAACGGGAGGTTCAAATATTATAGGAAAAGCTACTGAGTTAACTGTGATTAGTTCACGAAATTCGTGCTACAGGCGTGCTCTTGTCAATCAGAAAAAAGTTTGATGACTTCCCAGCCAAACAGGCGTAGTTTCATTTAACTTGCGCCGAGGTAGTTCACGCTTCACGTACTTTAATGCAGCTTCATGTTTCATTATTTTGATATAATCTCAATACCCCTCATGAAATGTATTTGCATTGCAGACTGTGAAGTCGGGGGGGGGGGGGGGGGGAGGAGGGGGGTCAACGAAGGGAAATGCTGCCGTTTGTCAGTTACGATTGGCAAGTACATGTACTTAGTTACTTACTCCTAAAGCTGTGTGTGCACAACTTGTCTTGTGAGAGAAACGTCAGCGTTACCATTATGAAATGCTGGTGGCCATTATCCCATGTTGGCTACAATCTCCACGGATACCAATCAAGAGTTAAATTGTGAAGGCAACCGCGCGATGGCGGCGCTAATAAAACTGACGCTAGTAAATGCTTAACGCTAATTGGAAAAAAACCCTACAGCTGTACGCAATTTCTCACGAAAATTTACTGACGCTAACAAAATTAATGCTGGATGCTGACTAGTCAACTTTGTGCAATTGTTCATGAAATATACTCACATTCTCATCATGGAAGACAACTGGCCTTTACTTGGCGCTCCTTCAGCGACATGGTGGGCAACTAACCGAACTGCAGGGTGAAAGTGTGTAGTGCCCAACACAGCCAATTCCCAAGCGGTCGTGCTTTCAGCATTACTTAGCTCCGGGTCATTAACGTCTGGTCTGAACACGCCAGTGCCCATGCTATCACTGTCAAGTAGGGCCTGTACTTTGGTGTGAGACTGGGGACAAATAAATGCGATAAAACGTTGAAAAGTGTACGACATTGAATTTCTGTAATGTTAGTCTCCCATTTAACGTACCTCATCGATGTGAAAATAAAAGAGATAAACAACACATGGGCTGTTGGTGGTTTATACAAACATTCTCAACACTAAATGTTCCTAATATTTGTTAAGTTGGCTGGGCTGAGTTTACCTGAAGAAATGACTTCACGTAGGCAAGAAAGGCCAGGGCGCTGTTTGCTTGTGACTGCAGGCTTACAGTACAAAGGCGTTTAACAAAACCTGCGACTCTTTGAATAGGAACCTGTGAAGCAACAAAAACAAATTAATTTCAATTTCAGCAAGACAGTTTGCCAGGTACTATTAGTGCATAGGTATACGGTTTTTTTGTGAGGATTTCTTAGCTACGCACGGAGATACCTCCCCACTATCATGGAAATCAAGACGTTACTCAGAAAATCCTGTTAAGGTATTGCCCTGAAATAAAACTGAACACAATTTTTTAATCAAACTTCGCCTCTGTTTTTTTTTAAGGGAATTTAATTTTGAAATAAAAAAGGGGGGGCTTGGAATTTTTTTTTTTAATTTTTTATTTTTTAATTTTTTTTAAAAAAATCCAACACAAAAAATAAAAAAAAAAAAAAAAAAAAAAAATCCCCCCCATTAATGTAAATGTTCACAAAGTAAACTACCAAAGCAATGTTCTATGATCAGAGAGCATGTGAGCAGTCTTTATTTCTCTTCAAAAATGTATAGACTGAGCGCGAAAAACAGTAGCTAAGCAATCAACAAGCGGCAAGTGCTGAATACTGTGCTTAATCGAGCTAACACTACTCAGCTTCACCGTTCGACCGTGCCTCCCCCCCCTTTTAATAGGAAATTTGACACTGCTTAAGTACATGATCAGAACGTTCTTGCACAACCTGAGAATGGATTATTACAGACATTGTAATTTTGTTTAGTAATGCATATTTGTACCTGTTTTCGTCTCTTTTTAAGCATTTCTTCTAGGCACTGCAGTGCGACAGGAACATCCTGACTGCTACACCCTTCGTTCAAACAGCCGCAAACAAAGCAAGTGTTAAAAAGTACTGAATAAATAAATAATATTGACAACAACTGGCTTCAATGTTTAATCAAGCCTTTCAAAATATTTAGAAGGCATCAGAGATAGCCATAGCAGCCATCTCGGCACATTTCCATTCCAAGTTAGTGGCCCATCAGGCAAGCGTTTTTTAGTTTCTGGTTACAGTGGCATGGAATGACTAGAAATATTTTTACTCCCCCCCCCTCCTGGATAGGATAAGAATATTCTTTTTTAGGAAGCCTTCATTCACTATACAGTGGTTTTCAGAAAGGTCCTAACTAAGATAAAAATACTTAATAAGACTATATACAATAAAACGAAAAATACCTAAGAATTAAAAACTATTATTAAAAACTAACTTGAATACAAAAGAAAGAATTAACTAAAAAACCTACTT
The DNA here is from genome assembly GCF_052425735.1 of Oculina patagonica. Taxonomy (NCBI): domain Eukaryota; kingdom Metazoa; phylum Cnidaria; class Anthozoa; order Scleractinia; family Oculinidae; genus Oculina; species Oculina patagonica. Next base: position 21,591,458 of record NC_135759.1, read on the forward strand.
AGAACGCTACGCTTAAAATTTACAAAATCAAGTGCATTTCTAGTGTCTCTGTCTAGGTTATTCCAGTCTTTCAGAGAGTGATAACACACTCTCTGCTTTCCCCAATTTGACAGAGGAGCCTAAGCATGTCTTATTCCTGTGTTATAGCTATGAATGTCCCTGTTAGCTAGTAACTCAGAGTTCATAATCCATTTATACCTTATAAACATATATACAGCGAGCAGTCGACAGTCGACAGTCCCTTGCTCTAAGCTCTATGTGATTCGTCACGTCAGCCGATGGGGCCAACTTTTCCTACCCAAAAAAATCCCGGAATCGAAAATTTCGAACCCCAAAAAATCCTTCGATCATCCCCGTCACTTGAAATCCCGAGTACCCCCCCCCCCCCCCCCCGGGCCTTAAGACAAGGAAGAGGGCTTCTTGAACTCACGTAAGTGGTGAAAGGTTTAGCTGGTTACTTTGATAATAAGTCAAGAATCCCAAAAGGAAAACATGTATTTACCGAGCAACCTCCCCCTTACCGTACATTCAGCCTTACTCCCACTATCTGGGACGAGTTTTCTCCTCTCTCCCCAATCCCCTCCCAGGCACGAATCCAATATGGCGTTCGCCAGATCAAAATGCATTCGCTCGCTAAAACACGCCTACATTGCAGGATACCTCGCCACTTGAAACAGAACCCATTCAGCTCCAGCCCTTACCTGCATGAACTTGAAGGAGGGATAAGTACAACATGCTGTAGAATCCTCGTGGATCAATGTTCAGTGCTTCACCTGTTTGTACACAAATGGACATTTGTCAAATCTTAGAAGAAGCATTCGAAGATATTCTGATCAACAAATGGTGCAAGTATCCGAAAAGTTGCCATGTCAACATGTTGTTTGGAAACCGTCCTCCCAAAAACACTACATCACATAATCAAGTTGAAAAAAATGTTTATTATGCTGCTAAACATTTTCTTGCAACTTTACTATCAAACGACTCCCGCTGTTGAATGTACACATGTATGGCAGCACAACAAAATTGAGACCAAAGCAGGCCTTCATATCTAGGATCTACATATCACACGCATTGAACAGAGTTGGATCTAATTTAAATACTCCTTGAGTCCTACCAACCTTGACCAGATAGAATTTTAAAGGCTGTCAGTACACAGTTAAGAGTTTCTCTAAGGGTCAGCTCCTAAGAATAGAAAGCAACAATTAAGGCAAATAAGAAATAGTCAAAAGATATTTTAGAAAGTACAATATGTACAGTCAACTCTCTCTAAAACGGACACCGTCGAGCCCGGCTCCAACTGTCCGTTTTAGAGAGGTGTCCGTCTTATAGGGAGTTTAGTTACAGTAAAATGACTGAAAAACGGCAGGGACGGGACCAATACTTAAAGAGTTGTCCGTCTTATAGAGGTGTCCCGTTAAAAGAGAGAGTTGACTGTATTATGAATTTCAGAATTTGCGTGAAACATTGCAAAATTGCACTGTGTATCCTGGCTTTTCTACTGTCAGGTCACGATGCACTACATAGCGTGACTGCAGACATAGCATTTTCCTTCTGGTGTTGGTAAAAGTATTCTCACACCAATTCACTGTATACCTTGTTGTTAAGAAGTGTCTGAAGTGCTGCCATAAGATCACTAAAGAAGTCAACATTGATCAGGTGTGCAAACTTGGCGAGTCCCTCAAGAACAGGGGACAAGAGTGGAGAATGTCCAACTGTCTTCAAAACACGAAAATACGTCACAAACACAAACTTGAGGATCTCTGTTTGCTGCAAAAAAAGAAGCAGAAATGATAATCAGAATTATGCTATAAAGATGGTGCTATTTCTCCTCTGCTATCAGTCAGACAGACGGGAGAAATGAAAATATTGAAGATCCGATACCAGGATTCATGAAGAAAGTAAAAGCGTCCCGGTAAAATAGTTAATAGCCGACCAGACTGTGTCTCGAGGATAAAAATGAAGTGAAGTCCGCGAAGACAGCAGCGGCGTCGAAGCTATTTAAAATTACCAGAGAACGCCTTCTTAAGACGGAAGAGAATTTAATATGTATGGCAGCCAAGGATTAATACATGTTGGTGTCCTGTACTCAAATGGTTTAAGTTCATGCTTGTTTGGCAATATTTTATAACAAATGTTCTTCTGCTGATACACTTTATATTCTTCTACACATTTTATTAATTTTATTTTAATTTTAAAATTGCATGGTGAAAACCATTCACCATTTGGCAAGCATTTACTTTGCAGGAATGTAAAAAACTATTTTTTGTTTCCATAACGTTATGGACATGAAACAGCTTGAACAAGCTGTAGAACCATTTGTCACAGAACTTAAAGTGCAGACATTTTGATGAGCTGTCATGTTTCCCTGCAGCCTAAACAATCTTTACCCTCCTAAATAAAAAATTTGGATATATAGGCGACGAGAAGAAAGAATACCATTTGTAAATAATATTGTTTTGACGTAACACCACTTAAAATTCTTATAACTACTTTTGTTCATGTGGCACTATTTAATATCTTGAGTTTGGTTTTGAATTAGAGTTAAAGGGACTGTGTCACGGCTAAGTTAATTTTATGTTATAAAATTTTGCCAAATATTCGCTATGAAACTAAATGTTTGCAAAGAAATTAATTCCATGATTCTAAATGACAAAATCATAGCTTCACTGCAGCGAAATGTGTCTCCCGGGCGTAATAATTTAAAGTTACAAGCAGACATGATTAACTTTGAAAACTGTTCCGCCGGACCATATTTCAAAAACCTATTTCGCAATCCGTTTCAATCTTCGACACTTTTGGCCATCCGTACCTTCTTTTGCATTTGGTGTGTTATTCAAATATTCCTTTACTGTTTTAAGAGGTTATTTTATTTATTTAAACAAATTTGATGGTCATTTTCCATGCCTAAGTTTGGCTAAAATCCGTGACACGGTCCCTTTAAGAGTAGTTACTGTACTTCTTACACTCACCAGCTTTGCTCTTTTCTGTTGGCTTTCAACAGCTTCAGTTTCTTGAAGTTCTTTCTCCAGTTTTTTCATTTCCCTTTTTCTCTAAAGCATTCACAGTAATGACACTGTTACAATCAATTGACGAGAAAACTTTCACTGTTTCAGGTACAGTATATGTCAGATTAGCTAAATGGCTAAAATAAATTGTGAAAGCTCTGTGATAAACGCAAAAAACGTAAGCACACAGCAACAGGACGTTCAAGTACGTGTAAGAATTTCAACGAGCACGAATTTCTTACTATTTTCATTCATTCTCCCGGTTATTTGGCTAAATTCCACGGCATTTCACCCCCTTTCCCGTTACTTCCTCGGGGTTTATTTTACCCTATTTAAGCGTTCTCTTGTTTCAAACTCGTCCTCTCATTTCCACACGGGCTCTTTGGGTGATGCGAATTGGTTTCACCACCCGCCTCCTCCTCAGCGACGTCTACCATCCCTACATTTATACTCCCACTCTATGTCTTATGCAAATTTTTTTCCTCGGCCTTCCATATCTAAATAAGCATAAGTCATAGAGTGTCTTATTGAATGAATGTGACATTTTGACGCACTTACAGTCAGCATGTACTGAATACCACCACCACACCATGTGTTTTGCTATATACGTGTAATAGCATCCTAAATGCAAATTGTTTAACATGACAAGGCTCTTTGCATGAAGAAAAATGAAAAAAAAAAAAAATGGAAAAAAGTACCTTCTTTTCTTTCTTGGACATCTTTCCTTTCAGTTTCTTTTCCATTCTATTCTTGTTTTTCTCAATCTTTAGTTCCACAGCAGATTTGTTCTCATTGTGTTGTTTAAGCGACTGTATGTCAATATTACTAATCCTCAAGTGCAGTAAAGTTTCTAAAACCTGTGTTTGTGAGGAAATGATAGGAAGTGTTATTACAATAAGGAAAGCCACACCCTGTGTTCCTGCATTGTGCTTTAGATACTGTCTTTGGGAATGCAGTGGATAATTGGAAGAATGAATGATAAATGAAGTGGATAATAAAGCGGTTTTCACTTGAGTGTCGAAAGTAAATTGCGTTTGCTTTGGTTTTGCATTGCTACGCTTAGTGATTGGCTTAAAAATCTTGCACCACTTTTTCAGCCAATCAGTACTAAAACCAAAACCAATCGTGACTCGCTCGCGCACGTTTTCTCGCGCTTCTTGCCGGTTGCATGTATTTGCTTTGAGTTCTGATTGGTTCACAGGATTGTCTGTGCCCTTTGTGATTGGCCAGAGTAATTACTTTGGTTTTGGTTTTACGATACTCAATTGAAAACTGCTCTATCGCAAACAACTTTAGAAGCACTGCCAATTTCTTGTAGTTGTGCTAGAGTGAAGGAACAATGAAAACAGAAGGCAGTTAAACGAGGTGCTTACAGATACAATAAACTGTATAAGCCCAAAGGGGGAATTATTATTTAAACAAAAGTTGTCCACTTTTTTGGCATTTTTGTGGGCCTAATCCTTTGCTCTAAAGCCATCTATTTGTTAAAACTTTAAAAGCCTCATACTTACACAAGGTTGTACTCTAAATCCTTTACTTTTCACAAACTTACTAATAACTCTCACGGCCTAATAAGAACAATAAGTACAATGTTAGCTGCATCACAACACTGGTTAAACATAAATAGAGCTATACAGTTCAATGTATGGCTCATAAGTGTAAGGTATATAAATTAGAAAAATGGATCAGTTCTCCGCATGTTTCTTAGTAAGTGCGTAAATGTGTGGAAGACACTGATGAAGTGTAAAGAGCCAATTAATGCAGCTGCATAGTTTAGGAATTACAGATGACAGGCAGCTGTCTTGAAAATTGTTAAACAGTATAAGCATTTAACGACAGACCACTACTGAATTGACTATTTGGAGATATAACTGTATAGTTATAACTGTTATAGACAAAAAAAAGTTGCTTGAACTGTTAACAGACTGCAGAGATCATGTTATTAATTCAGGAATTTTTTGGTTGAAATTCCTGTTGCTTCATACATGTAGGTTTGGAAACTTACTTACTAAAAAAATTAATTCTCTTAAAATATAGACAGTACCATAGCGGGTAGTTTTGACAACATTACTCAAATCAAATTGCTAAAATAAACCACGATAACTCTACACCAGTGGAAACTCCCAACCCTACAAAGCAAAGTCTTGGTAACTGCAAATTTTACAAAATTAGCATTGTGTTGGAGAGTTACCAATGTTTTGGAGACAGCCAGTTGCTTAATTTCTAATACCTGTTAATACCTATACATGTACAATGATAGCTTTGTTTTGCTGGGAATTGTTACATATTTTGGAATTTTTTAGGAGCAACCAAAGATGGTGTGATTACAATTTTGTTTTTAAATTTTAATCATTACTGACATAGTACATTTGTGCCTACGTACCTCTAGAGAAACACTTCCAACAGAATCTTGTTTAAACAATGTTATGAAAGAATTGCAGCACAACTTTGAAATCTAAAGAGGAAGACAATCCAAGAATTACAAATCAACTATAAAAGTACAGAGGATAATAACCTAGAGTTTGTTGAATAGGTACTGTTGTTGTTGCTTTTTTGCATAGAACATGTAACTTGTACCTCCTTCTATTCCGGCCCTGCCATTTTAAACCAAACAAGTTGACAAAAGTTAACACGATGATTGTCTTAGCTATGCAATAACTGTCCATTGCCTAACCTGGCCATCCAGAAATTTATCATTCATTCTGGGTACAAGCACTGCAACAAGATTTGTGTGAAAATTGAAGTGGGGCAAGGACGTCAGAAGATCACACATACACTGGACTGCGACAAGCAACAAACTCTGAAAAACACATTTAATTAAAAAAAAAAAAAATCAAGACACTTGAATTTAATCTTCATTTAGCATTTTAAATGTTTAACCTACAAATCCTATAAATGCTTTAAACAAGATTGCACAAGCTGAATATAATAAAGACAATAATGAGGAATTATATGAGGACGAAAATTCTCCTGACAAAATGCAACTGGGATCAACCAGATCGTAAGGTTTAAGGTGTGTTGGGTTTTTTTTTATCAGGCTGTGCAAAATGCTGATCGTTACATTTCTTCTTTCACTCTTTAATTTTAAAAATAAAGAAACAAAAAAAAATACTCTCAGCTGTTACCTCAGATGCAATCTTTTTGTTTACCATGCCATTTGTAGCAGTTGTTTTCTGTTGTTTTACACACTCTAGAGTAGGAAAAAATACATGTGTTCTTAAAATATCATAATTATTTACTTTCTTGGATACAGTTCTAATATATTAAGCAGCAGTGGTCATTTTACTCCACAAATTATTCTTAATAAGCACTTTGCAATTAAAAAATCCTGAAGACTTAGTTCTTGGAAATGTACCTTGCACAGTTTCTTCCAGAATTTGTAAGTATTGCTGGTAGTGTTTCAGAAGCCCTTCCTCAAATTCTCTCAGTTTTTTTACGTCTTTTGATAACTGAAAAATAAGTGAAAAAAAGTCACTATATATGATGTATCCGGTATTTCCACGTGACAGACTAGAAAGCTTTGACCACTGTACACATACAGTGTATAGGGGTGGTGAATGGTCCTTCAAAAATTGTGCATCTCGCAGAATTTTAGCTTTATGAAGACTGTTAGGTGCCTGGGGCTTCCAGAAGCTTCCACTTTTGGCAGCCAGCTCCTGTATGGAGACTGCTCCCATGGCTGGCAAATCCTAGCAGCAACAAGCAATGAGCCCCCACACGGACAGGGAGACAGGCACCCGTAACACTGAGTAAACAGTGGAAAGAAAGGGAGAGAAGGGGGGGGGGGGGGAACGTCCTTGAAGGTCCTGGCCACGAGGAGCCCTGACACATGGGCATGTCACAAACACTGGTGAATGGCAAGGGAAGGTAGGCACTCTTTGTTGTTAACTCTTACTCTCTTAACTCTGTAAACGCGGCGTTGGAGAGCTTCGAGGTCACCCTTAAATCTTGCCCTCTTTCGCTCTCAGAGAAATCATGTGACATACTTGATGAATAAAGCTCGTCGGGAATATTACACTAATTTTATAGATGAGATCAGTGGCGATCAGAGGAAATTGTTTAAGGCCAGTAAGTCCTTGCTTAATTATGGCAATAGTTCCATCTTCCCTCCGTGTGCAAATGATCAAGACCTGGCTAATGAATTTGGTGATTTCTTTGTTCAAAAGATCTTGGACATTAAGTCTGCAATTATTAGCACCGCTCACCAATCAACTAACGCTTTACCTGTTGAATCCATCATGGATGTCTCTTTTCCTGAATTTAATCGTTTATCAGAGAGTGAGGTACGTGCAACTATTTTGTCGTCCACCAAGAAGTCCTGTCCACTTGATCCGATTCCAACCACGTTACTTATTAAGCATCTTGACGAACTTCTACCTTCAGTCACAAGAATAATCAATCTATCTCTGGATACAGGCTTCTTCCCTGATAACTGGAAACTTGCCTTAGTACGACCACTCCTCAAGAAAGATGGGCTTGAACCAGTTCTTAAGAATTACAGACCTGTAAGTAATCTACAGTACATTTCGAAGCTGGTTGAGACCATTGTTGCCAGGCAACTGCAAAAGTATTTGTCGTCAAACAACCTGTTCCCAGTGTATCAGTCAGCTTACCGTCATCATCACAGCACTGAGACTGCTTTACTCAAGGTAGTAAATGACATTCTTCTTAATATGGATAAGCAACGTGTCACCTTGCTTCTCCTGCTTGATTTGAGTGCTGCCTTCGACACTGTTGAACATAATACATTGCTGAGGCGATTGCAAAACTCCTTCGGTATTCAAGGCAAGGTGCTTTCGTGGCTTAAGTATTACCTGTCGGGCCGTTCCCAGTGCATATCAGTCAATGGATCACTCTCTAGGATATTTAATTTGGAATGTGGTGTACCGTAAGGGTCCTGTCTTGGGCCTCTTCTTTTCACGCTCTATACGAGCAGACTGTTCGACATTATTCAGTCTCATCTTCCAGAAGTTCATTGCTTTGCTGATGACACCCAATTATATCTGTCCTTCAGTCCCAGTAATGCAATCAACCAGCTTTCTGCCATTAGTGCTATGGAATCTTGCGTTGATGATATTCGTTCATGGATGTTAACCGACAGTCTTAAGCTGAATGACGACAAGTCTGAATTTTTAATCATTGGAACACCTCAGCAGTTGGCTAAAATTGACATTGGCAGCATACGAGTTGGTGATTGCAATGTCTCTACAGTAAACTCTGCTAGAAACCTCGGCTCTTGGTTTGACTCCAAGCTTTCGATGTCTACTCATATCACAAAGTTGTCCAGTTCTTCCTTTTATTATCTCTACAATATTCGGCGTATACGGAAATATCTCTCAAGGCGGTGTACCGAGACTCTTGTGCATGCGTTTATTACTGCTAGGATTGATTATTGTAACAGCCTTTTGTATGGACTTCCCGACTACCATATAAACAAGCTACAAAGAATACAGAATGCTGCCGCTAGACTGATCTGCCAGCAAAGCAGATTTTGCCATATTACACCGCTCCTTTTTGATTTACATTGGCTCCCAGTGAAGTTTCGTATTGAGTTCAAAATTCTTTTAATTACATTTAAGGCTCTTAAGGGTTTGGCACCTACCTAATATATAGATTCATTAATTAGTATCAAATCAACTTCACGGTATGACCTTAGAAGCTCTAATGACAGCCTTCTCCTTAGTTATCCGAAGCCGTTATCCAAGGTAACACTGGGTGATCGTTCCTTTACATATGCTGCCCCAAAACTTTGGAACGCTCTTCCTTTAGCCATCAGATCTGTGAACACTGTTACCAATTTTAAAGGCAAACTTAAAACATATTTGTTTTCTAAAGCGTTTTTATTAAAATCCGAATAGAATTGTAATTTCTTAGAATTTTAGATTTTAGTTAGGTATAAATTGAACTTTAATGCTTGTAATTTTTAACCTATAACTTAGTTTTTTAAGAATTTTAGTTTTTAAGCTGTAATTTTAACTTTTAGCGTGTAACGTTCTTTTTTTTTTTTTTTTTTTTTTTTTTTTTGTAATGCACATTTGAACATTTATGTATGGAATTTGCGCACAACAAATTTGTAATTATTATTATTATTAAACGCTCAACACATCTCAATCCTGGCCATGTGGAGCCCTGGCACACAGGCATATTGCAAAACGCTAATTGTTAATGCTATCGCTGTAATGGCTTCCAACACATCTCAATCCTGACCACCTGGAGCCCTGGTGCATGGGCATATCACAAACACCAATGACTAGCAAGGGAATGAAGGTGCTCTTTGTTCTTAACTCTGTTAAATGCATTATAATCATTGTTAACTCTGTTAACCTGCATTTAACTGCATGTATTTATGGGTTAATGTACAAGAAATTAACTCACTTTAACACCTTGCTCATTTTCTGAAGCTGTTCGAATTGGATACCTGAAATCAACCAATAATATTATTATTGTATAATAAATAATAATAATACCAATTCTGACAAGTAACATAGGTACTGTATTGTAAGTATTTTGATGTAAATAGTTTAGGTGTCATGCTGTAAGTAGCATAAGTATTGCATTGTACTGTAAGCAGAATAAGCTTTATATACTATTTCGAACTTTTTGGGACGGTTCGAAATATTAAACGACCAAGCGCGCGTTGCTACAGCAGAGATGAGTAGCCGGCACGCTGGCTTCCATAGTACAACTTTCGAGAGTGCGGCCCGCTTGAGCAATTTTATTCTCGAGGAATCATTCAAGCGACAAGCTCATTATTTTTCTCGACTCGAGACTCGATCCTCGAGACTCGAGACTCGATCCTCGAGCCTCGAGACTCGAAACTCGAAATTTTCGAGTTTCGAGGATCGAGTCTCGAGGCTCGAGGATCGAGTCTCGAGTCTCGAGGATCGAGGCTCGAGGGACTGTCAACTTACATTTGAGCGGTACTGTAGTAAGTAATAATAATTATTAGTAAACGTCTGGCTTTGTAAGAACAGTTTACTGTATGTGTTGCAATTAAAAAAAACAATTATTAATGTTTACCACATTATGGTTAATTATGCAAATCGAAACAAACAATAGACGAATCAAGGACATTTTTAAAGGCTTACTGTACATGTACACGTACACAGCTTAATCATGAAGGTGTTGTCATAAAAAATAATTAATTGAAAACTCATTCGGTGAAATTTTAAGCCCAAAATACCGAAACAGAAATTTTAGCCGCCATTTCAATGTGAGTTACACGGTAAGCTTTAGTATAACTTGCCTGCCCCACTTTTAAATAAAGGATGATTACAAGTGTAAATTATACATTAATTTGTAACTCACCCAGGTATGATATCTTTAAACACAGTCAACAGAGAAACCATTGCAAGCTTTTTAGTGGTTATTCTGACATCTGTATCCTTCTCATTACAAAGGGAACATAGCTCCCGAAGCTCAGATACCTTTAAAAAGAATCACAGATGGATCACAGTCTGAGCATGCAAATAAGTAGAAAAAATAACCACATTTTGATTTTGCACTATGCTTATCCCCAAAGCCATTTTCACTTCTTTTACCCACCAGGGCCTTGGCACAAGAAATGAAGGGTTCTTGAGACATACAATTTTTGAATTAATTTGAATTTTTTAAAATTGGCTGTGTAAAAACAAAGAAATCTCCAACAGAAGTCAAAAATGCCATGATCTGTACAGTGTACAGATTTCATACAGAAACATTACAATTACATACATGTACATGAAGACCGGAAGTCCCACAATCTAGGACTGGAAATCCTTAGTATCCAGAGCCCTTCTTTTTTTTATGCCAAGATCCCGTTGGTTAAGAAAAACGAAAAGGGCTATGGAGACGGAGGATGATTTTGCACTTACATATAAGAGAAAGTACTACATTGTACATGTACACAAATAAAAGTACTCACACTGCCCTCAGGGTTTTCCAAAATACAGTTTGATAACTCGGCAATCTTAAGTTTTCTTTGGATGAGCTTCTGTCTTCTTTGATTGAACAGTTCTACCATACTTAATACAGGTGGTGGGGCTGGAGACACTGATATTTGATAGCCTTCTTCTGAGACTTGTTCTTCTTGATTGATTTCCTCACTTGGTGAAGGAGTATCTGAACAAAGAAAACACATTTAAGATGAGATGGGTAGTAAAGTGTACTGACTGACTGACTGACCGACTGACTGTCTACTATAGGGGGTCGTTCAGTCCACAGACCGCCATGTTTTTTCTTCCTTGACCGCAAATTTCTTTTATTTTCTCCTGAAGACCAAGACCGCCATAAATTTCTTGACCGTAGACCACCAGATAATAAAGAATGTGCCTGTAGGCTAACACTCAAAATCGACTAAAACCGCCAGACTGCCAGAGTATAATACGACCCTCGTACATAGTAGCACATTTGATGAAAGTTCTTGTATACATATGTCTACTTTTCAGTACCTGGTAGAGGTAGTTTCTCTTTTCTTTGTATAATACTGTCTTTACTCTTGATGGGTAGTAGAGCTCTTTCATTGTGCTCCTGTTCTGCTGACACTGTTCTGGGTCTCTTCTCATAATCAGCCTCTTCTTCTTCCTCAACTTGTTTTCTTTTTCTTTTCTTTCCACTACTTGGAACTCTAAAACCATAAACCACAAAATCTATCACCAAACGTTAACATACCATGATTGTATCATTTTCTTCACTTTAGGGACTCTGATTTTAATTATTTTTATTTATTTTGCTGCATGCCTAAAAAAATTGGTGTAGTACTAGTCTGGATGTCAAAATGATTGCTCAGAATCTTAAAAACTGCATGTAAAAATAAAACGTTTTTGAGAATGGTGAACAGCCTTTTAAGCTTATATCAACCGTAAAAAATATTCAATCTTAGGAACATTTCTATAGGGCCAAAATCAGATCAAAATATCAGGGTTCTTTCACGAACAAAAAAAGCCTTCAAATAACAAAATGCATGCATGGATAAACTTAAAGACGCGCTTACATGAATGCCTATTTTAATTTCTGGAAGAAAACATGTACAAATATATGCCTTCCCAAGATTTATCTTTACAAACAGACTTACTCTGCTGCTACTTCCTTTAAAAATGTAAAACTCCTGTGAGAATCTTGAAAATACTCCAAGTCTTCGGGATCGAGTTCACCGTTCTCGTCCATGGTCACATCCTCTTGCTCCGGAGGTGCATTCCCAGCAGATTTGTGTGTCTTTTTGCCTTTTTTGCTTCCTTTTCCCTTTGCCATTATTAATTGCTTCTTTTAAGTAAGGCAATATTTTATAAAGTATCTTTTCAGAAAGCAGTGGTCTGTCTAAACAATTTCGGAGAAGAAACATTCCGTCTGTCCACCATCTTGAATATGAGCCTTAGATGTCACCACGTGCCACCAGCGTACAACCACAGCACAAACTTTATGTCGATATAATATTGCTTAGAGTGTCCTCTGGAGTGGTCTAGGGTCTGAATGAGGTTTAGTGTTAAGCGTTATTTTCCATAATTTTTAGTGTTTGTTGTTAATTCAGTCAATTTTTTAATGTTTACTGTTCCCGAAGAAAATACTGTTAAGTGTTTGAAGGGGTTATTATTAGTCTTCAGATTTCTTTGGCATTCTTCGGACTTCATCGGCAGTCTGCGGACATTTTCGGCAGCCTTCTGAAATCTCAAAAAATGATCGGGAATCGTTGGAAAATAGCCGAAAACTTTTTGATGTACTAAACAAAATAATATTGGCCTTTTGACGCCATTTAATTGTTCAGTGTTATTAAGATACCCCCAATCAGACCCTCCTAGTCGAGCGAGCTTTTGACAACTTCACTATTGGAAACGTCAAACAACCGTTTGTATGGGGATCGCGAATACTTGGGAAGGTGAGTTGTCTCAGTCGTCTCGGCAGGTGGTCAGATTGGCAATTGTAACATGAAAGTACGTGTTTCTTTTCACTAGCACCATATTTTACGGCATTTTTGCACAAATCAAAATTTTGAGAAGTGCTACCACTTAATGCTTTTCGTTTTTCTATTTTTTCTCTCTTTTCCTTTTTTAAGTTAAGAAGGCTTGTATGGATTTGAAATAAAGTTGAGAAAAATATCCCTTTTTACCGGTGAAAAGTTATAATGAAACTTACCTGGTGTCACGTTTTTGTATTTCTAGTGCTTTAGAAAGTCATACGCGCGATTTTCGTCTTAACCGTCTGTTGCGTACTAAAAAAAAGACAAGGTAGGAAAGCAAATTCGAAAGGCGAACGCAGGCCTCTTCAAAAAACTCGCTAAAGAAGCTCAAAACCAGACGTAGCTTAATGGTATGGTTTAAAGTTTCATTATAACTTTTCACCGGTAAAAAGGGATATTTTTCTCAACTTTATTTCAAATCCATACAAGCCTTCTTAGTACATCCATACAAACTCTCATAGTACGCTTTGGTTACCTGTGGTCTAATTATCCAAAAATCCACAAAACGTAAGCATCAAAAACACTTTTATATAAGAGAAAAGGAACCCTCGATTAACTTTTAATCCTGGGTTAGTGTTAATCGGCTTTCGAACAACCCGGCCCAGTTGAACAAAATTGATTTTTCTCAAGAAATGCCTAAAAAAGATGTCTCTGAAAGAGTTTCAGAGCTTCTAGATTTCAAATTTTTCTCGAGGGCCTGTCCCCAGAACCCCCTAGCAAGATCAAGCCTCATCTATGGCAAAGGTAAAAGCTAAAAAAAAGCTAAAATCAAAATTCGTGCTAATCCTGGATTAGCTTAATCATGCTTTGAACCGACCGGGCCCTTGGGATCATCTTCCCAACAAAACACATTTTGTTTTTAACTTTCCTGACTTTGGGTAAATATCTAGACGATGCAAGTGGCTCGTCTTGCCTTTTGTTAGTTACGGTCCTGAGTTGTTGGCCTTTCGCAGCCTTGCTTGCGGTTCTAGGATTTCTGAGAAGCATCATCCAAACAGGAAATTCTTGCCATTGAGGACCATTGAGTAGTCATTGGTGGTTGAGGCAAATTCCCCCAAGTTTTTCACTCAAATTTCTGAGCATTTTAGTGTGTATTTCAGGCTAAATTAACCCAATCACTCTGATCTGGATTTCTTTGGAAAAATATTTTCCTCCTGCAGAGATGCTGCCTTTTTTGGTAAAAAATGATGACGTCAGACGTGGAACAATGGGCAACGTTCGTCGGGTTAAGTTAAAAAAAAGTTATAAACCTGAAAATCTGCTTGCTAGCATAAAAAATATTTCTCCAAATTGAAGTGTTACACTTCAGTGATTATCAACTTATCATCTTGATAAACTTGATAAAATTTGAATTTGATAAAGGTAAATAAACCGCCGGCAGCGAAGTTTGAAAGCTGACAAAAGTTGGTCACGTGACCATTGACCAACTGTTGCGCGAAGGCCCACCAAGGCCAACCGTATATTCTCAGGTTAATAATATTTCTTTTATCTAGACACAAAACTTTTACAGCAGAGCTGATGTGGTCGTGTATAATTGATTGTATTTTACAGCCAAGTTTAAAAATATTTACATTGCCATGGCAATGGGATAAACCCCTCTTAAAGGTCAACATCAGCTGACAATAGAAACCTTATACTATAATGGTCTATAATATAAATATTAACTGACGTATTGGAAGGGAAAAACCCCTTCAAACCCTCTTTGGCACCCGCTGTAATAAACGGCTTCACTGCCATCGCAAACCCATAACGCAGTGGCGCTGCGCCGATACAGATGCTCCAAAAGACCAACTAGAACTGCGAACGTATAGAGGTGTGTTTCTATGTTTCTGATTTCCAACTGAAATATCGATTCTTTTATTTCAGGGGGTCGCTTAACATTTTCTGACCGGTTCGAGATCTATATTCGGGAAGATAAATTCAGATCGGATTCTAACGTAATCTTCGCGTTTGAGTCACTGATTCTTTCTTTCGTTCCCAGCTTCTTTATTTTTTTTTCGTTAAAGGGGATTCATTCCGTTAAGAACTTAACGTAAGCTGTCGAAAAATGAGTAAAAGTGAAATTTACCTTCGTGGCAGATTTTCTCCAAAAGTTTTGCGCAAATTCATTCAGGTAAACAAAAAATCTTTCAGATCAAGACAACCCCGTACGCTCGATTAAGTCTTTTAACCCTTGCAGAATCTGTAGGAAGCTCTACTGGCATTTTTGTAAATATTTCGTTTCAGTGGAAGACAGATACCGCCGGCAAAGTCCAGAAACCACCGAGCGATCAGTTCATTCAGAAATTTATTGAGGTATGAACTTCTTAACTGGGTATACGGTAAACATACACTGCAATGTTCCTATATGTTGTTTTCATTTTATACACTTCCAAGTCCTTACCGATCGGATATTTTACATTAACCATTTAGAACAGCTTCAGCTTGTTATGAGCGTAAAATAATTTTTCTTTTTTACGTGTTTCTCGTGAATATTTATTTTAAATTTTATAGAAGACAGAGCGAGCCCCGACGAAGCGATAAATTTGTCGCTGATGCAAAAAATGTGCTGATCGATGCAATTGAAAAGGGAAAAACCCCTCATGGCAGTGGGCTCTGATTACTATCAGACAGAAAGTTGAATCAGTTGTGATAGCAGAAAAATATTAAACCATAGTCTACCGTTGCGTTTCAACCGTAAAAGCATGCAGTTTTATGCAATGAAGATAAGATTGAAATTTGACTAAGAAAAAAAGTTGATTTCCTTCGGCAGTTTTTATTTATTCGGGAAAACCTTCGACCCCTGGGAAAGTCCCTTTGTGCAGACAGCACGCATAATGTGAAACAGAATCACTGGGGTTGAAAAAATGTTTGAAAAAATCATTTCTCTTTTTTGCGTGTTTCTCGTGAATATTTATCTTAAATTCCAGAGCTTATATTCTATTTAGAAGTGAAGGAAGTCAGCATGCGCACAGACAAAAGATTTGCAGCTGACAACACAATTTTTAAAAGGGGAAAACCCCTAATGGCGGGTGGCTTTGATTACTATCATTAGGAAAGTAGTTGAAACAGTTTAGCAGAAGAATATTAAACCATAGTCTACCGTTGCATTCGCACCCCTAATTCGCACAATCGCACAAGCATGCAGTTTTTGTAAATGAAGATAAGATTGAATTTTGACTAATAAAATAGTTGAATTCCTTCGGTGACTACGTTTTATGAAACACGCTGAGCTGGCAGTTTCGTCTATTCGGGAAAAACCCCGGCCCCTGGGAAAGTCCCTCCGTGCAGGACAAGACGTATAACTTAAAACAGAATCACGCGCCAGACACGAGTGACCTATAAACTCACGCATAAAAGAGATGGCTTTCGATACAAAAGGAAGTGCTTGGGGTTTATCCCGAATGTATTTCGGAATACTTTGTTTTGGGAACATGGCGATATTATTTAATTTTAAGACCCATTTTAATATAGAACATTACCAAGCATAAGTATTTAAGAATAAGAAGCCGGATGAGCCGAATAATATATTCGTGACTGGCATTCGATTCCAAGAATATTTACTAGTTAATACCAATTATCGCCGGGGTTAAAAACATTTTTGAACCATTTACATTTTACTCATACTTTATCCCATTCCACGGTAAAACGTTATCCATACCATCACTCTGATTTTAGACAACATCACGTACCCGGCCACAAATCACATAAATAACGCTTCATTAACCCCCCTCCCCCTCCCCCCCCCCCACCAACCACCACCCGCCTCACTCTGTTTCATATTCGAATCTGCTTTGCCTCAATCAAACGCTGCTCGTATACACAATGTATCTCATTTTAGCACGACATTCTTATTAATTACTATTTCTTCTCTATATTTCAGGTCTGTGAATTCTGTTTTGGATTCGATAACAAGGAAGTAGACATATATCCGTGATTCACTTTTTTTACCTTCTTTTCCTTTGCTCGCTTTAAAAGATTGTTTCCCTAGTCTTTGCTGTGTACATTCGTCTTACATTGTAAATCCCTCTAAGCATTGCTTCATTGTGATCATTTTACAAAGGGGGTTCTATAGTGTTGGGGTGTAAAAAGCAGACGTAGCTTTTAATCGGCATGAACTTGCGTCTTACTCTATCTCTGTGAAGAAACATACAGTTAAAAATGTTATGTGCACTGATAAGCACCTTCACTTGACTAAGGGGTTAAGTGTGACGCGCAAGTTAGGCATAATGAGTGCGTGTTGCGTAAAATGACTGAGCGTGATTATAAATACTACAGTTGGAGATCAGATGATTGTTGGATGAAGGTTCATAGAGAACTTTTAATCGGTTTGGTTCTTTTTAGGGTGACCGGACATGTCAATTAGCGAACTCTCTGAGACGACGATCGAAGAGCTCTGTTTTGCTCTAGAAAAGTGTCCCGCCTTGAACTGGAAAGTGCTTATGGGATGGTTTCACCCACTATATTCTGAAGATCATATAGCCATCATCGAACGCAGTGAAAGTCCCGCAAAAGCTTTGTTAGTTTATTTGGATCATAAAGAAATACCCTTGAAAGACCTGGTGAACGGCTTAAAAGCGATCGGAAACAAAAAAGCAGTTTCCATAATCAAGAAAGGTAGTCACATTCTTTGTAACACCGATATTTATAAAACGAATAAGCTTATCAATCAGAGTGCTTTATTGTCAGTTGAATATTTTGTAAGTATTGGCCCTGGAAATGGTTCTATATATAAATTTGTGTGACGAATCTCTTATTAACCAAGCCTGCTCATGACCGTACTGCGAAAATATCTCTGTACGGACCTTGCTGCATTTGATACGTAGCGTCAAGACCTAGAGCCCATTCCTTTCCAGTTCTGCTCTAACACTTGGAATAATTTCTAGAGGAGGGGGGTACTCCCATATATGGGCTATATAGGTATGTGCCGCGGGATAGGGTATGGTTTTTGAGGTTCGATCCCTAAATAGGCTATCATTTTTGCACCATTTGTCATTGTGTTCCCGGTGTTATCCCCTATCCTTAGATAGGGTAGCTTCAGATTGTATCAGCCAAAATTGCAGTGCGTAAACACCCATCTATCCATTGAAGTATTAGCAAGGCGATTTTATAAAGATTTGTGTTACAGAAACGAAATATTAAAGTTGAGTCATCCTAGCAAAGGTGATCCTGTCAGTCAGACTCAAAATGGTTAGCCACTGCTATTGACCTCATTCATCATCACAAACCATTAAGTAAGATAATGACATTCTTTCAAGGTCTTTTTCAAATATGTAAGAGTGATGAATATATAAATCATCTTTCTTTTACTATTTTCCTTGATCAATTATTTTACGTTTTACGATTTTTTGTGTGTGTCCAGGAGCAGAGAAGAGTGGCCTTGACATACAGTATTCAGGTGGTCGTCCTCCCCGTCAAGTCCCTCAGTTCAGTGCTGGCCATTCTCGAGAGGTATAACTTTTAATACCCTTACGCTATGAATTCGTCTATGGATTTCTAATAATGCACTTTTTCAGCCACTTTTGAAAGTAAACAGCAACTTTGAATTGGTATATGAGTTCTTTGGTTAAGATAATTTCTACAGTATCATGAACGTATACTTATAAGGCAATATGTTTTGTTTGTTCAGTTTTAAGCTATCTGTCTTTTGGAGGCGCTTATCACGCTATCCATAATGTAGTAGTCAGCTGCATTTTCATTAAAACAAAAAATTGTCAGCATTAGATTATAAGTTCTGTCTACATAGTAGGTTCTTGTCACACACTAATAAGACTAAGGAGAGCATGTTTGTTTATAAGCTTAAACTTAATCTTAATTATTATCAAATGAATAAAGACATTATTATTATTATTATTATTATTATTATTATTATTATTATTTATTATTATTATTATTATTTTTATTATTATTAATCTGAAGAAGCTGCTATTACGACCATTAAGGATGTCGATGCGGGTGGAATGTTTCGGATTGTTCCGATTTTTTTAATCGGCACAATCCGGAACATAATACCTTCAACGGCAATGTACATTTGGATCAAGTTGGAAGAGAAAGTTCCCCTTATACTTTACTGGTTTATTTTTCCGTGTTTTAATCAGTTACCGATTCTGATATCATCTATTGCTTGTGAGTACCAATCATCTTTTAGAGAGGACACAGCGAATCTATAGTTTGTAACTTAGAATAGTACTTTTGATCTTCCAAGTGAAATAAGAAACATGCCATCTCTGCAAAGTTTTAAGAAAGCCATCAAGACCTTTTTATTTTTAAAAGCTTTTTAATTGTACATTTCTTTTTATAGTCATATACATTTTAATCTTTTTTAGCTTGTGAATTTAAATTTTAAATTTTTAGTTTTTTTAACTATATTGTAATGCGCAATTGAAAATTTTTAAATTGATAATTGCGCAATATAAGTAAATTATTTATTATTATTATTATTATTATTATTATTATAGAAAAACGTTACTGAAACTGCCAGAAGCTTTATTTACCCTCGGTATTATGAGCCGTGTTAGGGCTCTAGCAAGTATATGCTAATGAAACCGAGCATTTCACAGTATACAACACAATGCGTAAAGATAGACCACAACACCGGGAACTACTCTTTTCGATAAGTGTGTGGGTTCTTTAACGTCCCCTGTTGATTATAACACTGACGATGCAGGAGACGGGGCCTACGGTTTTTCGTCCTTATCCGAGAAGACTAGAATGTCTAACCATTTGCAAAGGCAGCATATTCTCCTCAGTTATTTTAAGACCCTGAGTGTCGGCCGGTCTGGGACTCGAACTCGAGACCTCCCGCACGGCAGTCCGGCACTCTACCAACTGAGCTAACCGGTCGGCGGCAGCTACGAAAACTAAATAATTATTAGCCGTCGGAATTTTGTGTTGTTAATGTATAAAGTCATAAAAAACTGCACCACAACTGAGAGTAAAACAAGACAGAGACTGAGAATTAGTTACTAAAATATTAATCATCCGAAATTGTTCTTTCCTTCGTATATTTATACATTCATTTCCCTCCCGCCTCCCGCTTTCAGTGTACTCGTGTGCGTCACAACATGTCTTAAAACATTCATATATTTGTCCAGTTTATAAAGATGTCACTAGAATGTTTGTTGCATTTTTCCTTTTTTAATTATTTTTCTTTTCTTTGTAAAACAGTACAAAAACTTTTCCTGCGTGCGGCGCAAGGAACAATCTGAAACATTACCATTTCCGGTTCAGGAATCTGAAGCCACCGGCCACCTTCCGATCCTGGACACGAAGCTCCGTTAAATTTGGTAGAAACTGTAGTTTCCAAATTTCCCTCTTGCTTTTCATTTTATTATAAAACATCTTAAGTAGATACGTTTCTAAACACCCCGATCAAAAGGGGAAATTTAAAAACATTCCTGTTTAAAAATTAAACGTAACTCCTACGACATTTTTCGAGTTGTACATGACAATTGTAAGTAAATCGTAATTTTGATTTACATGTAACAATTCATGTCGTAGACTTGTAGTAAGTTTATCGCATAAGACAAAGTCGGTCCGTCTCAGGCAATTAGGATTTGTGATTTTTTTCAGTTTTTCAAGAATCAATGGAAAGCAGTTAATTTCACTCAAATTTTATAAACACAATTTTTTGGTAGAAACAATAAGTTGGTAGTTAGGTTTAGGCAGGTACATATATTAGAACTTATTATAAATTCTGAGATCTCTTTCACTAGTGCTGATACTGCTAATCATTGTCTAGAATTTCATTGTAGGTAATTGCAGTGTCAAAGATCGTGTCGAGTTATGCAATGAATTGTAAGTGACCGAATTGTAAAATCAGTGTTTATGGAGTAGATAAAATTTTAAAAAGTGGAAACTAGTTTGAAGTTCTTGTGACTCGTGAAGTTAAACAAAGTGACAAGTAATTATTTATTCGATCCTCTAGATGGGATGCTAGTCCATACAAAAATACGACTTTCTAGGATCATTGAATGTATAAGATTGTAACTTAGTATTGTAAAGTATAGGTTGACTAAGCTGAAGTTTAATAAATGAAGGAGCTATGAAATGATGAAATGATATATTCTCCTGGCATGGCTTCGCTACCGAGCAGACGTTTAGATGTAAGAAAGTAGTGTAAAAATTGCCTTTGATTTATATAATTTTGATTTTTCTAACCCGAACAAGCTTGACACTTCTCTTTTCCTGGAATTATTTACTTTTCTATTCTAAATTGTTTTTAGTTTGCTTATTCTTAGGAGCTCCGTATTGAAGCCATGCTAATTGATATATCTGATAATTGCCAAGTGAGGTGTTGGCCACATCAAATATCTTTTGTATTTCTGGTGTCTTTTATTACTGTTATTATCAGATCTTGTAATCAACCTAGTAAATGGCGGAGCTTAGAATATCCGGTCTTTCTTGTTTGTATTATCCACTTGTAGTTGCTGTTTTGCACTGTCATTACATTTTTGGGACGACTTTGTTTACTCGTTGTAATATTGGAAGGAAAATATGCTAATACTACTTGTGGGAAAGCGTATTCTTGCTTTAATAATGTAACTCCGCAAGGCCTTACGTAAGAATTAATTTCAAGATTTCGAGATCGAAGTAGTCTGACAGTTGATTGTCAGCTAGTTCAACTCTGGTCACCAAAAAAAAGAAACGCGAGCAAGAAATTCTGATTCAGTTAAAAAACATTCTGTGCCAGTTGTTAGAAATTTTATTAGTTTTTTTTATTAGATTTTATTATCAATAGTGTTGTTTCTATGAATACTCAGTGTAGTTGAAAATTGCAAAATTGTAAGTAATAAATAGTAATGAAAGAGCTACAGTTGGAGTCGAGTTGCTTATAGATTGTTTTAAAGTTTCTATTTACACCCCAGTTACAAGTAATCCCTAGCGTGTTAATTTTGTCAGGGTGAGTGGAGACAGGCATGGTATACAACGCAGGTAACCTGAAATCATGCCCTCCCTCCCTACTACTACTGCGGGGGCAAAAACGTAGTACAACACAGGCGGCACGAGCCATTCTCGTCCCCATAGCCCTTTCGTTTCTCTTAGCCGGCTGGGCCTTGGCACGAGGAAACAAAGGGCTCTGGGGACACAGAATTTCCAGTCCTAGATTCTAGGACTTCCGGTCTTCATGTACGCAGTCATGATGTTTCAAGAGAATGTATGAGAGAGTCGTTACGTTTTCGACTTCCGTTTAGGAATTCTTTGTTCCAAACAGCCAATCAAAAAAATTCGAATTAATTCAAAAATCCTATGTCCCCAGAGCCCTCCGTTTTCTCGTGCCAAGCCGGCTAAGAGAAACGAAAGGGCTATGGGGACGAGAATGGGCACGAGCAACCCAGTCAGGATCGAACCCAGACCTCTCGATCCAGTCTTAAACACACTCACTACCCTTCTCGCCACGACACGGGACTGTGTTTGGCCTATACGTTTTTCCGTCAGAAATCTTTATCAAATGGTGGTGACTGGGTGATTAAAAAACTAATAAAGTACATAGAAGGATTTTGCCCAGTTAGGAGCTATTTTCAAAAGCGCTAGCGTAGCGTTCCAACAAAACTGAATCAAAAGAGGAAATGTGAATTTAAAACATCCTTGGTGAAAAATCTACAATTGAATGCTGTGACGAGGTAACAAATGTACGATTTAAAGATTTAGTATGCGCAGACATAAAACCATGAGCCCTTTAAAATAATTTTAGCGTTATTTGAAATTCCCCGCCTTGATGTTTCAGTTCTGACAAGACAGCACACAAGGATGAAAGTCATAGCATACAATCCAGAAAGCGTTTATTTCAAACGTTGTCATTGTTTCTATAAATAAAATAAAATAAAAGCACAAAATTTAGTTATCAGAACAACATGGTTTGTGACGGGTATGGTACACTATTACTGGTGTTACATAATCAATTCTTTTGGATTGAATACCGATCTTCGTTCATATCGTTATTTCTTCAACTACGTAAATGGAAACCAAACCAAAATGCAAATATACAGAACAGAAAATTCACGTTTTTATCTAGATCAGTCCGAGCAAAGTTCTTTCCTGCGTTCGTGTAAAATGGAATAAAAGTCAAGAGGCTTGAAAATGTCTTCGTACAGCAAACGCCACTTCTCGTCGCTCAAATCTTTAGCTGCCGCTGTTAACTTTATCCCTTGGCTCAGAATAAAAGATTCGTTTAGTTCCCTCTCCGTTTTACGTGTTAGTGATGCGCTAACCTTGCGGCGATCTTGAGGATTTGGGGCCGGGAACATGGCTGGTTCCGAGGACAAGGCCTTTGGACGCAGCTCTTCAATCTTCGAGGAGAGTTGTTGAACTTTTGCGGGGGAAAGTTCGTTCATTTTCGTGGATTGTCTGCCAGTCTGTGACAATTCGCCATTCCTGGACCTCTTGCTAGTTCCTCGCTGAGCGGTCATCGTGACTTCCATTTTATGAGCGGTGTGAGTACTAGTGTTGTCAGCCAAACAGCTAAACGCGGCCCTTCGACGCTCTGCACTTCTTTTGCGATCAGCTCGAGTGACTGAAAAACAAACTGTTTGTAATCGCTTTATATATGGTACTAAGCTTGTTGTTATTGCTCACAGGCAATTAGCGATAATACCAATCTAAACTGGCCTTGACCCCCAAAAAGCTAAAACAAGCTGAACCCTGCACAGCTATTGGCTGTTTTGTAGGTGGTATTTTAATCAGCTCGAATGACTGAAAAACAAACTATGTTTGTAATCGTATGGTACTAAGCTTGTTGTTATTGCTCAGAAGCAATTAGCGATAATACCAATCTAAATTGGCCTTGACTCAAAACAAGCTGAACCCTGCACAGCTATTGACTGTTTAGTAGTTGGTATTGTGATCAGCTCGAATGACTGAAAAACAAACTATGTTTGTAATCGTATGGTACTAAGCTTGTTGTTATTGCTCACAGGCAATTAGCGATAATACCAATCTAAATTGGCCTTGACTCAAAACAAGCTGAACCCTGCACAGCTATTGGCTGTTTTGTGGGTGGTATCTGAATCAGCTTGAATGACTGAAAAACAAACTATGTTTGTTATCGTTTTATATATGGCACTAAGCTTGTTGTTATTGCTCAGAAGCAATTAACGGTAACACCAACCTAAATTAGCCTCAATTAGCCTTGACCCAAAACAAGTTGAACTCTGCTAAGAACCAAAACGTGACGCACATGCAGGCAGGATCATTAGCCTTGACCCAAAACAAGCAGAACCCTGTACAGCTATTGGCTGTTTTGTTCGTGGTATTGTTACCACAAATGACCTTAAAATAACGCTATTAACTCTAAGAACCAAAACGTGACACATGGGCAAGATCATAAGCCTTGACACAAAACAAGCTGAATTCTGCTCAGCTATTGGCTGATCTGTTTGTGGCATTGTTGCTACCAATGACCTGTAATTAACGGTATTAACTCTAAGAACGAAAACGTGAGACACAGGCAGGATCATTGTAATTGTTATTGTTGTATCGACATAATTTCATGTCCAAACCATCTTAGCAAAAACTGGTGAAAATTTAAATGTTCTGGACAATTTGATATCGGGTATCCAAAGGATTTACGATGTTAAATTGTTCAGAACATTTAAAATTGGCAGTTTAGTTTTTAGCTTTATGAATCGTGCAAGTTCATTGTTTTCAGTGCTTTGATGTTTTTCTTCTTTGTTGATGGTTAGTAAGATTAATTACCCAATAGGAGCCAAATGTTATTTATAGTGTTTATTAAGTTTAATTACTCTATTACAGTTCACAATCCACAGTAATTTTTCCTGATTATATTTTTAACAATAATAATAATAAATAAAAATGATAACATTTAAACAGTGAGTCTATTTCACCGTAGTGCTTTTCAATGGAGCCCTGTATTTTTGCCCTGTATTTTTGCCCTGTATTTTTGCCATGTATTTTTGCCCTGTATTTTTGCCATGTATTTTTGCCATGTATTTTTGCCATGTATTTTTGCCATGTATTTTTGCGTCATATGTGCGTGCTGTTGCTAAATTTGAACGTTGTACGGGCATGTTGTTGTTTTGCACGATATGTTTAGATTCAATGCGTAATTCATCAATTAACGGTTAACACGATAATTAATTGTTTCGATTCTATTCGGAGTAATTATGATCATGGGATGATCACTTTAAAAATAACATCTGACGTTTTTTTTTTGAAAAACAATTTACATATTAATAACGTCAATGACGTCAACCATTCTCGATCCTAAGCCCCATATTTCCACATTTTAAATTTGTAACGTTTAATCTATAGAGTCATTCTCTTCAAGACGCTAAAGGATGAAAGCCATGCCTTCCGAAATATTGGAATTTAAATATAATCCCATGTGTTTAATCAGCCTTTCATTTTATCGCCGTTAATTCTTCAGCCATTGCTGATTAGATCCTCTACAGTGGGAGGATCCGGTACTTCTTTTTCGCCACGGTGATCCTTGCAAATTTAAGTTTGTTGTTGTTTTGCACTACAGTCCGACCTTAATAGGCGGCCACCTATTAAGCGGCCACCCTCCATTAAGCGGCCACTTGCCAAAGTCCCGATATATTTTTCACTAAACTGCTGTATTTGATACCTCTATTCAACGGCCACCTCTATTTAGCGGCCACGGCCATCTTTTTGCTGTCGCAAGTGTATTATTTATATGGTTTTTTAACCGCCATTAAGCAGCCAGCAAATTATCTTTCCAAGCGAAATGGTGACAGATGATATATATCGTCCTTGAAATATCTTGAGCTGAATTTTTTCACATACTAACTGTTGATGAAATAAGGCCTAAGAAACTTGTCAACGATGTTTTGGATATTTTTCTGAACATTATCAACCCGAAGAAATACTTTACATTTCAACTACGTGCCCTTTGTGTTAGAGCTAGAGCTATGCATGGGCTGGAAATGCACTTGATGTTTTGTTGCAATGAATTTTGGATTTATTTTTCATATATGTTCACTTTTTAAAAGCATTTTGCTATATAAAGTGAATAAAATCATGTTTACTTGCCATTTCTATCCTATTTATATTGAACCTCTATTAAGCAGCCACTTTTCAAAGTCCCGAGGGTGGCCGCTTAACCCTTTCACTCCTAAACGCGCATTCAGACGCTATTTGGAGGTGCAGTCATTGATTCACTTGTGACGTCATTAATTAGCACGTCAGTGGAATTTCGTGATAAGAATCTGATAGAGCTTGAATCGACCTTTCTACAGGACTGTTCAAAAGATAGGATATGAAGAGTAGAAAGTAACGAGAATAAGAAAGCGGAAAAAAAGGAAAGCGGGAAAAAAAGGAACCGTTCCAAAAAAATTTGGAACGGTTCAGCAAAAAAGAAGTCCAAATTTTGGCTTATGCGCATGCACCAAAGTAAAATATTGTACATTTTTACACAGAATCTTTATCAAAATGTTGCTGAAGTGTAAAAAAAAGTCCTTCTTTAGCAAAGTTGAGGTAAATTCCAGACCATAGCACCAAAATTTCAGTTAAGCGGCTAGAAAAAACGCGTTTTTTGAGGAAAATTTGGGAGTCAAAGGGTTAATAGAGGTCGGACTGTATTTGCATGTTTAGATTATTTATTTCATCAATTAACCGATAACACGGTAATTGATTGTTTCAATTCGGGGTCTAACGTCTGACGATTCTTGTTTTGAAAAACAATTTGCGATTTACCGTATTTATTCGATTAAGCGCCCAACCTCGAATAAGCGCCCACCTTGTAGGTAGGAAAAGTTAATAAGCGCCCAGCCTCGAATAAGCGCCCACCCCTCTAAAAAAACTGAAGTGCAGAACAGGAGTATATTGATTCTATTTGAAATTGAGATTGAAATTGGCTTAGTACTATCAAGAGACTTCCCCGAAGACAGAGCTTTCTTAGCATTTATGGGAAACTTTGAATTAACAGTTAAAATTCAGTTTTGGTACATCTTCACGTTTTGTTATTATATATTGTTTTCTTGCAAAATAAACTTACGACTCGTTAAAAATGGTGAAAATTTAATAAGCGCCCAGCCTCGAATAAGCGCCCACTTTCAAGGTCCAAAAATGTAATAAGCGCCCAGAGCGCTTAATCGAATAAATACGGTACATGTTAATAACGTCAATGACGTCAAGCATGCTCGTTCCCAAGCCCCAATTTTTATTAGACGAAGACCTGCTTTCCAAAAACTATTATTGTGCCTGCGTTACTAGTGCCAGTCCTAAACCGCTCGAAAGAATTTAAAATCCCTAGAACACAGAGGAAAAGAGGTAGAGTCCGGATTTTATTTTACAAATCAGAGATAACAAAGCCTTCTTTAATTGTAATCTGATGTAAACGATTACCATTTACACATAAGAAAGAAACGCTAGTGAAGAAAGTCCGTAAATACAAGTGTTTAATTATTTTTATATCATAACTTTTATAACAATCTAAATTTTATAAGAACGATACGTTACATTAAGCATGTGGACGTTCTTTATTTTTGAAACTGATTATAGTTTCCACATCTACAGTGCTATTTGGATTTTTTTTTTCTCTTCTGCTTACGAGGCTTGTCAAATATGGCCGTGATTTGAACCGTTTCAAGGCCTCTTCATTGGAAAAAAAAACCGACGCAAAAAGTTTTTATGTATGAGGTTTGCTTCCAAAATATGACGATAAGAAATTTTCCTTAGCAACAAATTGTTCTCTTGGTCTTCAAACATTTCTTAAAATCTTCGGAAAATTTCAGAAAGTATTCGGATGATCTGTTAAAGGCCTAGGCCGAACCTCTCTGTTTATTTTTTTAAATCTTCATAGCCTTGATATTATTCATATAATAAGACCGAAATTAGCATATTTTGGCCTTTCTTGCAAAGTAGTTAGATAGATAGGATAGGTAACGTGGTAACAAAGAATTAATTGCAGGTGTTGGGGCTTTAATGGATTCGAACTTTGGGGCGTTAACGAGATGTCAAATGCTGTTTTAATCCGGGTTTTATTTGTCTTGTCTCGTAATAGCTGCAATACTTAGACCATAAAATGCATAAGAATCATTTATTTGGTTCATTATAGAGGTTAATGAGCGAATTCTATATTTGAACCAGAGTTCCACCAATGACGATGTTGGGTTCATCTCAGGATAGTCAGTAGTCACAAATCCGAGAAAGTACTGAAAAGTTTTATATCAAACATTTAAGAAACACCGAGCCGAGCTTGAAATTTACCATCTTTGTTGTTTGCTGCACATTTGATGATTTCGACATTGCTGATCCTAGCAGTATGCAGGACGCGTGTCACGTGTCAACCTAGTTGGTGGCCCGGCTCAACGGCGGGTCTCTCGTGGCTCGGTTGGTTGGGGCGCCCAGCCGGTATCTGGGAGGCCGTGGGTTCGATTCCCGTCGGGGACTCAGATTTTTTCTTTGTCCCAAGCTCGTGTCATGTTGAATAATTTCTTCACTATTTATCACCGAGCTTGAAATTTACCATCTTTGTTGTTTGCTGCACATTTGATGATTTCGACATTGCTGATCCTAGCAGTATGCAGGACGCGTGTCACGTGTCAACCTAGTTGGTGGCCCGGCTCAACGGCGGGTCTCTCGTGGCTCGGTTGGTTGGGGCGCCCAGCCGGTATCTGGGAGGCCGTGGGTTCGATTCCCGTCGGGGACTCAGATTTTTTCTTTGTCCCAAGCTCGTGTCATGTTGAATAATTTCTTCACTCAAAACATATTTTGTTTTTAACTTTGGGTAAATATCTAGACGAGGCAAGTGGCTCGTCTTGCCTTTTGTTAGATACGGTCCTGAGTTGTTGGCCTTTCGCAGCCTTGCTTGCACACACTTGCAATATGAGGGTTTTGGCGCAAATCCAAAAAAATGCGTTCGGGGCTTCGCCTGGCTCGCCTGCCGGCTTCGCCATTCTCGCCCCTCACTGTTTTTTTGGATTTGCGTCCAAAACCCTCATATTGCAAGTGTGTCGGGGTTAGATGACAGCCTTTCAACCCATGCACATGTATCTAGGCAAAGGCACCCTTTTAACACTTGTTGAGGACTGTCCTAAAACAAGTGGCCCCCGCCAAGCCCCAAAGAACAGGCGCGCCAGAATTATTTTTCAATTGAACAAATATTTTTTACTTTGTATATGCACCAAATGGCTGCTGCAAGATATTCGTCAGAAGTTTTGCAAGCTATGATGGAGGAAAACCTCCGTGAATTTCAAAGAAACCCGCAAAGAAATTTGTCTTTTTTACTGGCCAACACCGATTTTAACGATTGGCTCCGAGTATGGAAAATGGACATACCCGAAACCGAAAAAAACAACAAAGATCTTTTAATTTTTGCAAAAAAACACAAAAAAAAGTTTTATGATCTTTTGGAAAGTGAAATTGAAGAATTGAATGACATAAAAGCAAGCTTCGGGCTTAAAGTAAAATTTTCGATGAAAAGAAACGGAGTTACGCAACACATGGAGCACTATTTCAGAGAAAGAGAACCGCGTCTTTTTACAAAAAACACCAAAGACCGAATAAAAAAAGAGTTTGACGAATTTATTGACAAAGCAAAGGGAGAAATCGAGGCTTGGTCGGAGAGGGGCTCGGGGTGGGTTGTTGAAAGAATAACAAGGGCGTACACCTATGTTGCGCGTTATCGGCCATTGCGCGGAGGAACTTACTTGCCTTTGCCTCCCAAACTGGCAAACAAAAAAGCAATTATTAACGTGCAAAACAGTGACAACCAGTGTTTAAAATGGGCTTTGAGAGCTGCTTTATTCCCGCCTGCGAACGGAAAAGATCCTCAAAGAACAAGTAAATATCCCGTTGATGACGGCATAAACTACAACGGAATCGATTTTCCGACACCCCTAAAGCAGATTGACAGGCTTGAGGCGCAAAACAGAAACCTTGCAATAAATGTTTTTGGGTGGCACTTGAAAGACGGGTGTGTGATACCTCTCAGACAAAGCGAAAAAGAAAACAAAATACCCCGTATAAACCTTATGTTGATTGAGTCAGGATTGAAACAGCACTACTGTTTTATAAAAAGAATTAGCGCTTTGTTACACGACCAAACCAAACACAGTAACAAAAAACACTTTTGCATGATGTGTTTGACAAATTTTACAAGAGAAGACTTGCTTGAAAAGCACAAAAAGTATTGCAATGGGGTCAAAGGCAAGCCAACAAGAATCGAAATGCCAGATGAGAAGAAAAACACCCTTTCTTTTAAAAACTACCAAAAACAAATGAAAGCGCCTTATACGATTTACGCCGACGGCGAGGCATTGTTAAAAAAAGAGCGCCGAGAAACGCCCGAGAACCGCCAGAAAAGTTACACGTACAAAACAGAAAAGCACGAGGCATGCGGATTCGCTTACACGCGTGTAAGAAGTGATGGTGAACACGAAAAACCATTCGTTTACAGAGGAGAAAACGCCGTTGAAGTATTTTTGAACTGTCTTTTAATTGAAGAAAAGAAAATAAGATATGAATTGTCAAAGCCAAAACCTCTCCTTATGACGCAAAAAGACTGGGCAAACTTTAAAAAAGCCGAAAACTGCCACATCTGCGAAAAATCGTTGGTGAAACAAAACTTTTTAGACTCTTTGCCGGTTTGGCTTAAATCTAATAAAAAGGAGTTTGGTTACTTAGGACAGTTACACAAAAAATGCTATTACGAAAGAATAGAATTGGCGAATACTCTTAATAGCGGGAACCATTATAAGCTAAAAAAGCTTGAAAAAAAATCACACAAATTAGCCGCTGAAAACCAAAAAAACTGCCTAGCGTGCAAAGAGCCGCTTATCCAGCCGAACTACAAGGATGCGGTGAGGGATCATTGTCACATAACAGGCAATTTTCGAGGAGCCGCGCACAACGTGTGTAACTTAATGATGAAAATAAATCCAAAAAATATTCAAATACCAGTTGCATTTCATAACCTGAGTGGCTACGATGCTCACCATTTGATGCAGTCAATTTCGAAGATTTCAAAAGAGGCACAGAAAGAGGTAAAGTGTGTTGCAAACAACATGGAAAAATACATTACATTTTCACTGGGGGGTTTAAGGTTTATTGACACTTTGAACTTTTTACTTGGAAAGCTTGAAAAACTTGTAGAAGATACGCCGAAGGATGCATTAAATATGACGAAAAAGGTTTTCTTTGAAAAAAGTGAACTGTTGTTAGACAACGGAAAATATCCAAGCGAATACGTTGAAGTGTGGGAGGAATTTAATTATAACAACTTGAGTGAAAGTTTTTTTAAAGGTGGGGACGAAACTAAAGAAAAATGGCAAATTGTCAATAACATCCACATAACAGATGAAGGATACAAAGAAGCAAAAACCATTTTTATAGAAAAATTTGGCTTGTTAACACAAAAGGGGATTTATCCCTATGAATACATGGACTCATGGGGAAGATTTAAAGAAACAACTTTGCCGAAAAAAGAAAAGTTCTACAGTAAACTTACAGGCGAGCACATAACAGACAAAGAGTATGCACACGCGCAAAAAGTGTGGGAAACCTTTGGCTGCCAAAATCTTGGAGACTACCACGATTTGTATGTCAAAACGGACGTTACCCTGTTAGCAGACGTTTTTGAAAACTTTCGAAAATTATGCCTTGAGAAGTACAATCTGGATCCCGCAAATTATTACACGTCGCCAGGTCTTTCTTGGGATGCGCTTTTGAAAAAGACAGGTGTGGAGCTTGAGTTACTCACAGACTACGAAATGCACCTCTTCGTCGAAAGGGGAATAAGGGGCGGGATTTCGTCGGTAAGCAAGAGATATGTAAAGGCGAACAACCCATATGTTAAGGGATTTGATCCGAGTCAACCAAAAAAATACATAATGTATCTCGATGCGAATAACCTTTACGGGTGGGCAATGAGCAAGCCGCTTCCGAAAAGTGGTTTTAGATGGAAAAAGGTTATGCCAACAGAAAAAGAAATAATGACAAAAAAAGAGCATGCAAAAACTGGATGGATTATGGAGGTGGAGTTAGAATATCCGAAAGAGCTGCATGACGCTCACGACAGTTACCCATTAGCGCCAGAGAAAAAGAAAATAGGCAAAGAAATGTATTCGCCTTACCAAAAGAAATTAATGAATGATCTTGAATTAAACCCCCCAAACACTGAAAAGCTTGTTTTAACGCTTGAAGACAAAACCAATTACGTCGTGCATTACCGAAACTTGCAGTTTTATTTAAAACAGGGAATGAAACTCAAAAAAGTGCACAGGGTTTTAGAGTTTGAACAGGAATGCTGGATGGAGCCCTACATCCGGATGAACACAGAATTCCGAAAAAAAGCAAAAAACAACTTTGAAAAGACCTTTTACAAGCTAATGAACAACTCGGTTTTTGGAAAAACAATGGAAAACCTGAGAAACCGTGTAGACATAAGAATAGTAAGAAGCGACGAGACAAATAAAATAAGAAAATTGGTCGCAAGTCCATTGTATTCAAGGCACGTGATGTTTTCAAACGATCTTGTCGGAATAGACATGCGAAAAAGTAAGCTGTTTCTCAATAAACCGGTCTACACAGGCATGACTATCCTTGACGTAAGCAAGCTATGCATGTATGACTTCTTTTACAACCATCTGAAAAAGGAGTACGGGGAGCGTTGCGAGCTTTTGTATACAGACACAGACAGCCTTTTGCTTGTGATAGAAACAGAAGACGTTTACGCGGACATGGCAAAAAACATCGGCGAGTACGACACAAGCGACTACCCCGAAGAGCATTCACTTTATTCGAAAGAAAACAAAAAGGTGTTGGGGAAAATGAAAGACGAATGCGCAGGAAAACTGATTTCAGAGTGTGTTTGTTTGAGGCCGAAAATGTATTCAATAATGACAGAAGGTGAAAGCGAAAATGAAATCGAAAAAATAAAGAAAAACTTTCCTGAGGCAAAAATAAAAGAGTGCACTTGCGAAGGGGAAAAAATGCAGGTAATAATGGCAAACGACGAAGAATTGGTCAAAAAAATAAAAGAGAAACATCCGAAAGCAAGTGAGTCAAAATGTTGTAACACGCTGAAAGTGGACGAAAAAAATATAAAAAAGGCAAAGGGGGTGAAAGAGTGCGTGACGAAAAATGAGATAAATCATAAAGACTTCAAAGATGCACTTTTTCAAAACAAGGAAAGCTTTCACGAAATGCACATGCTAAGAAGCTATGCCCACGAGATGCATTCAATAGTGGTAAACAAAAAATCGCTGTCGCCATTTGACACAAAGAGATGGATAAATGAAGATGGGATAAACACTTTGGCATATGGGCACTATCGGATGGGTGCGGAGCACGAGAGCGAAGCTCTTGCAGAGAAGGGGCAAAAAAAAGAGCCCACCGCCCCATAAAAGGGAGTGAAAAAACTAACTAGCCGCCAAGCAAAGGTCTCTCTAGAGTGCTTTAATAAATAAAAAGCCACTCAGGAGTGCCCAAGGGGCTCAAGCACTAAGGGCTTGGTGGTAACTGTGTATTTGGAGGAATAACAAGCAATTCTTCACGCACGAAGCCGCGCTTTGGACCATCGTGCAAGTAATAAAGAACTGGCTGATTAGGTTTAGTAACAGACCTTTCAATGCTGTAGACTTTTAATGACCAAATCGGATCTGTAGCCCTTTTTACGCCGCCTTCCAGCTCGCCAGGTTGGTAGAGGAAGCGCACATTAACGAGAGAGGGGAGTTTTTTTCTTTCTTGCCAACAGGTCTTGTATATTTTGAGGACGGTTTTGACGAAACAGCCTTTTCTTTGATTGCAGCAGCAGGTTTCTTACCAGTAAGACTGGTTACTTCGTTGTTCAGAGCGGCAACAACTTCGGGTAGCCTTTTTACCCACGCTGTCGACCGCTGGCCAGATGGCAGGTTCATCTCGACACCGTACTGATAACCAAACAGGCGCCCTGCCAGTGTTTGATTAAAACGTTCAACAATAGCTTGATCTCTGTGAATGTTAACACGCCCGCGTCTAATATAGGTTTTGTGATTTTCCATTTCTTTAGTAACAGCTCCCATGAATTCGCGACCAGGGTCAACTTGAAGCATCTGTGGCCATTTTAGTGCACTTCGCCTGTAAATTGTCTGAAAACCTTTTGCAACCTCAGTTGAATCTTTGGAGGTCAAAGGCTCGGCCTCTTTGAAACGGCTGGCAACGTCAACAACAGTCAGCGCGTATTTGTAAACTTTTCGCCCTCGCAGCAGTTTGTCGTGTGGCAGAAAAAGAAGGTCCGCCTGGTGGACCGCGTTAGGAGAAGAAACATCAAATTTTGGGCGAGGAACGTATCGTGGTGCCGGAAGGTAGATCTGCCAAAGGGCCTGCTTAACTAGCCACTTTTTAGCAGCATCTTCGGAAACCTTGGCCGCCTCGGCTAATTTTTTTATCGCTGCAATTCCCTTCCAGTAGCCCTGGGGGCTATAGTAGACTTTCGAGATTTTCTTCGAAAAGTTTTGCTCCGCAAAAATCTTTGCATCCATGTGTATACAAGAAAAAAAGAAAAGTTTAAAGAAACCGAAAGGCAGCGTACCCAAGTGCAAGCGCGCCAGCGCCAACAAACATCAGTTCACCTTGTTTCTGCTGCTCGCTTGGCTGATAAAAATCAGAGAACTTGGGTTCTTTCGGAGGAATCATTTGTTTGTCAGGATGTGCCTGGTTGTAGAGTTTGAAAGCGTAGTCTGTGTTCGTAAAGTTTTGTTTCGCTTGCTGTTTGATCTCATTGTTGGTTTCGATCCAGTCGAGAAGCTTCGTGCGGTCGCGAGAGTACTTCGCGTAAGCTGCCTGGTAAGCCTCGAGAGCTTTGTCGTGTCTTTCTTTTTCTTTCAAAGCGGCGTCATCTCCGCCACCCAAAGCTCGAGCAAGATAGTTGCCGCCAATGAAAGCAGCAGCGTTCAAGATAGCTCCGCCAGCCATAATCGCGACGCTTGCCATTTTGTTATTATACTATTCTAATTTTTTTTTAATTGGTTGGGAGAATTTTCTGGTCCTCGAGATACTGTTTAAGTGCAACGCTGCCAGCCATGACGGCTGTGAACTTTACATAGTTCATAAAACTGCTGCTTGGGTCGGATGTGAAGTTTTCTTTTACAACTTTTTTGGCAGCCCAGCCGATTCCGGCGGCAAGGCCAGTGAGAGTCGCGGCATCCATGAGCGTTTTCACGAGCTTGTTGTCGGACATGGCGGTTCAGTATAAAATAATAAAAAATATTCAATTGAAAAATTTTTTTGTTTATTCTTCACCGTTTTGCGAAGCAAAGTTTGCAACTTCTTCACCAGATTCAACTTCTTTTGTTTTTTTTATACCTCTTTTAAAAATTGTATCCTCATCCTTTTGCACCCGAATAGCGGTTTTAACGCAAGTTTTGGAAAATTCAAACCAAAGTAAAGCAATACCAGCCATAGCTGCACCTTTAACAAGGCTGTCAAGAATAAAACCAAGGGACATTGTCGGTATAATAAATGAAAAAGAAATGTTCAAAAGAAATTTTTTAATCCATCGGACGGATTCCTCTTTGTTTGCGAGGTCTAATGGCATTTTGGATTGTCGAAGGCGTGTCTGAAGAACGCGTTGCAACCCTTCCAATACTTTCTGCTGTAACTGGTGTGTCATCAGTTATAAGAGTTGGCGGAGCTTTAAATGCTGGACTTCTTTTTTCGTTTATAAAGGCTTTTATGTCTTCGCGTTTCACATAAGTTGTAACGATTGCAACGCCGATACCAAGCAAAGATATCCATTGATTTGTGGTGAGACCGCTTGATTGCGGCTGAGCCTCGGGCGGAGCTGGTTCCGTTACGGCCGGTGGTGTTACATTTCGCTTTGCAGCCGCAGATTTCTTTTCCTTTTCTTTTGCAATTATTGCAGCAGCCTCAACAGCAGCTTTTTTCTGTGCTTCACGAGCCTGTTTTGTTTTTTCAGCTGCAAGCTTGCCAGCAGCAACTCGCTTTGGATTTTTGGCAGGCTTTGTTGCTGGAGTTGTTGAAGTAACTTGTTTCTGTTCTTCTTGAGCGATCGGAGTTGGTTCGAGCTCGGCCATTTATAATAAAAAAAAATAATATTTAAATAGAAAATTGCTCAGCAAGATTTTTTGCTAAGCAATTGCTAAGCATTGTTCAGTAATTACTTAGCATTTTCTTAGCATTGCTCAGAAAAATCTTCAGTAGTGTTTGTGTCCGCATCTTTGGAAGCACCTTTGGTTTCGCACAGCGAAGTGTGCGACTTTGTAGCTTCGTTTAAATCAATGTGCTTTGTTGTGATGAGCGCAGCATTTGCAACGGCAAGAAAGCGGCCGCATTTCAAAGCCAGACCGCCTGCCAAAGTGGACAGCTCTTTGCTGATGATGTAGTCGTTTTTGAGTTCCTTCTGATAATCATTGACGTCCTTGATATTTACGGCCATACCAACGACTTTAGTAACAAGAAAAATAAAGCTGTCAATCAAGCTGTCGGTTGTTTTGGATCCAACGTATGCCTCATATCTCTTTAAGTACTTTTCAACTTCTTTATCTGTCAAGCGCTTCACCTGCTCGTGTGTCAGTTGCACACCGATTGCTTCTTTGGCTTTTCCTGTTGAAACAAGGATTGCAAGCTGTTCACGCAAAGCAGGAATGTCAGGGCCTTGAATGAGTGCCATAGCGCTTTCTGTACTTTCTGGTTCAGCTCCTAGCAGTTCCATTACGGAAGCTAATTCTTGTTCACTTGCAGAGCCCTTGACGCTCTCGGGAGGAGAAGTTGCGAACGGGTCAGCCATTTATTACTCTAAAAAATATGTTCAATAAGAAAATTTTGTGCCGTAAGGGTGGCGATGAGAAATGACAAGATGCGAAAACTTATTTTTTTTTAGCTTTAAAATGATTTCTTTGTAATCCTCATTGGCAAGTTCGCCAGCGTAATCCTCAAAGATTGCCTTCGTGGTCTTGGCAGAGGGGGTGTAAAAGAAAACGATTGCCGCAACATTTTCGCGGAATGAGGATGTTATGCTTGTCAATTTTTGAGTTAACACCCATATGCTCAAGCCTGCGTGGCGAGCAGAGAAAGCAAGATTCACCAACTCCCCTGTTCTTCCTTTTACATCTTTCGAAGCAGCACAGTCGTCGAGGATGATAAGCGTGTTCGTACCCTCAAAAAGAAATCTTGAAAGCCTTAACCAAGATTCCACCTCGTGCTGCTCGCAAATGAAAACAAAAAATCGAATATCTTCCTCAGCAAAGCGATAATAAGTCTTGTTGTGCTCGAAAGTCGGGCAGATGAGCACGATGTAGTCAAACTTGCCTCGGAAAGGGCCACAAAGCTGATTGACCACGTATCTTGTTTTTCCTGAGTTCGTTGGTCCCACAATGAGGGCGTTGAAGGGTATATTGGCAGGATCCATCTTCGTTCGTATATGTACCTAAGGTACACTTTTTCAAAGAAAAAATTATAAAAGCACAGATTCTAACTGCCTGCCAAGTATATTCATTTGGGCGTCGCTGATTACGTAAATGTGGCATTTCAAATTACCTGAGCCGCTTGCTTTCCTCTCTAGCTCAAGCTGGACACCGTCCTTTGTGTTCACAAGGCGCGTGCCGCTTCCGTGCATCGAGTGGTCAGCCATGGAACGCAGATCAATAAGAAGGCCAAACTTGTCTTCTGTGTAAAACTTTTGCAGAGTCATGTGCTGCGTTTTATTTTTTTCTTTCATGTAGAATCTTTTAACTTCTCCCCAAATGTCCATTCCTTCGATGCCGTTGTTGTACAGCATGTTTGGCGAGCCGTTGACAGTGATGCTTACTTTTGTAAGGTCCGGGTTAATGTACTTTTCCGAGCTCCTTGCACCTTTGTTATATTGCTCAATAAATAGGAGCAAGATACCTTTCATGGACCTCCTCTGCGGGTTGACCCTTAGATTCAGACGTGTGTCGGAGCCTTTTGCAAAAGTCACCACTTTAACACGCTGGATGTGGTCGTAAGCGAACTCTTTGCCGCCCGAATAAGCGCTGAACGCTTCATCTGCAATTTCCTCGCTTCTTATCATCTCGTACTCCAGCTGGATGTTTGTCAACTTGTATTTTAGTTTTGTTGTATCTGAGCCTCTGACCACATGTTCGGCTGCCGCGAGCTTCAGTTCGAACACAAGATCGTTGTATAGTGCCTGAGGATAAAATGCCCCATGGTCAGTTAAAATCTGGTGATCCAGGCGGATGCGGTATTTATTTCCATATATCTCATTCAGCTTTTTTTCTGCGTCCACACCTGAAGTTTTCTTATCGCCAGCATTTGAGCGAATTTTGTTAAGGTCCTCGCTCTGAATGCCCTCTGGCACCCTGTCGTCGCGCTCCTCAGGCGAAAGGAAAAAATCCTCAAATATTTTGTAGATGTCATAGCCAACCGTGTCCTGCACGACGGTGCCTTCGTACTTTACAACAAAATCGTCGACCAGAGCTCGGCTGACGTTGTCAACCAGAAAGTTGTTGGCATGGCCTCCGCTCAAGTCGATGTTGAAGCGCAGCGCCAGCGAGCCGGGCACAATGACCTCGTTTTCGTTCAGCTTTGGCACTGAAACATACAACGTTTCCTCTGGATTGGCTTCTGTGCGGTCAAAAGTGATTCGTTTTACCGCGCGCTCGGCTTTCAGTGCGCCGAGTATTTTCTCTGTGCGTCCCGGTCGAAGGTTTTCTTGAACAGCAGCCATCTCTCGATTGGTTTTATTGTTAAATTGAAAAGTTTAATTTAAAAATATATATATATAAATTAAGCGATGGCAACAGGTGGTGGTGATTTTGGATTCGAGGACCCTGATTTGGACCAAGATCTTGACCACAACAGTGATAACGATGATGAAGAGGAACAAGAGGTCGACACAACCCGACCATTTCAGCCCGGGGAGGCATCCACACCCTACCATGGGGGTGAACAACATGAAATGCAAATGATGCAGCACGAACAGAGCGGGCTGCCAGATACATCCTACAACGAAACACCTTTGCTTGAAAGAACCCCTTCGATAAGTGATCTTCAAAAAGAAAGTTTTTTGCGGCAAAAACTTAAAAAAGCTGTAGACACGATAAAAGGCAAATTCCCCAAAGCAAATTTTGAAAAAATTAGAATTAAAAGAGGCACTGGGAAAAATGAGGGGAAAATTGTTGCTATAGGAACTAAAAAAGGCGAGTACAAGATTCTAAAAGATAATGAGTCAGGCTTCATGAAAAACTTTTTAGACAGCTTCAAAGATGAACTTGGGCCGTCAGCTGAAGATCTTATTGCTCAAGACAATGAGAGCATAAGAGATGAACGCCAAAGATTAAGAGAAGCTGAAAAACAAATTCAAAAGGACCAAAAAATCGCATCAAAAAAAGAAAAAGCCGTCCAAAAAATGAGAGATCTGAGAATAAAAATCGAGCGAGCCCAAGCCAAGAAAGATCAACTTGGGTCAAATGTTGAAAATGAATCAGAATTGCGCGAGCTGCAGCAACGGATTAAAAACTATAAAACTGATTTTGAAAACACAAAAAAAGAAGTTGCTGCTCTTGAAAAACAAGCAAAGCAGAAGGCAAAAGAACAAACACGAGCCGACCAACTAAGGGCAAGCCTCGCTGCCAAAGAGAGCGAAAGAAACACTTTGCAAGAAAGGCTCAACGACACAAGAGCGTTGGATGATCTTAAAGAGCAAGAAACCGAGCTGAAGCGACAAAACGAGGAAGACAAAAAAATTATTGAGGATGAGAATGCCTCCCCCACTGACAAACAAGCCGCGGAAGAAAGAGTTGCGGAAAGAACCGAGGAGCTCGGGCGTTTACAAACGCAGATTGCAGAAAGAGAAAGGGCGCTTCCACTTCGTGAGAGGATCAAAGAGATCTTCAAAAAATATGGCGTGACAGTAACAGCAATACTTCTTGCTGCTGGTGTCACGATTGGTTCTGTGATTGGAACCATTACAAACGCGTTGAAGGCAACCGGCAAAGCGTTGGGAAAAGGCCTAAGTGATATTGGCTCAAAGGTAGCATCAGCTCTGCCTGGTCTCATTGGCTCGATTGCGAAATTTCTTTTCAAAACCGCTGGTCAAGTAATTGGATTTCTTGCAGAGCACACCTGGCTGCTTATCCTTGCTGTGGTTGCTTTTCTTGTTGAAAAATACATCAAAAAGAGACGTTAACGCATAAGGGTGTAGAGCAAAGCTGCTGCTCCAACCGCGCCAACAGCGACAGTTGCTTTGTTTATTTCGTGTGAATCATTGGCTACGGCCTTCGTAGATTTAGCGCTTTGCGCGTTGCCGTCCTTTGGACGGGGACCGTAAAGGTCCCTAGCTGGTGTTTCAGCAGCGCTTGCGGCGGGTGCCTGATTTTTTTTTGCTGTGGCGCTCTTGTGTATAGGATTTGAAGGGTGGCTGTTTGGTGGGTTGATTTTTGATTTTCCTCCCGCCATCAGTTTAAGAGCTGCTTTTTTTGTAGCTTTATTAACCTCATCATTCACTCCTAATTTCATCCCAACAACAGCCTGCTTAAGCTGGTTATTGTAACCAACAACGCTTTCTGTGTTTATCACCATACGAGCGGGCATCAGCCAGGCACCTGGGCAGACTGCAAGGTTAAGCCGAACCTTAGCTTCGTCGATGGCTAATTGGTATCTTTGGACCGACTTTGCCAGATCAGGTTGCCTTATAGCGTCTTCAACCAACACGAGGAACTCACTTTGCGCTTCCTTTGCACGGCCGCCTGTTCCAAGTATGCTACTTCGAACGTTCACCTGCGAACCGAGAATACAGTAGACAAAAGCCTCTATCGACTGGTTTACTCTCGACAAACCTGCCTGAGTAAGCCCTTCAGTGCCGTTAGGACAAAACCAGTCTGCCTGTGCATATGCAGCGTCGTCTGGCTCGATGTATTGAATCAAGTTACCTTTGCTTGCAGCTCCCCCTTCGTCCGAAAATTTATCGTAATCGGGGTATTTTGCTCCAGTTTTGTTTGGTCCAATGTTAGTAATCCATATATAAACGTTACCAAGTCCGTGGTTTGCGCCTGTTGTGAAACGGAAATCGCTTGACGGGTCGACACCGAACTCAGCACATATTCTTTTGTACGAAGCCACGTCGTACTTGTTGTCGAACTGGCTAAACGTTGGGTCGCCAGGCAAGGCGCTTACGCTCTGAATTCCCCCCATCTGAAACAATATTCGCCTTATCGTGAAATAAACGTGAAAAAGGTAAAAATTTCGCACAATCGGTGGCAAGCTGAGAGCTGAGTGCTCTTCATCGAAAATATCTCGACTTATACCGCAGCCTGTTGTCGCGCACCATACCGCAAAGTTAAGTTGCTGTGGCCAATAGGCCATATTTTGGCTAGCAAGCCACCTTTTTGACTCTTTTCCTGATGTATGCTTCAGTTTTGTTTTTTGAAAAATCTCTCTTAATTTCGTTGTGAAATATTGGTCTGGTGTGACGTAGATGTTTATTTGGCTGTTAAATATTTTTTTCAAACTTGGTGCGGCTTCGTGAAATCCAACAGCTGGAATTGGCAAAGATGAGCCTTTTGCGCCGCTTGGTGACAGCTGTTGTGGAAAACCGCCTGAAATTTGATTCACCCCCAGTGCTTTTTTCATCTCTGGGCTCCAATATTTGCTGTCAGAGCCAAAAACATTTATCAAATGGCCTTGCCCTGCCTTGTAATAAATGTCTGCCGTTGCTGTGTGGTTGTACGCGAACTCAACCTGTGCAACAAATTTTGTTCGGTCAGCGTTTGGATATTTTGCAAGAAAAGGTTTCCATGCATTGTCTTTTGCCGCTTTAGAAATTGTAGTTGCTTCTGGGGTTTTCATCCACTTCATAAAACCTCTTGTTTTTGCATCCATGGTCCTCTTTTATATTAAACATTTTTTATT
Source organism: Oculina patagonica (assembly GCF_052425735.1). Taxonomy (NCBI): domain Eukaryota; kingdom Metazoa; phylum Cnidaria; class Anthozoa; order Scleractinia; family Oculinidae; genus Oculina; species Oculina patagonica. The sequence continues at coordinate 21,633,185 of NC_135759.1, forward strand.
TTTATTTAATATAAAAATGGTTGTGCTGACTGTTACCACAAAAGAAAATCCGAACACTGTTTATTTTGACCAGCCTATTCCAAAACCAAGCTATATCCGGCTTTTAAGTTGTTCTCTTTACAACAGCTGGAATAGTTTGGAAAAGGATGGAATAGTTTTTTATAAACAAGTGAACAAGGAAGAGAAGGCGCGTTATATACGGCAAGGAAACTTCTCACTCGATGACATTGGGAGTATTTTTGAAAAAGGATTTCCAGAGAAAAACATGTTTTCTGTAACAAAAGGCATTGCAGGTCGTTCATTGATAATAAAAGCAAAAGAGCCCAATTTAAAAACTTTTGGACTGAATGAAAGTCTTATTAAGTTCTTTAATTTGCCTGGGTTTGAGAATTACGCAAGTATTGAAAAGGAATTTTTTGAAACAATTGAGGTAAATAATGTTTCAAATCCTAAAAATTACTTCATCAACTGTGACCTTATCGACAAGCAACAAAGCTTGCTAAATGGTAAGCCATCAAGCCTTTTAGCGTTTTTTGACATACGTGGAAAACCGTATGAAAAAGTTTATTACCAAAATACACATTTTAACGTCTTGCGCGACGTTTCTGCTGAAGAAAATGTATCATCTCTGACTCTTTCGATTAGAGATGAGAATGGAAAGCCATTCGATTTTAACGGCTCAAATCTTACATATGAGTTGGAATTGAATTAAATTAAATACAAAATTAACTTTTATGTATACGAGACCATGTCATCTGCTAATGTTCTCCCGAGTGCCCCTGCTTATGGTGATCGCGAAGAAACACAACTTTATCCAAGCCTCCCAACAAATGCCGAGAATTTTCGGCTGACTGAAATAAGTAAAATTGAAAAAGAAATATCCGCTGAAGCTGAGCATTACAGGCTTGTGTTAAAAAAATATAAAAAAGTCCGGAAAGTTATTCACTATTCCGTGGTCTGTCTTGGCGCCGTGACGGCAGCTCTGTCTTCTGGAGCTGTTGCGACTTCACTTACTGGTGTTGGAATTGTTATCGGCGTTCCTGTTGCAGCAGTAGCAGGTATATCTGGCGCAGCTTCCACTGGCCTGTCAGTTATCAACAAAAAGCTTGAACGTAAAGTTAATAAGCACTCAAGAATCCTCGCTCTGGCTGTTGCAAAACATGACTCGATAAACAGCTCTGTCTCACAAGCTCTGAATGATAATCTTGTTTCTGACAAAGAGTTTCAACTGATCTTACGAGAAATGCAGAAATATCGTCAACTTAAAGAGACTTTACGTTCAAGCTTTGCACACAAACAAACAAATTCACAGCCAGACATCGAAAAAATACGACAAGAGATCATGAAAGCAGAAAGACAAAAAATGAAAAAAAAACTTCTCGAAAGCACCACCGACATTTCGAAATAAAATTTCAGTCCAATAGAACATTTTTTCATTTAATGAAAGAATGATTGTCTGCGCTCATCTTGTAGTTTACTTTGTGATGGAAGCATTGTCGTTCGAGTTGCAAAAAAATGTTCGAGACATCACAAGAGAGGTTGTTGTTTGCCTGAACGAGGCAAAATAAAAGGTTAAAGCGCGCTTAAAGTGACTTTCTGCCGAGTCGAAATCAGAAAAAAAAACACTTGATTTAATCCCCACAGTCAAGGGCTTGTCTGAACAATGCATGCAAATTTTTTTTTTGTGTGGGTGAATGTCCCACAGCGTCAGACTTATGCAAATCAACAGCTTTTTAATAATATAATAAGCAATCAATAAACATTACAAGTGTGTTAAGTAAAATAATTTTATTCAGTTGCTAAGTTAAATGTTCGTTGACAACGGCGGACATCTATGGCCGCGGTATCCAAGGTAAATTGTTCCTTGACAACGGCGGACATTCATGACCACGGTATCCAAGGTAAATTGTTTCTTGACAACGGCGGACATATATGGCCACGGTATCCAAGGTAAATTGTTTCTTGACAACGGCGGACATCCATGGCCACGGTATCCAAGGTAAATTGTTCCTTGACAACGGCGGACATCTATGGCCACGGTATCCAAGGTAAATTGTTCCTTGACAACGGCAGAATATTTAAGGTTGGGAACTTGGCTGATTTTGTCAATTCGGGTTACAGCGTAACCCATTTGAAATTTCAAAGTGATGACGTTTTGAGGCCTGTGACTAAAATAATTTTGTCAATTCAGGTTACGGCGTAACCGATTGCATTCCAAAGTGATGACGTGTTTTGGCTTGTAACTTGGCAAATTTTGGTCAAGTTTGGCAAACGCTTTAGTTGTATTAGGCTATCGTTTGACATCTTCAAATGATTCATGTCAATAAACTGAGTTAAATCTTCTTAATTTTGATCGAAAAATGTTTGAAAAAACGTCTACAAGCATCTGATATACTTAACCTTGCGACCAAACTTCACGACCAAGCATCTGATTGTTGTCCGTAATTGCTTAGGTTTCGCGAAGCGAAGGCACGAATAGCTGATGTAAAATATTATAATCAGATCCTAGTTTGTCGTTTCCAAATGATTCATGTCCGTAAGCTGCGTCTTTGCTTCTTTTTTCGATTAAAAAGGTTTGATAAACGTCTTTATACATCGGCCAACTTGCTTGTGTAATACAAAAAAAGCTTATGTGAATAATATAAAGTTATAACTTTAACTGTGATTGGTCACAAAAGACGTCATTACATCGGGAAATAACCTATTAACTAAAAATAGTAATGACGCCTGGTGAATAAACTTACCGTGATCTTATATTGTTCTTTTATGTTCTAGAAAGTTCTTAGCTCAATATTTCACGGTATATTTACATGTTAGTCAAATTAAATATTGTTGTTGAATAAATCATAGCTCTCAAAACACACATACAAAGAGTTTGAGTTGTTTTCCGGCTAAAAATATTCAAAATGAAAAAAAAAAACAATTAGATTACGTCAAGGGGGTTTCCCACGCAATTGGCACAGGGTAAACAATGACTTCCTGTGTTACTCAATAATTTATGCACTCACCGGAGCGTGCAAGTTTTGTTTAGCTTGTTAAAACGTTTGCGACAACACTGCTGTCTAGTTTTTTTAATTTTTCAATCAGCTCGTCTGTTAAAAAGATTGTTATTTGTTTTTCATTTTCTTTAGTTTTTTTGTATGTTGTAAACGCTTTTCCATGAGATCTTTTCAAGTTTTTCTTTACATTCAAGTTAATTTCTCCAGTTCTCCCTCTTCCCATCTCCGTTTACTCAATAAGAGCATTTGTTCAATTGAAAAATAATTCTGGCGCGCCTGTTCTTTGGGGCTTGGCGGGGGCCACTTGTTTTAGGACAGTCCTCAACAAGTGTTAAAAGGGTGCCTTTGCCTAGATACATGTGCATGGGTTGAAAGGCTGTCATCTAACCCCGACACACTTGCAATATGAGGGTTTTGGACGCAAATCCAAAAAAACAGTGAGGGGCGAGAATGGCGAAGCCGGCAGGCGAGCCAGGCGAAGCCCCGAACGCATTTTTTTGGATTTGCGCCAAAACCCTCATATTGCAAGTGTGTCTTGCGGTTCAAGGATTTTTGAGAATCGATGAGAAGCATCATCCAAACAGGAAATTCTTGCCATTGAGGACCATTGAGTAGTCATTGGTGGTTGAGGCAAATTTCCCCAAGTTTTTCACTCAAATTTCTGAGCATTTTAGTGTGTATTTCAGGCTAAATTAACCCAATCACTCTGATCTGGGTTTCATTGGAAAAATATTTTCCTCCTGCAGAGATGCTGCCATTTTTGGTCAAAAATGATGACGTCGGAAGTGGAACAAAGGGCAACGTTCGTCACGGCCGGTTTTGACCAGCACAGGCGCCAATGGGTTAAGTCATATACCTGAAAATCTGCTTGCTAGCATAAAAAATATTTTTCCAAATTGAAGTGTTACACTTCAGTGATTATCAACTGGAATTTGGTAAAGGTAAATAAAACGCCGCAGTGAAGTTTGAAAACTGACAAAAGTTGGTCACGTGACCATTGACCAACTATTGCGAGAAGGCCCACCAAGGCCAACCGTATATTCTCAGGTTGATAATATATCTTTGATTTAGACATAAAAATTTTACAGCAGAGCTGATGTGGTCGTGTATAATTGATTGTTTTTTACAGCCAAGTTTAAAAATATTTACATTGCCATGGCAATGGGATAAAACCTTCTTAAAGGTCAACATCAGCTGACAATAGAAACCTTATACTATAATGGTCTATAATATAAATATTAACTGACGTATTGGAAGGGAAAAACCCCTTCAAACCCTCTTTGGCACTCGCTGTAATAAACCGCTTCACTGCCATCGCAAACCCATAACGCAGTGGCGCTGCGCCGATACAGATGCTCCACAAGACCAACTAGAGAAGAAAGTCAACTGCGAACGTATAGAGGTGTGTTTCTATGTTTCTGATTTCCAACTGAAATATCGATTTTTTTTTTCAGGAGGTCGCTTAACATTTTCTGATGGGTTCGAGATCTATATTCGGGAAGATAAATTCAGATCGGATTCTAACGTAATCTTCGCGTTTGAGTCACTCATTCTTTCTTTCGTTCCCAGCTTCTTTATTTTTTTTTCGTTAAAGGGGGATTCATTACGTTAAGAACTTAACGTGAGCCGTCGGAAAACGAGTTAAAGTAAATTTACCTTGGTTGTAGATTTTTTCCAAGAGTTTTGAGCAATTTCATTCAGGTAAACAGAAAATTTTTCAGATCGCTACCCCGTACGCGACATAGTCCTTTAACCCTTGCAGGAGGCTCTATTGGCCTTTTTGTAAATCTTTCGTTTCAGTGGAAGACAGATTCTGCCGGCCAAGACCAGAAACTACCGATCAATCAGTTCATTCAGAAATTCACTGAGGTATGAAATTCTTAACTGAGTATACGGTAAACATGCACTGCATTAATTATTAGTATATATTTTTTTTCTATTTTATACACTTCCAAGTCCTTGCCGATCGGATATTCTACATTAACCATAAAGAATAGCTTCAGCTTGTTATGAGCTTAAAATAATTTTTTTCTTCTTACGTGTTTCTCGTGAATATTCCTCTTAAATTTTATTTAGAGTTCAGGACGTGCCCAGACAAAGCGATACATTTTTCAACTGACGCAGAAAAATGTGCTGATCGATGCAATTTTGAAAAGGGAAAAACCCCGAATGGCAGTGAGCTCTGATAACAATCAGTCGGGAAGATGAATCAGTTTAGCAGAAAAATATTAAACCATAGGCTACCGTTGAATTTCAACCCTAAAAGCATGCAGTTTTATGCAATGAAGATAAGATTTAAATTTGACTACGAAAAAAAGTTGATTTCCTTCGGCGATTATGCTTGCTTTATGAAACACGCTGAGCTGGCAGTTTCATCTATTCGGGAAACCCCCGACCCCTGGGAAAGTCCCTTTGCGCAGACAGCACGCATAAATTGAAACAGAATCACGCGCCAGACACGAGTGTCGGTGTCCTAACTCACACATATTTAAGGATGCCCTTCGATACAAAAGGAAGTGCTTAGGGTTTATTCCAAATGTATTGTGTTACTTTGTATTGAGAGCATGGCGATACTATCCTGAATTTCGAGACTATTTTTCAGACAGAGCTACCCTGTTCAAGCATTAAAACTAAATACTATATTCGTGACTGGCAGTATTCCAAGACTATTTACGGGTCGATACCAATTATCGCTGGGGTTAAAAACATTTTTGAACTATTAGCATTTTAGCTTGGTCAATATTGAATGTTTACTTGTTTCAGCCCCCGAATTAAAAGGTAAAAATTAAAATTTAGGAGCTTAAAATATTTTTTCCTTTTTTACGTGTTTCTCGTAAATATTTAGAAGTGAAGGAAGTCAGCATCTGCCCAGACAAAAAGCAGAATTTGCAGACGACAATGCAATTTTGAAAAGGGGAAAACCCCCTTATGGCAGCAGGCTCTGATAACTAACAGTCAGGAAGTTGAATCAGTTTAGCAAAAAAAATATTAAACCATAGTCTAACGTTGTATTTCAATCGTAAAAGCATGCAGTTTTAGTCAATGAACATAAGATTAAAATTTGACTAAGTTGACGGCCTTCGGTGATTATGTTTTATGAAACACGCTGAGCTCGCATTTTCATCTATTCCGGGAAACCCCGCGCGCGGCTCCTGGGAAAGTCCCTCCTTGCAGGACAACACGTACAATTTGAAACAGAATCACGAGTGACCAAACTCACACGTAAAAAATGCCCTTCGATACAAAAGAGAGTGCTTGGGAGTTTTTCCCGAATTGTATTGCGTATCTTTGTCTTGGGAGCATGACGATACTGTCCTTATAAGGCCCTTTTTCAGACAGAACATGTACTTCCGTATTCAAGCACTGAAGCCGAATACTCTATTCGTGACTGGCGTCGAAACCATTGTAATATCGCTGAGATTTAAAACTATTAACATTTTAGCTCGCCAACTTGATATTGAATCTTTACTGGCCTGGCTTCAGCCTCCGAATAAAAAGTTAACATGTGTGGGCCTCATACTTTATCCGATTCCACGGTAAAAAGGCACTATCCATAGCATCACTCTGATTTTAGACAACAGCATGAACATAAATAATGACATAAATAATGATATATTACTCCTCCAACCCCCGCAACCACCACCCGCCTCCGGCCCTGTAATACTTTACTTCTTCGAATCTGCTCTGCCTCGTGTGGCATTTTCGACCGTTCTAATTAATTACTATTTCTTCTATATTTCAGGTCTGTGAATTCTGTTTTGGATTCTACAACAAGGAAGTAGACAAATATATGTGTTTTACATTCCTTTTTTGCACACATTTAAAAGTTGTTTGCTGCATGTGTATAAATCCCAATAAGCGTAGCTTCATTATCGTTTTACAAAGATCTACAAAGGGGGTTCTATCATGACTGTTGTCGTATCTCCTATATTCTAAAAATCAAGCTTAACTTTTTCTCGGCATTAAATTGCGCGCATTTTGTTTAACCCTATTCAGACCGGGCTTTTTTTGGTCTTTTCAGAATATTTAAGCAATCACAATGAAACTTACAGGATATATAGTATGTCCCAAAATCTATCTTTTCCTATATGTCACGTGGGATGATGACGTCACATCACGTGACAATGACATCATAATGTCAAAACAGCCGCCATCTTGGATCCGCCATCTTGGATTTCGAATTTTTTCAAAACGTCAGAAAACCGCCCAAAATTACTGGAAAATACTCAAAACCAATAAAAATGTGCTTAAAACCCGTAAACAGATGAAAATAATTGCTTTAAAGTTATTTTTCATTAATAGAAACAGGAAAATTACAAATTTGGGAAAACATGCCTGTCAAAATGCCGTTGCCATGGTGACGTCAAGTTCCTGACACAACAACCTACCCTACCAAATTATTCCCAGATAAATTTTAGATAAAGTCTCAAAGTTTGGCAGCGTTTGGTTGAATATTAAAAAAGTTATAAGCGTTCAAAGTCGGCGCGGGCACTTTCCGCCCCCCCGGTCTGGATAGGGTTAAAGGAACACACAGTTGAAATAGTTTAGGTGCATCGAGCACCTTTTCCTTGACAAAGGGGTAGGTTTACAGAGAACTCAGTTGAAATCGGTTTGTATTTTTTTAGGGTAGACGGAAATGTCGATTAGCCAACTCTCTCAGGAGACAGTCGAAGAGCTCTGTTTTGCTCTAGAAAAGGGTCCCACCCTGGACTGGAAAGTGCTTATGGGATGGTTTAATTCAATCTATTCTGAAGATCATATAGCCATAATCGAGCGCAGTAAAAGTTCCCACCCAGCCAAAGCCTTGTTGGATGACTTGGATCATAGGGAAGTACCCTTGATAGACCTGGTGAACGGCTTAGAAAGGATTGGAAACAGAAAGGCTGTTTCCATTATCAAGAAAGGTAATCACATATCCTGTAACATCGATATTTTTATAGTGAATAAGCCAATCAATCAGAGTGCTTTGTTGTCGGTTTAATATTTTGTAAATATTGGGCGCGGTAATGGTTCCACAGCTCTTTTGTAGTTAGAAAGTTGTGTAACGAATCTGAAATAGCGTTTTTGCATGCGCCCTTATAAGGGTGTAGGTCACACTTGAGAATAGGCGATCCTATCAGTGAGATACATAATGGTTTAACGATATTAAACCACTGCTATTGGCCTCATTCGTCTTCAAAAATCATAAAGGAAGATAGTTACTTTTTTTCAAGGCATTTTCAAATTTGTACATATAATCCTTCTTTCTTTTCCTTTCTTCCTTGATCCATTGTTTACGTTATTACATCTTTTTTGTGTCCAGGAGCACATAAGAGTGGCCTTGACGTACAGTATTCAGGTGGTCGTCCTCCCCCTCAAGTCGCTCAGTCCATTGCTGGTCATCCTCAAGAGGTATAACTTTTATTAACATTAATATTGCGTTATGAATTCCTCTATGGATTTCTATTAAAGCACTTTTTCCGCGACTTTTAAAAGTAAAGATCAACTTTGCTTTGCTATATGAGCTATTTGGTAAAGATAATTTCTACAGTATCCTGGAGTTAAACTAGACATTTAATTTGTTTGTATAGTGTTTAACCATCTGTCTTTCGGGGGCGTTATTCAGGTTGCTCATAATATAGTGGTCACCTGCGTTTTCATTAAAACAAAACATTGTGAACATTTAAGTAAAAGATCTCTCACATATGAAAAGTTCATGCTAGTTCATTATAACACGTATTTTTTATTATGATTAATGTAGAAAAGTTACAGTTGATCTTAAGATATCTTTAGATAGAAAAGTGCATGATAAACTACTATGACATCAGTTGAGCATTTCATACAGTGGTAAAATTACAGAAAACCTGCACACGTTACATACAGGGCTCTTGTCATACACTCAGTAAGACTAAGGAGAGCATGTTTGTGTAGTTTAACCTGAAAAAGCTGCTATTATTGACTTATTCATTATGACCTTCAAAGGATGTCGATGCGGGTGCAATGTTTCGGCTTGTTCCCGTTTTTGGGTGCAAGCCGAAACATTGTACCTTCAGCGATCAATAAACACATGGATCACTATAGAAACTGCATAGAGGCGAAGGTTGCTTTGATACTTAACTGTTTAATTAATTCTGTGTGTTTTAGTCAGTTGCCGACTCATATCATCAACATGAATAACAACTTTAGAGAGAACACAGGGGTGAAACTGATTCAGTTACTAAGTTAGATTGTTATTTGTAAAGGATAAAATTAACCCACGAATAGTAAATAATTAGTTACTTAAATTGCCAATCGTAACGAGCGTACCAACAGTATTGTATGTTGTGCTTACCCCTAGTATAAAGTTATTAAGAACCGCATCACAACTTACAGTAAAACAAGATAGTTAGAGATTGAGGATTACTTACCATTAATCGTTCGAAATCGTTCTTTCCTTCATATATTTATACATTCATTGATTTTTCCCATTCCTCCCTCCCCCCTTCCCTCCTTCCTTTTTCTTTCATCCTTAAATTAGTGTACTTGTGTGCGCCGCAGTAAGTCCACATCATTCATTCATTCAAACACATTTGTCTGGTTTATAAAGATGTCACTAGAACATTTGCCGATGTTTTTGATCGAAAAAGCAATAAAAGTGTTGCTGCTTCTCCTCCTTTTGAATGTTTTCTTTTTGTCTTAAACAGTACATCGGGTTTTCCTGCGCACAGCGCAGGGAACAAGTCGAAACATTACGAGTTCCGGTTCAGGAATCTGGAGCCACTGGAGGCACCGTCCATCCTTCCGATCCTGGACATGAAGCTCCGTTTAATTTGGTAGAGACTGTGTTTTCCATATTTTTTCCTTGCTTTTCATTTTATTACAAAACATCTTGAGCGGAAAAATTTCTAAACAAGCCAATCAAAAATTTAAATTTTAAAATACTTCTGTCTAAAAGTTGAATGTAAGTCCTACGACTTTTTTCGTGTGGCGTACTTGACAATCGTAAATAAATCGTATATTTGATTTTAATACATGTAACACGATTCGTGCCGTTGACTTGTTCTGCCTTATCCAGGATTTGTGATTTTTTTTTGTCCAGTTTTTCAAGAATCAATGGAAACAGTTTATTTGCCACAAATTCAAAAACCACGACAATTTCAGTGATTTTGTAGAAAAAATAAGTTGGTAGTTAACCATTATAAATGCTGAGATCTTTTTCACTAGCCCACGGCAAAATCCGCATGTACATGCAATGCATGTGGTAAACGGTCAACACTTTACAGTGCCGATAGCTAGTGTTAATCAGTGTTTTATCATAAAAGCTTGTATGTAGTAGGTTAAACAATATATAATTATGAGAAAAGTAATTGACGTGCAGAAAACAAATAAAGTTATTAAAAAAAATCATAATTTTTTACCTACAAACTGAGATTGGGTCAGTTAGGATATATGGAGTAGATTTTATTTTAAAAAATGGAAACTGGTTTTAAGTTACGTGAGTCGCGAAGTATAAACAAAGTGACTAGTAATATTGTTACTTCAATCCTCTAGATGGGATGTTAGTCCATTTGACAACAAAGTACGGATTTTAGAATAATGGAATATTCAAGATTGTATCTTAATATTGTAAAGTATAGGTAAAGTAAAGTAAAGGTTGGCTAATAAATAGTATTGAAAGAGCTACAGTTGGAGTCGAGTTACTTTATATGGGTTATTATTGTGAAATGGAACCGAGCTAATCCCCGGAAAAAGTTTCCATTTACACATTACAGATAACCTACCAGTATGATAATTTCTCTCAGTTGATGGAGAGAGGCATTGTATTAGTCGGTAAAGTTTCTTCCCCAAGAATACAACACAAGTACGAGCACCGAATAGGGATAGAACCCAGAACTCTCGATCCAGTCTTAGACACACTCACTACCCCACTAACCGCGACACTGGACTGTGTTTGGCCTACACGTTTTTCCGTCAGAAATCTACATCAAATGGTGGCGAGTGGGTGGATAAAAACTAATAAGTGCTGTTTGTTCTAACAAATGACAAACTGATTGAATCATTAAGTACATAGAAGGGTTTTGTCCAGTTAGGAGCTATTTTCTGCAAAAGCGCTAGCGTAACGTTCCAACAAAACTGAGGAAATGTGAATTTAAACATCGTTGGTAAAAAATCTGCAATTGAATGCTGCGACGAGGTAACCATTGTACGATTTAAAGATTTAGTATGCGCAGGCATAAAACCATCAGCCCTTTAAATAATTTTAGCGTTACATGAAATTCCCCGCCTTGATTTTTCAGTTCTGACAAGACAGCACACAAGGATGAAAGTCATAGCATACAATCCAGAAAGCGCTTATTTCAAACGTTGTCATTGTTTCTATAAAAAATAAAATAAAAGGACAAAATTTAGTTTCAGAATGATCAGAACAACATGGTTTGTGACGGGTATGGTAAACTATGTCGACTAGTGTTACATAATTAATTCTTTTGGATTGGATACCGATCTTCGTTCATGCTGTTATTTCTTCAAATACACAAGTGGAAACCAAACCAAAATACTAATATACAGAACAGAAAATTCACGTTTTTATCTAGATCAGTCCGAGCAAAGTTCTTTCCTGCGTTCGTGTAAAATGGAATAAAAGTCAAGAGGCTTGAAAATGTCTTCGTACAGCAAACGCCACTTCTCGTCGCTCAAATCTTTAGCTGCCGCTGTTAACTTTATCCCTTGGCTCAGAATAAAAGATTCGTTTAGTTCCCTCTCCGTTTTACGTGTTAGTGATGAGCTAACCTTGCGGCGATCTTGAGGATTTGGAGCCGGGAACATGGCTGGTTCCGAGGACAAGGCCTTTGGACGCAGCTCTTCAATCTTTGGGGACAATTCTTGAACTTTTGCGGGGAAAAGTTCGTTCATTTTCGTGGATTGTTTGCCAGTCTGTGAAAATTCGCCATTCCTGGACCTCTTGCTTGTTCCTCGCTGAGCGGACATCGTGACTTCCATTCAGATGAGCGGTGTGAGTACTAGTGTTGTCAGCCAAACAGCTCAACGCGGCCCTTCGACGCTCTGCACTTCTTTTGCAATCAGTTCGAATGACTCAAAAACAAACTGTTTGTAATCGCTTTATATATGGTACTAAGCTTGTTGTTATTGCTCACAGGCAATTAGCGATAATACCAATCTAAACTGGCCTTGACCCAAAAAAGCAAAAACAAGCTAACTCTGCACAGCTATTGGCTGTTTTGTAGGTGGTATTGTGATCCGCTCGACTGAAAAACAAACTATGTTTTAATTTTTTTATATGGCACTAAACTTGTTGTTATTGCTCAGAAGCAATTAACGGTAACACCAACCTAAATATTAGCCTTGACCCAAAACATGCCGAACTCTGCACAGCTATTGGCTGTTTTTTTGATGGTATTGCATGTGATCAGCTCGAATAACTGAAAAACAAATACTCTGTTTGTAATCGTATGTTACTTAGCTTGTTGTTATTGCTCAGAAGCAATTATCGGTAACACTAACCTCAATTAGCCTTGACACAAAACAAGCTGAACCCTGCTCAGCTATTGGCTGTTTTGTTTGTGGCATTGTTGCCACCAATAATAACCCGAAATTAACGGTATAAACTCTAAGAACCAAAACGTGACACACAGGCAGTATCATTGTTATTGTTGTTTCGACATAATTTCATTTCCAAACCAACTTTAGCGAAAACTGGTGAAAAAAAAAATTAATGTTCTGGACAATTTGACATCGGGTATCCAAAGGATTTACGATGTTAAATTGTTCAGAACATTTAAAATTGGCAGTTTATTTTTAGCTTTATGAATCGTGCAAGTTCGTTGTTTTAAGTGCTTTGATGTTTTTCTTCACTCATGATTGATGGTAAGATTAATTACCCAATAGGAGCCAAATGTTGTTTATAGTGTTTATTAAGTTTAATTACTCTATTACAGGTCACAATCCACAGTAATTTTTCCTGATTATATTTTTAACAATAAGTAATAATAAATAAAAATAACAACATTTAAACAGTGAGTCTATTTCACCGTAGTGCTTTTCAATGGAGCCCCGTATTTTTCCTTTTGCGTCATTTGTGCGTGCTGTTACTAAATTTGGCCGTTGTTGTTGTTTTGCACTATGTGTTTAGATTCAATGCGTAATTCAGCAACTAACGGTTAACACGATAATTAATTGTTTCTATTCGGAGTAATTGTGATCATGGGATGATCACTTTAAAAATAACATCTGACGTTTCTTGTTTTGAAACACAATTTGCGATTTACATATTCATAACGTCAATGACGTCAACCATTCTCGATCCCAAGCCCCATATTTCCAAATTTTAAATTTGTAACGTTTAATCTTAAGAGTCATTCTCTGTAAGACTCTAAAGGAGGAAAGCCATGCCTTCCGAAATATTGGAATTTAAATATACTCCCATACCGTTTAATTAGCCTAGCTTTCATTTTATCGTCTTTAATTCTTCAGTTATAGCTGATTAGATCCTCTACAGTGAGAAGATCCGGTACTTCTTTTTCGCTACGGTCACGTGGTCCTTGCAAATTTAATGTGTTTTTATTTTATTTAGTGCAGTATTCATCAATTAACCGATAACACGATAATTTATTGTTTCAATTCGGAGTCATGGTGATCGTGGGATAATTACATTGAAATAACGTCTGACGTTTCGTGTTTAATTTGAAAAACAATTTGCGATTTACATGTTAATAAGGTAAATGACGTCAAGCATGCTCGTTCCCAAGCCCCAATATTATTTTATTAGAAGAAGACCTGCTTTGCAAAGATTATCATTGCGCCTGCGTAACTAGTACCAGTCCTCGAACACAGAGGAAAATAGGTTGAGTTCGGATTTTAATTTACAAATCAGAGATAACAAAGGCTTCTCTTTTAATGTAATCTGATGTAAACGATAACCATTTACACATAAGAAAGGAACGCTACTAAATAAAGTCCTCAAATACAAGTGTTTATTATTTTTATATCATAACTTTTTTAATGTTAATTTTATAAGAACGATCGATACGTCACATTAAGCATGTGGACGTTCTTTAGTTTTGAAACTGATTATAATTTCCACATCTACAGCGCTGTTTGAATTTTTAGGTTTTTTTTTCTCTTCTGCTCACGAGACTTGTCAAATATGGCCGTGATTTGAACAGTTTCAAGGCCTCTTCATTTGGAAACAAGAACATTGAGAAGCTTGAGAAGCTTAAAATCGGGCGCTTTGCCTTGAAAGGCAGGGTTCAGTACAGCAGAAACCACGAAGCAGTTACTTAAGTAGCACTCAGTCCGACTGTGTTTGTGTAAGTCACAGGGCTTGCATGAGCTGTATTAGTGTGCATAATATAATATCTAGAACGTTGTCGAGATTGCATTATTACTTAATGACATGATGGTTTCAATTTATAAATGTATCTCACACAATACAAATAAACGATTGAAGTAGACGACTAGACAATGTAAAGTTTGACTTAGCAAAGTGCAGTGTATTGGTAATACTGTAAGGTGCGGTTTCACCTGACGGTCGTGTGCTTTTCGGTATTTTCCAGGCATTGCACTTTGATGGGACAGTACTACAACTGTTTACCGGGGAACTACTATTGTCAAGAAAATGATCACAACTTGTTGATGAATGATTGAACATTTGTTTCATACCATTACTGTAATAGCAATTGATGAAGGCTTTTAGTACTGAACCAAAGTATAAGGACTGGGAAATACTGAAACCCATTATCAGCCACCTTAAACGGAAATATCTTGTTGGTGTTTCAAGGAATACAAGGAAACTTCACTCATCCCATGTATCTATGTATTGCGGTATTTTGTAATTTTTTGAGTGATTTTTGGGGATGTTTGGCAGGTGATAGTTTTTTTAAAAGAATTAGTAAAATTTAGACAACTAAGAAATATTGAAAATTTAATGTGAATTTAACATTGGAATTTGAAGTTAGAAATTGGCAGACGGACACCAAACAGTCCCGTGACATCCTGGAGTGTTTTTGCATGGGGGTCAACTGTGTGATGATGTTTCCATTTTTTTCTTCAATCCCCACTGATAAAGAACTGTTGTTGGTGTTATGTTGGTGTTGTCACATGTCAAGCCTTTAACAAGGTATGAAAGAACACAAGGATTTAAATTATTCTGGTGCTCAATTTTTGCGTAACTAAAATTAATGTTACTCAAATTCCTGATGGATTCTGTCTTAAACTGTTACGAGCTTAGTATTTCCAAATTATTGCATGTCAATGTAAGGCAAGACAAGACATGCCTTGGTTCTTATGTAATTCTCTTAAAAACACATAAGATATTGACTATAATTTTGTCTGTGCTATGGCAATTCACAGTGGGGTGGTCTTGATGTGTCTTTAACTTGTAGACTGGACTGGACTAGTAAAACGCGGACTTGTAAAACGCCTCTAGACACTTCGAATTCCTTGGCCACAATCATCTTACGGCTCTCTTCAATACATAATGTCTCAAAAAAACAGTAACCTCAGAAAGAAGTCAGAAGCAAATAAGGTCGAAAGACCGAATTTGAACATATAACGGCAAATGTTCTAATGTCACGAACGTAGGAGTCGTGTAGGCCCGTCACCTTTATTTACCACATACTGCCCCCAAATTAAAACAGTACCCTCAGAAAGAAGTCAGAAGCAAATAAGGTCGAAAGACCGAACTTAAACATTTAACGGCAAATATTCCAATGTCACGAACGTAGGAGTCGTGTAGGCCCGTCACCTTTATTTACGATTGACTGTTGATTTCTGGACGGGCCCCGTTCTACCTCGTGCGAGCAATACAAACGACTGCACTCAACAGACGTCAAGTAGTGGAAAGAAAGAAGCATATGCACACAACTCATAGCATCAATCCCGTTGTTTTAGTAGGGGTTTGCAGAACGAACATGTGCTATACTGCAAAAACATCTCCACGCTAAAACAGACCATAGAGTGCTCAAAAAAGCTAGAAATATGCCGTCGAAGAAACACACAAGAGCTTCAAACACAAATTGTTTCGCTCGCTAAACCGTTTAGTTTCCGTTTAGTGTCCGCGTTCTACAAGTCCGTGCTTAACAAGCCCTCGTTTTACAAGTCCGCGTTTTACAAGTCCGCGTTTTACTAGTCCTCGTTTTACAAGTCCGCGTTTTACTAGTCCGCGTTTTACTAGTCCGCCTTTTACAAGTCCGCGTTTTACTAGTCCGCGTTATACTAGTCCCCGTTTTACAAGTCTGCGTTTTACTAGTCCGCGTTTTACTAGTCCAGTCCAGTCCTCGAAATACAGTATGCCAAAACTCCCCGCCCTCTAAAGATAAGTCCTTGACGGTTCTTGTCGTTTTTCGGTGCCTATTCATCTTCCGCATCTTTCTCATCCACCTCTCGTTCTGTCCTGTGTCTGTCATCACACGAAAGAAAAGCTGATTCTCAAAAAATCTGCCACAAAAGGAAATTGACAAAAACAATATGAAAACCATATATCGAAAGTTTCTTATTCTAAAATTTTATCATACGTCTTAATTCAGAGCTACAAAGAAGTTCCTCCTTTTGAGTTATTGATACTGTTCTTACAGTACCTCTTTCCACTAGCGAAATTTTACAAAATTCCTTCGCGGCGAAAAGGTAGCGCGAATCCAGAACAGACTCCAATCGAGCGTGGGTTAATTCTAGATTACTATTAATTAACTATTACAACATTCATTTTTAAAATAGTTTCCCAAGCCGACTAAGCTAACTAAACGTCGAGTGTATCTTTCAGTAAACAAAACATGCCGTTATGACGCCGGAAATCCAGCTCACGCATACTATACCCCGTGACTCACGCAAACCTCCGACTTACGTGCTACTACAGTCATTCCTTTCTAAACATTTTTTTTTACCACCACCGTACCTTTCTACCCAAAAAACTCATGAAACCGCCCGGTTTTAACCTGTTTTAACCTTTCAAAAATTAGAGCGTTCGAAACTAAATAAGATCCGTAATCACAAACAACATACAGCCGTTTACCAGCACTCTTTAAAACTCCTGAAACCCTTCAAAATCAGGCAAAATAAATCTTTGAAATAACCTTTATCAATGTTTCTTATTTTTTATTCAGTTCTATAAAATGCCTTTCATACACTACTGTCAAACAAAAATTTCAATTTCCTCAAAGTTTCAAGACAAAAGAATAACAAATATTTCGTGCACAATGTAATTTGATTAAGCCAATATTATCACGTCTAAAAATACTTCAAGCAATTCAGTGAAAACCCGTTTTTTTTTTCGTATCAACGAAAACCACTTTCGAATAATCAATACATGAAAATAACAATAAGATCAAAAGGAAGAAAGGAACCTTTCTAATTATTTGAAGACTTTCAAAGCCGTGATATTATGCATCCAATCCGCGATAAAATTTAATTACAACAAAATCCAAGTTCTCATTTTGAATTCCTTTTTTTTTCAGTTGATACCTTTATCCAACTTGTGAAAAATTCCATTCAAGTTCCTATTAATACTGTACATTCCCAATGTTTTGCTCAGGTCTTCAGAAGCGTCTTACTAACCAAATCTAAAATAATTCCAAAACATGCTGTACAAACATTCTACTCTTTGTGACAAACGACTTGACGACCAATTGTTCGAAATGAAAATCGACACAGTTCTTCCTAAATAAAAAAAAAGTTTTACGGCGGAGTCAAACTCAAAAAATATACCGCAAGATCACACCCCCATTCATAGTCAGAAACCAGCAAACCATCTAGTTTGCTAAAAAAAACACTGCGTGACATCAATGACGTTACCTTTTTCATTTACAAAAATAACTTTAACTTGTCAAAGTAAGTGCAATTTCACAATGGTGAATATATCGGCCCAGTTCTCGGCCGGGTCCAGTTCTCGGCCACTTTGTGTTTAACGCGTTTTTTCACACTCCAGTTGAATCAAAAAGAAAAGGTATTTCCTTCAAACGATAGACTGATTCATGTGCTTTAAGTATCTTGAGTTTGATCGTTCAATTCGATATAGAAAGCTCACACGTCGAGTTTACGCGGAGGTAGTTGTTTGTTTACGGCTCCAAATTCATGGATGTAGTTAAATTCGTATTTTATCCAAAAGCCCCCACCATACGAGCTAATTTTTGGCATGTGAAACGTAGAATAATTCAGCTTTCTGCTTTAGTTAACTTTTCGTTGAACCGTTGTATTTTTTGGTCTTAATTTACTTCGAAATTTTTTCTTGCGACGTTTGCGTATTTGCCAGTTCTCGGCCACCCTGCTCGCTATCACAGCTTAGCGCTTGGTTTTTAATATAATTTCATCTGCTGCTGCCAGAATGAAAGAAATAAATGTTTTAAAAATAAAGTTCAATCTTATCTCTAAGTTTTGAGCTGACTCTTGTCTTGTCTATTATTTCTACAACACCTAAATATTTCAAGACCTTTTCACTGCAAAATAAACCATCTAAATGCACGGGTCACACAATGCGGTTTTGCCAGAACCTGCACATAGGCAACTAGGCGCGTTAAAATCCTTCTTTTCTAAAGTAAAACAAAGCATCATAAAAATAATTTGGGATCGATATAGTATAAATAGGTTTACAGAGTGATTTTATGACTGTGAAAATTAATTGAGCATTTTTTTACAGATAATTACGCACAAGCTTTTTAGTGGCTGAGAACTGGGCCAAGGTGGCCGAGAACTGGGCCCACAAATGGAGCTTTTATTTTTATTATTGCTCGGGCAAATTAATTTTTGACCGGTCGATAGCTTTACACCAAAAAGCTGAATAATGTAGCTAGCTCTACGAGAAATTTCAAGTTCCTGCGGTTCTTCTGAGGTAAGAAATACAAGTTTACGTTAAAAGTGGCCGAGAACTGGGCCAAGGTGGCCGAGAACTGGGCCCACAAATGGAGCTTTTATTTTTATTATTGCTCGGGCAAATTAATTTTTGACCGGTCGATAGCTTTACACCAAAAAGCTGAATAATGTAGCTAGCTCTGCGAGAAATTTCAAGTTCCTGCGGTTCTTCTGAGGTAAGAAATACAAGTTTACGTCAAAAGTGGCCGAGAACTGGGCCCCATACTGTACTTTGCACCGTAAGCTTTTTTTCTCTGTCCTTCCGCCGAAGCAAAAAAACACAACCTGATTACACATTAACCCAAAAGTCGACCAAGTGTGCCTGCAACGATTTCCTGTCAAAACTAAAATGAAAACCATTGCGGTATGCGTCACCCGTAGCGGTTTTGTAGCAACCCCGAGCTATCCCCGTCTTTTTGGCCGCGCCAGGAGACTACGCTCTAGGACGACCAAAGGGTAAACCTTAAATCGGCCACGCCCGATTAAAAAACCTGCGCAAAAAGTTTTCCTGTGTGAGGTTTGTTTCCAAAATATGATGGTTAGAAACTTTCCTTCGCAACGAATTGTACTCTTGGTCTTACTACATTTCTTAAAATCTTCGGAAAATTGGTCAGACAGTATAATAAAAATTTAAAAAATAAACGGAGAGGTTCAGGCCTAGGCCGAACCACTCTGTTTATTTTTTTAAATCTTCAAAGCCTTGATATTATTCATATAATAAGACCAAAATTAGCATATTTGTGGACTATCTTGCAAAGTAGATAAATACATTGAAAAAAGAATTAATTGGTAAAAAAATAAATGCAGGTGTTGGCTTTAATGGATTTCGAGCTTCGGGGCGTTAACGAGATGTCAAATGCTGCTTTAATCCGGGTTTAATTTGTCTTGTCTCGTAATAGCTGCAGTACTTAGACCATAAAATGCATAAGAATTATTTATTTGGTCCATCATAGAGGTTAATGAGCGAATTCTATATCTGAACCAGAGTTCCACTAATGACGATGTTGGGTTCATCTCAGGGAAGTCAGTAGTCACAAATCCAAGAAAGTTTATCAATCTCGCTCTTCGCTCGAAGCGATTGCGTTTCAACAGCGTTTAAACCGTTGACAAAAACAGACTGCAACTTATTTAAATTCCAGTTGTTCGCATTTAAAAGCAAATTAACTGAGCACCTGTCAGATTGTAGCTTTTGGGGGCCATCGACAATGCTGTTTTGAAGATCTTCACGATTTCAACATTTACTCTCGACAGGAAACTAATTAAAACCTTTAGGCTAGCTTTTCGCCTGCTGATCGCTAGATAGACAATAAAGTCAAACTGTTTTGTTTGCTTAAAGAAAAAGAATCGGCAGAAATTTGTCGTAATGATTAATTTTTTACCTACTATGGAAATCATTTTTTAAAGAAATATGGGGTTTACTGTTATTCCAGAAACCTTATCGCAAACTCCATCAAAGTTGCAGTCTTTTTGACTTATTCATTATTCATATTTGTTAAATCTAAGAGATAAAGCTTTATTTTCGTTCTTAAGACTTCCCCTCGTCAAAAAGCATTCATTTTGCACCATCTTGATCCATTTTGTAAAAGTAATTACTCCTCGAGGCTGTTTTTGTCGTAAATGTTTAATAATGTTAAAACAAATCGGCCTGCTTTGTAAAGCAGATTTTAGGATATACTGCAGACTCCTCTAAAATTTCTCACTATGTTTTTACAACGTTCATCTCCATAACGCAAACTACGATTAAAAAAAAAAAATAATAAAAATAATATGTGGAAGTTGTGTTTTTATTCGCCTTGCAAGAGCAGCACAGCGAATTTAGTTTCATGCCAAATTTCGTCCATTTTTGCCGTTTAAACAGCGCTATATTAAAAGTCACATATTTTGTAGTTCTACTTGCTTTTTTGGAATATGGTTC
Organism: Oculina patagonica; assembly: GCF_052425735.1. NCBI lineage: Eukaryota > Metazoa > Cnidaria > Anthozoa > Scleractinia > Oculinidae > Oculina > Oculina patagonica. Next base: position 21,653,915 of record NC_135759.1, read on the forward strand.
CCTACAGGAGTATTCTGTTCAATCAAACTTGCAGACGCCAGAGCTGTAGGGATTCCGTTTGATAAAGTACTAACGGTGCGGCTTCGGCGTCTAAATCTGACACAAATTGTGCGACCAACCGATCTTAAAGCTTGTCTGTATTGCGGAATTCTCCACGCGTACAGAAATGGATTCAGCGCGCAGCTGATACACAACATGGGTACAGACAACGCTCTGGTGACTATAAAACCTAACTCGCTACATATACCACTGTTTTCCACCCCATGACATTGCTCTTCCAAATTCGTCACGATTAAATAAGGAGAAAGCGCTATAAAGAGCACAATGATAATTAACACAACAGTCAAAACGATCTTCTTCTCGAGCGCCATATTCCGGACGAAAACGCGCGATCTCCCGCCAGTGTTAGCGTGCACAAAGACAACGTTTCGTGAATAGCGACGGAATTCAATGTATGTCGCCGCGTAGACAGCGCACAGGGTTGCCAGTGGAACTGTAGTTTGCAGGTGAAGATCAACAGAATGGAATATTTCTTCTGTTCCAGTGATGATCGAGTGCGACGCTTCAAATATTCCACAGAAGAGCCAGATTAAAATGTTACACGCAATGACTTTTCGCACTGTTATGAGCGCTTTATACTTCCATGAAAGCTTGATGGCCAAATATCTATCGACTGATAATGCGACCACTGTCAGAATCGAAATCTTGGTGCTGACATGAGACGAAATCAACGAAATATTGTAGAGCTTCTGCATGTCGACTCCAGCCGTAAGGCAAAACATGTACACCGAATACAAGGGCTGTACAAAGGATCCCCCAATGAAATCACTTAGCGAGAGGCTAACTACAAAAAATGTAGTAGCGCGCGCTTGGAAATACTTGTATGGGTCTTTGTAGAGGGTAAACAGGAGTACACTGTTTGTTAAAAAAGCGGCTAAGCCAAACAACGAACTACAAATTCCTGCCAAAAGCGACACCGTTGCTGTTGGAATCTCGCCTTCAATGTGTTCGTGTTCATGATCGTGCGATTCAAGGCTCTCGTTCATAATTGAGGCTAGAAGAAACTGTTAATGAAAGCTTTTACAACCGAAGCTCCTTATCCGGCAAATGTTATTGCTAATATCTACTAATGAATCAGCCTGGTCACACGAACATGTAAATGTTCCTGAGTTGATTTTCGTATATTCGCGGCGATTGTTGCTTTTTTTGATAAATTGTTTCTTCCTTTTCGTACGTTTGCTTCCAGAAGCGTTTTAGATCGAGCGATCTCTAGACGAAATCTTAATAGCAGTGAAAAAAAAAACTTAATCGTCCGTTTTCATCCGTGCTCGTTAAGACCTATGTGTACTTTTCTCATTGCATACTGTATAAATTAACAACCGCTCTATAGAGACAATAGCGTATGACGTTCTACTGAAGAAAATGACATTGTATCTATCCATTACCCCTTCAAATTAACAAAATCCACCGACAGGAAACAGCTTTTGTAAATTTGTGTCAACTACCAGACAAGGGCATCATTTAATGGCAAACTCTTCAACTAAAAGAAATTGAAATTACTGTAATCATTCGCTGCTCTAGAAAGTGTATACAATGGCTTCACTACAACTGATTTTTGGCTTACCGTATCTGTTGCAGTTTCGTTTAAACGACAAGAGTATTAATCAATTTTCGCTCACATATTAGTGTGAAATCCACTTTAAAAGGAAAAAAAGAAGCATTAGCTAACCAGTATTTATTCAAAGGCCGCACTCAAAACACTGACGTTGTTAAGCTGGAATAAAGTAAAATTGGATTTTTTTTTTAGCCCGTAGCCTTTCTCCAGCGTGGGTGATATTACTTTTTTCATTGTTGACACTTCTGAAATTTAAGCAGCCTTTATATTTTGGAGCCTCAATATATATATATTAAAAAATTACGATATATTTCTTTGAATCGGAAAGGTTATTTAACCTACGACCAAAATAGCAAATTTACTCGCCATGGACTTTTAATTTTTATGAAAAACCTGCAGATCGTCCGATGATAAATGAGTATTAGAAACTCGAATCATTTTTACAGAGAAGCCGTGCTTAAAATTTATAGACAATAATTGATATAGAAAATTTATATATATAAAAACATAACCACACCTGGGACAAAAGCTGAAATGCTTTTTCAATTTTTAGTAAAATGGATAGAAGAATAATCAATGTTGATTGGGTATTTTAAATTTCGAGAAAATGAGGATTACCCAGATTAATTCATCTCATCTTTCTCTGACATATATCAAATAAACTTTCCTCATTTTCTGCGACTCTTTTTCATTAGCATTTGTGTCTTTTGTTTACTTTCGCAGTATTACTTTGATTAGTTTCCTCCACGTCCCAGCGACGTGAGAAAAAAAAAAACATAAGAAAATACAAACAGCAAGGCTTGTTTTTTACAATGTGCACCGCCCAACGCGTCGAAAGTATCACGTTCAAATATTCAACATTCTTACTTCTTCGTTTTACTAGTAGGATTAAATGAGACAAAACTGTTGGAGTTGAAAGAACTTGAAGCAAGAATGTCATTCCTGTAATTTATGGAATCATCAGATCAGATCATCAGATCATCGACCTCCAAAAATGAATGCTATCCTAAATAACAACCAAGAGTGAAAAACAAATATTTCGAAATAATTGCTGACAGTTTTTCTTTTGTTTGCCAGATTTTGCCATCTAATCTTTTCTGGGATCAATTTAGGTTTCTGGGAAACTGCTCACCTACCCCCTCCCCAAACCTAACATTAACCCTTACTTATCGCTTTGGGCAAAATGTTAGGTTTGGGGAGGGGTAGGTGAGCAGTTTCCCAGAAACCTAAATTGATCCCTTTTTCTGTATGTCCTAGTTGACTGATGTGTTTAAATAAGGCTTGAAACAGTAGCAACAAAATTCTATATTTCGTTTTGTTTTTTTGCAAGATGGAATGAATAGTGAGTTTTATTATGACGCAACTTTTTTAGCTGTCTCTTGGTGTTTTCAGGCATGCAGGATTAGCGGAATTGAATTTAGCCGAGTAATAACTTCAGTTTCATTGAGACTGATTATATTTTCTGTCTTTCAGTTCTGACATTGAAAAATCTCAAACTCCAGAAAACATTAGCAATGAAAACACTTTTAAACAGATGAAATTAAAACCTCAGCTTTCTAACAATCCGGCCGAGGTGGAGAGCCGCAGTCTTTTATTTGGATTCAGGTTCAATCGAAAACAGCATGCGTTCAATATTCACTTAAAAGTTATTTGAAGCATTCAACTGTTGTTGAAAGTCATGGAAAAATAAACTTCGATGGATTATTTTAGGCAGTAAATGACATATTTGCTAGAATGGTCTCGATTTTAATTGGAAAGCGGAGGAGCTAACATTATTTATTGCAAGAATTCCAAAACAAGTAGTCGTTTCAATTGTCAACTGATGTTCAAAGATTTAAAATATTTTTAGCACAAATAAGGTAACAAGGAAAGTTGAATAAAACAGTATAACACAGTTGAATAACACAGTTCGTTTACGGGCTTTTTGTTAAATTTTCAAACTGACTACAATTTTATAAAATCAAGGGAAAAAGGAAAAAGTCAAAGAATTAAATTTAAAGCGGTGACATAGAAAAGACAGAATACACAGAGAACTCAGTAAATTTGGGAACAACAGCTTTTGGCAGGTTACCATTTACACTATTTTGGCAGGTTACCATTTACACCTGTGATAGAGCAGTTTTCAATTGAGTGTCGTAAAACCAAAACCAAAGTAATTACTCTGGCCAATCACAAAGGGCACAGACAATCCAGTGAACCAATCAAAACTCGAAGCAAATACATGTAGCCGGCAGAAAGCGCGGGAAAACATGCGCGAGCGAGACACGATTGGTTTTGGTTTTACTCCTGATTGGCTAAGAACGTGGCGCGAGTTTTTTAAGCCAATCACTAGGCGTAGTAATGCAAAACCAAAGCAAACGCAATTTACTTTCGACACTCAAATGAAAACCGCTCTAGCAAGCTCGTCTTGCCTAACAACACAATGCAGGTACCACCCAACGTCGTCCCAGGACCGTTTCGGCGACGAGTTTTCAAAATGGCAGCTCGTCGTGCAAATGTTAAACCTCCCTTCTCCAGTACAATTTGTAATTTAGACATCATTTCAAGCAGGGGGGGGGGGGGGGGGGAGGAAGAAACTTCCTTTGTTACACGACTGAAAAAGGGGACATAGCGGTGCCGGGCAACCTAATGTGTAGTAGTAGCTATCGAATGCTTGCTAAGGGCACAGTGAATGGCTTGACAAAGTCATTTTCTAGTTCGCATGTTTTGGTCTTGACCGTGCACAAAACACAATAGCTATTTGCATTTCGTTTGTTCAACAAACAGTGATAACGGTGTCCAGTCTGGCAGAAGTAGGGCTTGCGAATTATACCAATTAAAAATAACTCCAATGATTCTGAAATGATTTACCATTTTTTGGTTGTTAAATGTCAATAGTGGCCAATTTTTCGCTTGGTATTCCACGTCGCCAAAACATTCTCAGTTACGTGAAACATCAGGTGAGAAATCAGTGGCGTGAAACATCAAACGCAAACACCGCCATTATTCGCATTTCACACGCATGCAGTCATTGAAATTTAAATCTTTCTGAGAAAACAAAAACTTTGGGTGACGTCTTTCTTAGCAAAGGCTTGATTGATATAGACTCGCACCGTTTCCAGGCACTGCTATGTCTCCAAAGAAAAGTGCCGACTTTCTTCCCCCTCCCCCTGATTTCAAGCAACACAATCAACTTGCTGCCGCCATTTTGAAAACGGAGAAGACCCTGGGGACGAGGTTGGGTACCACCAGCATCGCCCGATCGCAAAGAGGCCATTGCGTTTCTTGTTTTCAAATGCAAACTAAATACAGGCGACTCCGTGTTGGTAACGAAAGCTTCCCAAAGTGAGAAAGTCATGCATGAGCTTCTTATAGCAATCCACCTTTCACTTATGGTTAATAACAAACAAAGAAGCCAAGGGCACTGCATTTGAAAACACGAGCGGAGATCAGAAATGTAGAGTTAACGTACAAGGTGCTTGCTTTTTTGGAACATGGTACCCTACAGGAGTGTTCTGTTCAACCAAACTCGCAGACGCCAGAGCTGTATGGATTCCGTTTGATAAAGTACTAACGGTGCGGCTTCGGCGTCTAAATCTGACACAAGTCGTGCGACCAACCGATCTTAAAGCTTGTCTGAATTGAGGAATTCTCCACGCGTACAGAAATGGATTCAACGCGCAACTGACACACAACATGGGTACAGACAACGCTCTAGTGATTATAAAACCTAGATCGCTACATACGCCGCTGTTTTCCGCCTCGTGGCAATGCTCCTCCAAATTGATCACGATTAAATAAGGAGAAAGCGAAATAAAAAGCACAATGATAATTAACACAACGGTTAAAGCGATCTTCTTCTCGAGCGCGATATTTCGGACGAAAACGCGCGATCTCCCGCCTGCGTTAGCTCGCACAAAGACAACGTTTCGTGAATAGCGACGAAATTCAATGTATGTCGCCGTATAGACAGCGCACAGGGTTGCCAGTGGAACTGTGGTTTGCAGGTGAAGATCAACAGAATGGAATATTTCTTCTGTTCCAGTGATGATCAAGTGCGACGCTTCAAATATTCCACAGAAGAGCCAGATCAAAGTGTTGCACGCAATGACTCTACGCGCAGTTATGAGCGCTTTATACTTCCATGAAAGCTTGATGGCCAAATATCTATCGACTGATAATGCGACCACTGTCAGGATCGAAATCTTGGTGCTGACATGAGAGGAAATAAACGAAATCTTGTAGAGCTTCTGTATGTCGACTCCAGCCGTAAGGCAAAACATGTACACCGAATACAAGGGCTGTACGAAGGATCCCCCAATGAAATCACTTAGCGAGAGACTTACCACAAAAAAAGTAGTAGCTCGCGCTCGGAAATACTTGTAGGGGTCTTTGTAGAGGGTAAACAGGAGTACACTGTTTGTTAAAAAAGCGACTAAGCCAAACAACGAACTACAAATTCCTGCCAAAAGCGACACCGTTGCTGTTGGAATCTCGCCTTCAATGTGTTCGTGTTCATGATCGTGCGATTCGAGGCTCTCGTTCATAATTGAGGCTAGAAGAAACTGTTAATGAAAGCTTTTACAACCGAAGCTCCTTATCCGGCAAATGTTATTGCTAATTACTACTAATGAATCAGCCTGGTCACATGAACTTGTAATTGTTCCTGAGTCGATTTTCGTAGATTCGCGATCGTCGTATATTTTTTTGGTAAAAACGTTTTTTCTTTTCCGTAGCGTTTCAGTGATCCCAGAAGCTTTTTGGATCGAGCGATCTCTAGATGAAATCTTAATAGCAGCGAAAAAAAAAACTTAATTGTCCGTTTCATTCGTGCTCGTTAAGACCTATGTGTACTTTTCTCATTTCTTTCAGTATAAATTAACAACCGCTCTTTAGAAACAAAAGCATATGACGTTCTACTGAAGAATATGACATTGCATCTATCCATTACCCCTTTAAATTAACAAAATCCACCGACAGGAAACAGCTTTTGTAAATTTGTGTCAACTACCAGACAAGGGCATCATTTAATGGCAAACTCCTCAACTAAAAGAAATTAAAATTACTGTAATCATTCGCCGCTCTAAAAAGTGTATTCAATGGCTATACTCTAGAACACCTGATTTTTGGTTTATTGCTGCAGTATTGATCAATTTTTTCTCACCTTTAAGTGTGAAATGCACTTCAAAAGGAAACAAAGAAACATCAGCTTGCCAGTATTTATTCAAAGGCCGCACTCAAAACACTGACGTTGTTAAGCTGTAATCAAGTAAACTTTAATTTTTTTTGAGCCCGTAGCCTTTCTCTAGCGTGGGTGATATTACTTTTTTCATAAAGATAAGATGTTCTACATGACACGAGCATGGGACAAAGAAAAATTCTGAGTCCCCGACGGGAATCGAACCCATGGCCTCCCAGATACCGGTTGGGCGCTCTAACCAACTGAGCTACGAGAGACTCGTTGTGAGCTGGGCCATTTTACCAGGTTGATATGTGACACGCGTCCTGCATACTGCTAGGATCTGCAATGTCGCAGCTCACAACGAGTCTCTCGTAGCTCAGTTGGTTAGAGCGCCCAACCGGTATCTGGGAGGCCATGGGTTCGATTCCCGTCGGGGACTCAGAATTTTTCTTTGTCCCATGCTCGTGTCATGTAGAACATCTTATCTTTATTATTTATTATCGAGCTTAAAATTTACCATCTTTATTATTTACTACTTTTTTCATTGTTGACACTTCTGAAATTCAAGCAGCCTTTATATTTTGGAGTCTCAATATATAAAAAATAATAATTAAAAGAATACGATATGTCTTTGCATCGAAAAAGATATTTAACCTACGACCAAAATAGCAAATTTACTCGCCATGGACTGAAAAGCCTGCCAATCGGCCGAAGATAAATGATTTTAGAAAACACGAATCGTTTTTCAGAGAAGCCCTGCTTAAAATTTACAGACAAAAATGAATATATAAACACACCGAGAACAAAAGCTGAAATAATTTCAATTTTAAATAAAATGGACGGAAGAATAATTAATTTTGATTAGGTATTTTAAATTTCAAGACAACGAGGATTGTTCAGATTAATTCATCTCATCTTTCTCTGACATATATCAAATAAACGTTCCTCGTTTTCTACGACTCTTTTTCATTAGTATTTGCGTCTTTTGTTTACTTTCGCAGGATTACTTTGATTAGTTTCCTCCACGTCCCAGCGACGTGAAAAAAAAAAACACAAGAAAATACAAACAGCAAGGCCTGTTTTTTACAATGTGCACCGCCCAACGCGTCGAAAGTATCACGTTCAAATATTCAACATTCTTACTCCTTCGTTTGACTAGTAGGATTAAATGAGACAAAACTGTTGGAGTTGAAAGAACTTGAAGCAAGAATGTCATTCCTGTAATTTATGGAATCATCAGATCATCAACCCCCAAAAATGAATGCTATCCAAAATAACAACCAAGGGTGAAAAAACAAATATTTAGAAATAATTGCTGACAGTTTTTCTTTTGTTTACCAAGTTTTGCCATCTTTTCTTTCCTGTATGCCCTCGTTGACTGATGTGTTTAAATAAGGCTTGAAACAGTAGCAACACAATTCTATATATATTTTTTTTTGCAAGATAAAATGAATAGTGAGTTTAATTATGACGGCAAATATTTTAGCTGACTCTTGGTGTTTCTGAGTGCAGGAATAGCGTGAATTTTGAATTCAGTTTTATAACTTTTCATTGAGCGAGACTTTCTGATTATATTTTCTGTCTTTCAGTTCTGACATTGACAAATCTCAAACTCCAGAAAACATTAGCAATGAAAACACTTTTACTGTATACAAGTGAAATTAAAACCTCGTCAGCTCTCAAACAACCCGGCCGAGGTGGATAGCCGCAATCTTCAATTTGGATTTTATTATAGGAAATTAACGATACATGTTATTAACGCGAATTTCATAAATTCGCGTTAATTTTATTGATGTTAATTAATATAAACACGTTTACTATAAGCATTTAACCAGAACTTTTCTTAAATTCGCGTTAATTTTATTACGCGTCAATTTTGTTCGCGTTGTTAAAATGCCTCGTTATATTCCAAGGTACGTCGAATCTGAAACAGCGTGTCAAGTTACTGAAGAATTCAAATGTTGTTGAAAGACGTGAAAAAATAAACTTCGATGGATTATTTTAGGAAGTTAATGACAAGAATGGTCTGGATTTTAATTCGAAAGAGGAGGAGCTAACATTATTTATTGCAAGAATTCCAAAACGTATAGTCGTTCCTATTTTAAGCACAAATCAGGTAACAAGGAAATCTGAATAAACTATTAATGTACGTTTTCCACCATTCCATTTTCAAATTGACTAGATTTTTTTAAAAAACAAGGGAAAAACGAAGAAATAAGAGAATAAAACAAGAGATGTGATCTACGAAAATATGAAAGACTGAATACACAGGGAACTTATTACTTTGGGAAGAACAGCTTTTGGCAGGTTACCATTTACACTAGTCGGCGGGATGAGTCCTGCGATTGATAAAATGCAGGTACCACCCGGACCGCTCAATCTCGAGCCCAGCGCACTTGAGGCCATCGTGTTTTTCTGTTTCAAATACAGGCCATGGACTGTTTTAATTTTTACATCACATATTTTAGGCTCTAGTTCCCAGTTCGGGAACGGGAAAAGATGATGGTTATGATGATGTTGTTATTGTTGTTGTTGATGATGATGATGATGATGATGATGATGATGATGATAATGATGATGACGATGATGATGACGTAAACGATGACGATGATAATTTTGGTTTTCTGAATTATGCGTGACTATGGGAAGCTCTAACTTTCCCTTGTGTGCCATTGGACATCATCAAAATCACGTGACCATTATGCGCGCCAACAGATTTCGATCATTTGACCAGTTCTCCTGACAGTGTAATTTTTTAGCTTACAAGTTTAGCCTTTTGCACTGGTGCTTATCCAAAAACCTTGACATGTTTTTGTAAACTCGTGGTGGTGTATAAAGACTCTCGTTGTGGAGTTGTTTGCACAATGTACAAGCACGATTAGGCGCTACACGTTTATAAAGTTTTTTCCAAATGAAGTATTCCCCATACGCTGTATCATTACCATCAAGATAAAGCAGATAATTGGCAAGATGCTTAGGAGACGCGAAATCTTGTACATCGATGTAAGAATTGGGAATTGCAAGCGCTTTATAATCGGCGCCACCCATGACAATGGGCACAATGTCATTGCCAATCGCGTTTTCCCAATATTTCTCCGTGATGTAATCTGCGCAGTTACCGTTCTCGAAAGCCAGATAAAACTTGTGTCGCCTTAGCAACGAGTTACAGATAGGTGAGCGGCGTTTCCAAGGACAAGAACGACTGTCGCCGCACAATCCATATATGGAAATATTGATGTAGTTTTGTAATTCCATAACGTAATTGTTTCGCTCAGTTGCTTGGCAGTTGCTAACCAACCAGGCCACTAGCTTGTCTTTGCCAGTTATTTCATAACCGGTGTAATATTCTACGGAATGCTGCTTCAACGTTGTGTACTTGCCGTAAGGTGTATAGACCTCCGAATCCCGTCTGTACGACATTGTCCAGTTAAAAACACTTGCATAGCCGTCGGTGCCCATGAATACGTTTAAAGGATTCTCCAAAACGAAATAGAACCAGATTTGCTGCGGATTTCTGTGGGACGGAAGAGAAATATTCATGTCTCGGTGGTGAAATCCAACAGCGTCCGCCTCTGATATTTTACTTCTGTTGTATGTCACCACACAACTGGGTATCTCACAGTCCTGAAACGTTGTGTGGCCCTCCACAAATGGCTGCCGAACTGGCCCCAAAGTTGGATCGTTCACCCAGTTTCCGCCAAAAAACGGCGTGTACAGCAAGATTAACTTCTTCCTTGGTTCTTGTCTCGCGACTCGGGGTTCCACAGTCATGTTTATAAAATAAGTCTCCTCAAATAAAAATACGTTTTTAAACAACACACTATACAAGACAAAACTAATTCCAATGGATAAGAACAAAAGATAAACATTGGAGCAAACTGGTCTCGACAAAACACTTCTGAAGAATTTTAGCCTTAAGAGCCGCATCTAAGCGATGGATTAATGAAATAAATTGGCGTAAACTGAACAAAGTGAAACGAACGTGGCTAAATAAACACTGCATTGAAACTGTCAGCCTGGGTAAATTAGAGAAAGTTAAGTGGACTAAGAAGCAACAGGTTGATCTAAGCATAACCCGTAACAGGTGACGAATGGAAAAATTCGTCTTCTTTTAATCCACTACAAAGAAACAATCTTGTCTTCCGGTCATATTATTTTTAAATCCTAAAACTTCTAGCCAGAAAAATCATTTTACTGAAATAAAGCTCATTTTCGTATCACGTGAACAGGGATAAACGAAAGCCGTTAAAGCAAGGCTTTGGGTCTAAAACGTGGAAAGTCATTGCAGGTCACTGAATGTTGATGGACACAAAGTGAACAAAGAAGAATACCAGAGATGATTAACGCTATTAACTCACTTAGTATCAGTTGAGTTATTTGGCTAGGATGTTTACAAACCGCCCGCATTCGTTTAAAAAAATGGCAAAAGTAAGGGCAAACAAAGACCAACAAATACTCCGTCGACACATTCTTGGTTTGCAATATGACGCAATTAATTGGAAGACATAACAAAAGATTTCTGCGGTTGAATCAGTTTTATTTGTTAGCTCGATACCATTAGTTCCTCTTCATTCGAACCTCTTACTATGGATTGGCTGCGATACAATTTTAGTGTCGATACGTTTTGAGCGACAAAGCCTTGTGATAAAAGGGAACGAAAACCTGATTGAGAGAACGAGAGTTGGTAGAGATTTTTCTTCACAAGAATTTGCTCGTGGTTAAATTGGAAGCGAGGGCGCAAGAGACGATGAAAGCGCATGGCGCGCGGTCGGCAGTCAAACAACCGGAACAAATTTTGAACTCTCAGTGAGAGTCAATTCTTGTTATAAAGACGACATATCAGGTGCAAGCCATAATATGAACTGGTACCTGACGATTTCTATGGTATTGCCATAGAAACGCGGAGGCGGGGAGCGATGGGAGGCGCAGTACCCAGTGGTTTAAAATGTGCTGTACTCCACAGTCACTAAGGCCCCGTCCACACTGACCCGGGTTGATTTGAAAACGGAGAAATTTGAAAACGCCGGGTAAAATGATTTCCGTCCACATTAACCCGGGTGAATTTGAAAACGATACCCACTTTGGAGAGCGTTTTTGAAAAGCTCCGTTTTCGGTGAACAAAAACGCCGTTTCAGTGTGGACGGTTGGCCTATCCGTGTAAAAAAAGATGCGTTTTCAAATTTACCCGGGTAAGTGTGAACGGGGCTTAAGTGTGTTGTGGTTTTAGTCTTGGAAAAACCCTCTACTCTCACAGTACCTGTTTCGCCCCAGGCTAAAGGAAAACACACCAGTAAACCCTTTTGGCTTCTCTGATCCTCAACTGGAACACATATACATGATCTTTCTACTTTCTTTCTAGTCTACCAATGTTATGTCCATTTCGTTCTCAAGTTTCTAATATAGTCCAATTACACAACACCAACGAGAGAGGATATGCTTGGTCAACCTGATTATCAATTCGGAGTTGATAACATAAACGAGGGTTAGGCTAGCCTTTTCTTGGAGCAATTGGACGAAACCTTCCTTTTTGATTTACGATCGCATACGACAACAGGTGGAGTCATTACTCAAACAGGTCAGCGACTATAGGAAAAAATACTTTTACAGTAGTTGCCTCTTGGAATCAGAAGCTATAGTCCTATCATTATAATACCTGCGCAATATTTACAAAACGCCAACTGCAATAACATTTTTGTTGAGAGCAGATTTTTCCACCGGCGATAGTATCATAACCCATCAAAGAACAAAGCTGAACCTGTACGACTCCAAACAATCTTCATTTATATTCATTTCCGTGTAGGAGAATTCCTTTTTTTTATATTCTTATTTATTATCATCATTTTTTTTTGCCTCAAGCGAACAGTTTTTATCGTTTTTTGCGCCGTTAAAAAATGCGGGATTTATATATTCAATATTTCAGGATATACAATCTATTTTAAGCAGGTAGCGATCTACTTTTCCTGAGATTTAGTGACCATTTAATTTAGGGATCATTTTTCTATCTTGTTCAATTGACTTGAGGTCCAAAGCAAGGAAAAAGACCAATTTTTACAAAATCATTCACTCTGAAAAAGAGTAGCCGCTGAGAAAGCAAGCGTACGAAATTAGACAAGAAGGAAGTAACAATAAAGTAGCTTAACACAAAGGGAAGGGAAATTGTCTTGTTTGGTGCGTAAACGGCTTTCAACAGGTGTTTGCATTAAAAATGTATTATGGGACTAGAAGAGAGAAGGGAACTCCATTATTTGTTGTCATAAGGACGGGTATTAGCACTTAAATTGTTATGGCTGAGTTTTCTTTATAAGGCATTTGTCCTCGCATCTATCAACAAGACTGTGACGACTTGTCGTTGGCGTAATAAGTTTCAAGTAATACGTAGGAAATGCGCGCGACTCTTTTAATAATAATAATAATAATAATAATTTTTTTAGGTTTTTTTTTTGTTTTCATTATCTATTTAAATTTTAAAAAAAAAATATAAAAATTAAAATTTTTTAAAAAAAATATTATAAAAAAAGAAAAAAAATTAAAAAAAAATAAAAATATAAAAAATAAAAATATATATTATTTAAGAAAAGAGACAAAAAAAAAAAAAAAATTAGGAAAGATATTCCTTCAGGCTCTCACTCCAGCTGGCTTTAGCACGATGTCATACGATAACCAAAACCTGGCGACGAAAACACTCTCATACGAAGATAGCCTGTTCCAGGCGTTCGGTTTGTTGGGGAGCAGCGCGGAAAACAGCGAGCGAAAAACAAGGGAAGGGGTGTGGGAAAAAGGCGCTCTCTCCCCCCAAACCCCTCACCATATTTCCACTCGCCGTTCTTTGCGCTGCTTCCCAATTTACCGAACGCCTGGAGCAGGCTAATTACGAAGAAAAAAATGGATCGCTACGCATGTATGAACTGGCTACAATAAACAGCCTAATCATTAGTCGTTCTTTAATAGCGACGCATAAGTGAATCCCGACTTCCGTACAAACTCGCGCAATTTTTTAGCGCGTCTGAGCACAAGTCGGGTTATGCGTCCAGGCAAACTATCTGCTTTAGTACGTTTGATTGTGTCCCATTGTGAAGAGATGCAAGAGACGGACATGGACACACGAACTTAGCACGCAGTTCGTGTAATGAACTACGCATTAAACAGTTGACGGATAATTCGTTTGGACGAACTATGGGTCTCTAATATGAAGTTGGCCACTTGTTAGAATTGATGTAGGCATTATTCGTTTTTTTTAAGACTCTAATGAAATCCATTCATTCTGACAAAATAATTCCGCCTTCAGTACTTGCTAGACATCTAGCTACCTTACGTGAGCAGGAAACTCGGTCAAATAATTAACAATTATCCTGCGAAATCGCGCGGAATATCGCCTGATACTTGGCTAAAATCAGACGATATTCCGCAAGATTGAGCAGGATAATTGTTTTATTATTCAACAAATTGTCAACAAAACACAATTTGCACATAGAAAAACTGTAATTATGTAGCGCTTAACAAGATTTCGGAAGAATCTTCGCAACCTACGAATACCGCAAGATATATGTTATGTACGGATGACAGATATCGTTAACATTTTGACCATATATGGGCAGCGCGCGCATCTGTTGAATAATAACATGGGATACATGCGCATGGTATTTTAGTAGTTTATGCATGTGCGCGCTCAAGGTGGTCATCGACGCGATTACAGAATTAGACGTGACAGTTTTACTTAGCAGTGTAAAACACATTAAAATGACACAATGCCCAAGAATGTGACAATTTATTGTTGAACGAAAATGCGTATAAATATCCAATTTGTATAAATTCTCTATTCTTATATAAATAGTTGTTCAATATTGTTCTGTTTATTTCTGTATTAATTATCCCAATTTCATTTAAAGACCGATAGGTCATGGACTAAGCAATCTCATCCATAATCTGCTTTTATCCAAAGAACTCTGGCAAATTCTTGATTTTCTTGTTTTAAAGCCTGAGAAAGAAAAAAGCATACAGCGATAATTAGCAGGTGATGAGTTGCACAGTCCTCGCTACTCCTTTCTAAAAAATGCCTCAAATCGACTGCTTGTAGAACATGAATTATCATGTAGTTATTTACCGCGAGTTTCTTGACAATGCGCGCGTATTTTCTTTTACTGACGTCATCGTCCACATTCATGAAGTAATCTGATATCCCAATGTGCACTTCGATGCGCTCTAACCTCGAACAAGCACCTAACAGAAAATGCAAGAACAATTTAACTTTACTTCTATTTTTTGAAGCAAAAAAAAACGGTTGAAATCTTTAATTCAAATTCAAGTATTCATCTGTTGTTACCAAGCAGTTCCTTAATGGCGCCGGGAGAGACTGGGGTGAAGGTGAAGGAGATAGTTTCCAGGCCTCTTAGTCCACACAGACACATGGCGTGAGCAATTTCTTCATTGATAGCAATTGTTCGATCGAGTTCAAGCCCTTGAAGCCTCAGGCAACCTTTGGCTAAAACACAAAATAACAAAAGGGTGGTTAACGCGTGTAATCTACTGTGTAAGGGAAATAGACTTTGATCAGGCCTACGGACTCATCGACTAAGTATCTGACGATATTCCGCGTGATTTCGCAGGATAATTGTTAAGTATAAAAAGTGTTGTAATGTATATGAAATGATTCATATATGAACTGCGGATGTATATGAAAGTGATAAATGATCGTCGCAGTGAATTTCCAATTTAAGCAATTGGAATAAATAAGCCTGAAAAAATTCAGGGTTTCAAGGGGTTTTTAACCTCGTTACCTTTTAACCCGTAATTTATTTTGGTTTTTTTTTTTCCCCGAGAGAAAAATCATTTCACTCCTCTCGCGGGAAAATATGAACTCAAACAATTGACCTCGCTGCCAATGCCGGTGTGGCTTCAATAGCTCAGTTGGTAGAGCATCGCACCGGTATCGCGGAGGTCACGGGTTCAAATCCCGTTGAAGCCCTGAATATTTTCAGGCTTCTTTATTCCAATTACTTAAATTGGAAATTCACTGCGACGATCATTTAGCACTTTCATATAAAAAGTGTGTTATCAGATATGCGCATTGGCATTAATTCACTGAATTTAAAAAAATGCCAGAATTTTGCGACCACTTCGACCACTCGCACTTGATATGGGTCTTCTTTTATCACTCGTATGATAACAAACTAACTGAATTCCACTCAGTGCTATTTCTGAGTGTGGGGATGGAGGCGTGCATTCGAGTAGCGAATAAGCCTGGTTTTCACTAGCGACGCAAGCACAAGCGCAAGAATAACAGCTCTTATTTCACCGTAAAAACGGCTTCGACTCAAGCAAAAGCACAAGCGCATTGCAGTTTTATGCTTGTGCTTGTGCGTTCGGCAAGCACAAGAACAAGGATCAAAATTTGTCCTTTTTGCGTGATTTCGCTTGTGCTTGCCGGCTTGTGTTAGCGTCGCTAGTGAAAAGCAGGCCACAGACTCCTCAGTGGATAGAGCAGAGCGAGCGGAGGGCGGTCTGGGAGGGAAGTTGATCTGGGTGGGGAGGATGGGGAACCTGCAGACGCGCTCGGCTTTCCATTTATTTCCATATCTACTCTATACCACAGTAGGGAGCAGCCTGTTCGTAGGCTTCAGTAAAGACGTTGAAGAAGGGGAAAATCAATGGTCATATAATCAAAAAGAACGTTGATAGTGCTTACCAATATGAATAAGTCCCGCCGAGGTGAGACTGGGGCCGCCTATTGACAAATGGCGCATGTTTGGCCAGCAGTTTGCTATCGTTTCCAGGCTCTTGTCATTAAACCGTCCAGGATGGTCACTGGTGGAAAAAAAAAGTTGCGTTGGTTACATGATATATATGTCAAAACGATTTTAAAACATAATTGTTACTCAGCGGACTTACCACGGAAACATTGGCGGCACTCGAAGTGTGACAAGCTTTCGACACGCCCACAAGGCCCATAATGCCTCAGGGCAAGCAGGAAATGAGTCACTGATGTAAACCATTTGTTGCAGTTCCCTGCAGTGACAGCCTGCTATAGCCAAACACCTAGAAAAAGACAAGCATACAGCAAGCTACCAATCAACAGATCATTTTCGTATTCTCGTATTGCACTGAAATTGGCTTGCAATGGAGGCTAATGCGGGCAATCTTTTCAAATGCAAATGAAATGAAACCCTTTTTAATGATATTCCCCCGCATAAGCCTCCATTGCAAGCTAGTTCCAGTCCAATTCCAATAACAAGAATACGAAAACGGTCTATTGTACCTAGTGTGTTTTCTCGTGCGGACTTGCACCGATGAATAAAGCGTGAAGCAGAGGGATCCACTACCAACGAAAGCTCAAGTCTTCAGAAATGTGCTTGGGCGATTTTCACTTTCTATCACTGTTCGCGCGGGTCACCCAAAGACTTGATCGAAACCGGAGACCGCGCAAGAAAGGCTTCTGGCCCCCAGGCCAGGGACACCGGGGGACTCCTATGTGGCTATATGGATGTGCCGCCCGAGGATGTTTTGAGGTTCTCGGTCCTTAAATAGGGTATCGTGCTCCGTGTGTTCCCGGTGATCAGGGCCAAGCAAAAAAAGGCGCAAACGAAAAAAAGGACGATTCTGTAGATAGTAAAGCGAATAAAGAGTGCTGCCGTGGCGGACCCGGGGTCGTCGCGCTCCCCGAATGGGGTTTTCGTTTTGGCCGGGACTCGCTTTTTTCCTTATAGGGTCGGGTAAGACCCGGCGGCACAACCCTATCGAATTTATGGGAGTACCCCCGGGAGGGTACAGTTTTCCCTGCAATTATGTCGGAGTGACCTTTAATTTAAAAAATCTTTGTCCTCGATCATCTTCTTTCGAAATTCCAAAAGCAATTAGAACGAGTTATTCGCTGGGAGAATATTTCAACGTCAGTCTAACGCACCTGTCCGATATAAAGATACCGCAGTCCTCAATGTGCAGGCTCAGCAGGCTTGATCCAGGCGCCTTCAGAAGAAACTCCAGTCCTCTCTCTAAATAACAACTGGAACAAAATATCAAACCCCGTCATTATCAAGCAATGCAAGTACCTGTAGTAGCACACAAATAAAATATATGTCAACTATTAAGGTGATTCCACTGAATTGCATTGCGCATCCTTGCTGCGCATACGTTTTCGCGTCATTTAGCGCGTCTCGCTCGAAGAAGCTAAAGAAAAAGAGGGACATCTGGTAGTCTCGATTTATTTTGCGCCGACAAAGTTACGAATATACTTTGTAAGAAGTGAGGTAAAAAGAAAACCTTGATTCAATCATGTCAATAGTTGCTGAACACAATTTGTCCTACCAGCGCTAGCCTTACCGCATGTCCTCTGAAGAAGTCGACGTTTTACTTTTCTCGCTTGTCTTTATTGTCTTCACCCCTAGAAAATCACAAGACGACCAAAATATAACAAATCATAAGCAGTATAAACGTTTGCAAGGTTTCGCCCAAACAAGAGAATGGCGACGTTGATTTGTTTTTTTCAGGTTTGTATATTTGCTTCAGATTGTGGAGTCAAAAACACAGAAGAGTTTTAACTCAAAATCCGCGTATTATCTAAGACAACAGATGAGTGTAGAACTCATCGAAATGTTTCGAAAAACTGGCTATGGAAGTTATAAAAAGGGCTGGGAAGTGGGTGGTGAGTTACCCTTCGAATGACTAGCATCCCATCCAGGAGTGAGTAGAAATACTCCTATTTGCTTCATGCTACGGATAACGGGATTAGGCTCCGGCGGTAACACAGACTTTTTTTAACCAAAATATAATTGGGCCGGAAGGGAGCCGTTGCTTTTTGTCATAGTACATTCTCAGTGTTATAATTAGTATGTAAGTAAAATTTTAGTTAGATTTAAAAATAATGTCCACCAATTAGTAAATTATTTCTGCTGTGTGTACCTTATTGTTACTTATTTTCGCGGGACTTAATTTTCGCGATTTTCGCGATTTTCAAAAAGTCGCGAAATTTAAGACCCGCGAAAAAAGGTTCTCGCGAAAAAAAACGACGCGAAATTTAATACCCTTGTACATAATTCGTTATGAATATTCAACGTTGCCGTCAGTTTACTACATCATTACCTTGGTACAGTGGTCAAACTAGCTCTACTATGTTGCAAAGGAACATGTCAAACTGTTTTTAAAGTTTTGTTTTGTTATATGGTTTCGTTCAGTGTCATTGGAAACTTACATGTTGCAGTGGAAAATTTAAATCAGTTGGACCAATTTTGAGACTTACTGTTTGTTAATGTACACCAGTATTTTGACAATTTTCGCGAAATTTAGTTCCTGTAATCGTATTTTTTCTTGGCCAAATCGCGAAATTTAAGTCCCGCGAAATATGGCCATTCCATTTTCGCAAAAATAAGTAACAATAAGGTACCTTTTGACACTATAATAAAGTTTATTATTATTATTGTCAGTGGTTTCCACGCAAAAGTTACCATAGCAACAATAAAGATATGCCATTAATTTATAACATCGCCGCTTTTCTCGAAATAAAATGAGAAACTTTCAGCTAATATTTCATAAAATAAAGCTCAGTAGTTGCAAGCCTTCTTTAATAAACGCACAACAGCAGAGTTTCCCAGAGAAACATAATGTAGGAGAGTAACCACGAACCTTTAAGCTTTAAAAATTGCATGTAACTGCATCTTCTAGATATGACCTGTAGCGCCTGAAAAACAAACAACAACAACGTTGGTCCGTTCAATACTGAGTGAATCACATGACTGACGTTTTTAGAATTGAAATACGAAACTACTGTTCTTATACACACCATATTATTCAGCGGTATATCTTCCAAAGTCACGTGCTTCCAAAGCGCGGGATGCTCGCTCATTGCGCGCCATTCGCGGCACACTCGTGCCAGGCCACACAGTTCAACTGGATTCAGGTGTTGAAATATAAGTAATAAAGTAGCTCTCCTGCGTTGGGACGTGACGCGTTTGGACTGGGGACAAGGAACACCACCTTCAATGAAAAGAGATGATTCTGATAGCAGTTACTTTCAAGGGACGTCATGGCGGCCATGTTTGTTCACCGCCGGGAACAGAGGTCGAACAGAGGACAAAGCCGGTTCACGAATGAACTAAAGCCAAATTTTATTTTCCTTATTTAAGTTATAAATCTCTAAAAAAAGCAAACACTTTACAAATTCATTTTTAACGTTATCATTATGATTGGTCAACACTTAACAATGCGCCCTTATCTATAAAATGATGATGAAGAGGCGTGCCATTGAATTTGACCGGTTTCAAATTTTCTTATATCTTAATTGTTGCATCAGTGAGTGCAGTTTTCATTTGAGCGTTGTGAAACCAAAATCAAAGTAGTCACTTTGGCCAATTACAAAGGACACGGAAAATCCAGTGAACCAATCAAAACTCGAAGCAAATACAGGTACCCGCCACGAAGCGCGCGGGAAAACGTGTGTGAGTGAGTCACGATTGGTTTTCGTTTCACTTACGATTGGTCGAGTAAGTGGCGCGAGTTTTTGAAACCAATCACAAAACAAGGTAAAGCGAAACCAATGCAACCCAAGATTACTTTCGGCACTCAATTGAAAACCGCTTTAAATCCGGCCGTTCAGTTGCCCTCGGACTACAACAATTTAGTTCTCATTATAATTTTCAATTTACAGAATTGCGTTCGTTAATTTTTATTTAGACACGATAATTTTACAGCAGAGCTGGTACCCAATTACTGAATTACCATAGTAGAGCTAAATATTCTCGATATTTTCATTTCAACGTTTCAGCGCTGAAGAGTTCATTTTACCTTTGTTCATTAATCGGTTCCCTTTCTTTGGTGTCGACGTATTTATGGTGGATGGAAGACTCCCCCCGTCGAAAGATTCGTCTGCGAATACAGCCGCATCCTCTTCGTCACTATTCAGGGGGGTCACTGTTCTAAAACTGTCCGATACGCTACTGACTGTACCAACTGAATTTCTACGCCTCCTTGATTTCCCTAAACAAAGCTTTCCTTGAAAAAGTGATTTTTTTGAGCCACGTAGGCTATCACCATCCACTTCTTGTGACCCTGTGTTCAAAATAAAACAGGCACGCCATTAGATTGCCGCGGCATGGTTTATATATAGGATCTTTATCAACGCCACTTTTAATCTGTGCAACTCCAAGTTTTGGAACCGCCGATTTTTATATTACATCGGGGTTACACTGAGTCTGATCGGTATTCACCACTCCAGAAATGTCGGGGGAGACTGGGCATCAGCTCCCGAGTAACAGAATGTCTGAGATAGTTTGAATAGAAGCATGAGTAGATTGGTCAAAAGTTGCCCTTGGAGACCATCTACCAATCAAAGCTCGCTCTTGTTAACCAAACTAAGCTTGAAAGATCTGGGTTCCCTACGCTCGTTTATCAGGGTTACGGGACCCAGTTTAGCGCCACTGACGATATGACGGCGAAAATGGAGAAAAATAAAGGTACAACTTGACTACAGAAGACAAGCGCACAGGGCCTAATCCGAAAGAAACGTAAGCAAAGCAATTTGTAACTGTCTACCCTTTCTATTGAAGACGAAAATAACAAAATAGGAGTACGAGAAATTTGCCAGTTACTGCGTCAGGTTTTCGTGTGTTTTTTTTTTTTTTTTTTTTTTTTTTTTTTCAGAAAACCATGCTCTTTAGTTTAGAGTAGAAGTTTCATTCATACCTGAACTCGTCTTTTCTTTGGCGAATTTCCGTCTTAGCCTGCTAATGCTGAACTTGTGACCAGGAAGGGCGGGGGAATTCTTAAGGCTTTCGCCGAGTCCAGAATCTTGTCGGTTTTTATTGGGATAAGTTGGTCCTTTGTGATATATAGACGTCACTCCCGGTAGCTGCGAGACAGGTTTGGCCGTGGTAACATTCGCTTTAATGACATGCAAGTTGAGTTCTTCTCCGCTGGGGACTGGGGGGAGTCGCCGGCCTGATCCGCCACGAGACATTCTACGTACATCTGTTGTATCACGTGACACTTGCGATTCAAATGACGTAATGGAGAGAGTTTCATCAGAATGTGAGGCAGCGCTGTAGGTGCTTCGCTCACTGTCCAAACTTGTTCTCCTAGTAACTTGCGGTAGTTTTCGCCTTTTACCAGAGCTCGTTTTCCTAACCGGGCGTTCAGCACGAGTTTTCGAGTCCCTCAGACTAGTTCTTCTCGATTGAGAAAGCGGAGATACAAATCCTTCTATTGACGCAACCCTAGCCATCCTTACTTCATCTGGTTGAACAACAAGTCCAGCAGAAGATTGAAAACAATAGGCAAGGTTGATATCATCCTGGTCGATTGCGTTCTCGAATTCCGCAGGGAATGGTTCATTATCACTCAAATCATCTTTCAAATCGTTCTCTTCACTGAACTCAGAAGAGCATTTTAAATAATCTTCAAAGTTCATATTCGCCGATTGGTTTAGCTCTTCGATTTGGCTAGGCTGTTGGTATTCATCTCCTAAGTCCTCGTTTATAGGCTCGTATTGTCGGGTGCCTTCAGTAGGGTACTGGTGTTTCTCTTGTGTAGAGCCATCGTGTTCTTTTACAGACACTTGTCTATTTTTCTTCGCTTCTCGTAGTTGTTTCTCTAGTATTTTTATATAATCAGCAATTTCGTTCCTGGCTTCCAACTGCTGTTGGTTTGTTTCTTGTACGTATTCATTCATGGACTTCACAATACTGGAAAAGAAATTGTAGAAGAATTAAGACAAGAGGACAAAAACGTCAATACGAAAGAAAATGGTGACTCAAGCAAGGAGTCCGTGTGACAAAATGCCTAGAAAGACTAACATTTTGATATTCTTTTGGATTCATGTTGTAATTGAGTTTTTGAATATATAGGTCAGAACTTTTGACCAACAACAAACAAACCTCCCACGGCACAGACGGTCTTTGGGGGAAAGAGGGCATGACCAGCCGCATAGCCCATAGCCTATGGGCTATGCGGCTGGTCATGAGTATTGATCGTCTGAGTAGAAAAATAACAACAATAACAATTCAAGTTTTGGCTAAGCTGACCTATTTCACTGATATATGTCTCTTCAAAAGCATTCCAAACTTCTCCGCGACCCATTTAAGCGTAGGAAATTGTTCTCTCACTGCAAGACAGGCTTAAACCGAGTTGTTTGAAAATTAATCTAAAACTCGATGAAAAGTTGTATTTCACTCCTGACTCATTGCCTGAAAGCAATTAACAACGAAAACGATTGAACTGAACTATCACTGGAACATCTTGTTTGAAACGATCTTCATGCACGAAACATTGACAATCAACCTCAAATGAAAGAAAAAAACTTGACATTTTTTAGTTCGCGGAAATGTTGTTTCTCTCGCACCTGACAAAAGCAAAACGTGGAATTTGATTGGCTCACGCCAGTTAATGCACAAAAAATTTTACTTCGCGAGTTTAGTGAGTAAATTTCGGTGTGAATATGATAAAATGATCTTAGCACCAAATATGTTTCTTATTGCTCTGCGAAACTAGACGATTTTATTGCCTATTGTTCATCGCGCCGCGGCGTAAAAAAAAACAGCGAAAAACTGACTGTTTTTGAAGAACTCGCAAGCTTTTTTGCATCGATGATTTACTGTCGATTTTGATCAGTTTGTTTTCTTTATGTCCGTCAGAGGGAAGGCAGAAAATAAGTAGCTAAAAGATTTTTTGATAAAAAATTACTTAGTTTTCTCTTGACGTTGCTGTGTGTTGAGATGCTTTTCAATCACCTTCTTCAAATAACTAGATTAGAACTTAGAATGTGACATGCACTATTTACTGTCCAATTCATTTTAAACAACGCTCTGACTTTATATATGCAAAAAAATTAAACTACATCCAAGGTTTTAGATCATTCAAATACGCTGATAAACGAATATTTCACCATATTCTTTTACGTAAAACGCAAAAAGCCAATTAACTCAAATTAAATGAGCAGTATAATGAATATTTTGAATTAAAATTTATAAGGAACGATATTCTTAATGACTATCAATGGTTCGATTTTAGTTATAAGAATTAGAAATCTGAAACAAGAATAAAATGAAATCACACACTTTTCGAAAAAAACGGTGTTCGAGTGTTTTATGTGTTTTGTGACATTTTGCATAGCAGGTGTGTTTCTATAAAGAAATTAAAATTCAATTTAATTCGACTTTTTTGTTTTTCTTCCTCACATTTTAACGCTTAGCTGCGTAGCTTAAAAATCACTTTGTTCCGGTCTTGTAAGCCAATATTTTTTTACAATACAAGTAACTGCTACAAATTTAAGGCTAATTTTTTCATTAAGCAATATTCACAAACAATTAAAAACGAACCCAACAAGATCAATCTCGCTGTGAATATATTATTTAAACTCGGGTGATATTGCATGTTGTCACATGTTGAAACGCAATATCCAAATTTACAAACCTTTCCCACTCTTTAAGCTGCGAACTCAATTCGTGGATGACTTTCATATCTTCATTATGTCTTGACTCAAGATAACGCAACTGTTTCGCAAGGTTTGCTTCCTCTGCAAAGATTTCTTCCCCTTTTAGCTTGAGGACTTTCCCAGCGGAATCGAGAGTTTGAATTCCCAGCGATTGACCCGCATTCTTGGATAAATGTTTTGCACTTTCCTCTTTGGAAAGTAAAACGTTTTGAAGCTTCTCTGAAAGCGCTTCTATCTCCTGCTCACTTCTAATTACGGCTTCTCGCAAGGCATTTTTCTCATCACTTATTTTTTCCAGTTCATCGTCTTTAACTTTTATTTTTTTCTCAAAGGCAATTAACTTGTCTTGAACAGATAATATCTTTTCATCTTTCTCTTTGATATTCGCTGCTAAATCTCTAACATGGCTTTGAGAAAGCTCTAGTTCTCTTTCTCGCTGATCGCTGGTAAACGATACTAAACGCCGGTCACTTTCACTCCTAGCCAGTTTTTCTTTCAGATTATCCCTTTCTTCCATCAATACACGTAAATCTTCCCGAGTTTTGACGGCTTCCTCTCTCCTTAAAGTAAGCTGCATTTCGATAATTTTGCTATCTGGTAACGCCAGGCTTTCATCAAAACCGTTTGCACTACTGAGTTTGCTGCTGCAATTCGACAAGACAGAATTCAATCTCTGCTCTCGCAAACGCAAATCCTTGATATCTTGATAAGCTTTTCCCAGAGCGTCCACCACTTCCCAGTTGCTCCTCTTGGCTTTTAACAACTCGTTGTTGAGCCGTATTATGGCGGAATTGTCATTGCGACGGCAAACAAGCGAAGACGAAGGTGATGCGCTGTTCAGACATTTAACGAGTGAGATTGCTGAGTCTGCTTCTGTGTCAGATGCCGAGAAACGCTCCTCGTGAAATTCCATACTTTCAACTGAACAGTTTTCTTCCGCCGTTGTCGCTGAGTTTTGCGAGAGTCCTGAAGCGGAGGATGAGCTACTGTCGAACAATATCGAGCTGCTAGGTGATAGCTCTTCAGTTTCTTGTATAACCGGACTCATAGCGTCGTCAGACATTGAGCCGTCCGCACAATATTTTTTAAATCATTTCGTTTTTTAACGCACGCATTTCTTCGCTTGCTCAAACGTCAGCTCGAGTTATCGTTTGTGACGCAAATCTCGCTCGCGCAAGGAGAAACCGCTCTGCAAAATGCCAGCGTCTTGGTATTTCGAAATCTTTGCTTTGCCGAGTTTACGTAGAAAGCCATTTGCAGGTTTAAAAATGTGCTTGACTCACTGATTTGAGTTCAAATTATTCATAATACATCCAAGTTTGCGTTTGTTGACTTGAAACACACTGCATACCACTCGAACACACTAAAAACCTTGGCAACAGTTTACTTTTCACAGCGCGTGCCAAAAACACTAAAAGTTAGCTAAAGGCGCGAGGAAGTTTTGTTTTCTTCTTAGTCAAACAAATCGACAGTTGATTAAAAAGTGTTTGTTTTGAACGCGGTATATGAAAACTTAGGAGTCGCCTGATTAGAAACACTTAAAATACCTTTATACGAAATCGTTTATTTTGTTTCCAAGTATGGTGTCAATTTTTTACATTGTTAGAACGTAACGTTTTGCAGTCAAACTAAATCCAGTCATTTAAAGAAGGTTTTTTAAGCCGATCTGTTTTTTTCTTGTCTAAACTTTCGGTGACATCTGTTCACCTTCCTCAGAGTAAGTGAAAGTTTGTTGGTGCTCGCAAAATGTCTTCTACCGATCGTAATACTGGTTTCAGTATTTTCAATAAATCCAGACTTTTTTTAAATATAACTCATAATCCTATTATATTTCTGAATTTACATCACTCCGATTTTTGACTGTCTACAACAACATAAAAAAATCCGTTTGCTAAACATTCCCAGAATAGTCGAATAGTTCTTTCAGCCGTATTGAATTGTTTTAGAGAACTGAGCCAGGCCGATTTCTAAGTTTCTTTATTTCTTGCAACGTCCTAACTAGCACAAATTCATTTTGATAACAGTTGCAAACAAATGAGAAATAACGGGGAAAACAAACCAGTAAAAAACGCAAATTCAGTATTCTTGACTTTGCCAAAGGCGTTGGCCTCAAAAAACGCCTGTTTGTACACCTGCCTCATCAAAACAATAGTTCAAAACATCGTATGATATTTTGCCAAGCAAAAGTTTGATTTTTTTAAATATTAATTAGCCTTAAATAAGGTTTAGCGGCTGCTATATAAGTTTTAACAATTTAAAATACAAGGGAAACTGTCAGGCGAGTAATATTGAGACATAATGAAAACACACTCTATCATCTTTATTGTTCAGCATTAAATCCCAGGGGGGTACTCGAAGTATACATGACGGGGTGGGGGGGGGGGGTTCCGACGTATTTTTGGGGTTGAAAATTTAACGTTGTATTTTTTGGGTCAACCAAGGGATCTGTCACGTATTTTTTAGGTCCTAAAAAAATACGTGTATTTTTGTCATCTCCGAGCGAATCGTTTCGGGCGTTGCGACAGTGAATCAGCTCAGAAAAATATCACGAACAGGTCTTATTGGAATTCTGGAAATTTTGATGTCAGGTATTTTTTTGGGTCTAAAATCAGGCTGCGTATTTTGGGGTTGCAATATGAAGCTCCGTCGGAAAATTACCCTTTTTTATTTGAATCTTTTTGACTAAACGCTAGTTCAAGTTATTTTGTCTTTTAAATAAGCGATTTTTTTTTAACTGTTGTCATCTCAGTTATATAATGATCTTTTTAGATGTAAGGTTCATCATGTCACGAATGTCAGGAAAAAAAAGTCTAACGGGAATCGAACCCACGACCTTTCAAACACCGGGCGGGCGCTCTATTCATTGAGCAAGGACATTTACTATGGGGGAGGGGGGGGGGGGGGGCAGCACAAAATTGGTTTCGCAAGACACAGATCGTTTTATCAGGATCATGCTTGGCGGGATATTATGGTGTAGGACTTTCAACAAACTCCTGTTCCCAAAATGCCACTAGGAGTGGTCCGCAATCTGTTAAGATTGTATTTGACATTACCTGTGGCATCGGTGACTTCAGGAGCGTAAATTTTTTGCCCTGCTCTCCGACGTCTAAAGAACAACCCAAAAAGCACTTTCTAAACTTTAGAGCTCAGAAAGTTTTTAAATAGAGTTTTTAAAGATTTTTTTTCTTGTTTTTTTTTCATGAAGCAGGATCGTCTATAACTGCCTAGTTATGCATTGTCGCAAATTGATTACGGACAAAACGTTGTTGAAGACACTTTGGGAAATTTGAGTAGGAGGATGCACCCCCTCGGGGGGGGGGGGGTATGCGCTTGGCTCGGAGTACGATGCTCCACCCCCCCCCCCCCCCCCCCCACGTTTCAAAACGCTCCGCCGCCTCTGACTAGGTTCATATGTGACACGCATCTTGCATACTGCTAGGATCAGCAATGTCGATAGCCTACTGTATGGTGATAAATAAAGAATAATGGTAAATTTTAAGCTCGGTAGTGAAATGAGAAAGATGTAATGTTAATTATGTCAGGTGAGTGGGACTGAGAGTTTTCTTTGCTCGTGGCATTTACTTGTTGAATAGCTAATCTTAATTTGCATTAAGTTCTTTGTCCACAAGCAATTTCTTTTCCATTTTGTGACAATTTCTGCTGACTCATTTTGGAGTTGTTTTGGAGTTGTCATGTTTGTTGCAATAAAGAAAAAGTATTTCATAGAAAAAATCCAAGTGAACTAACGAACACATGAGCTTTTTCTCACAAGGTGTGTGCCCTTGACTAGAGTATCAGCTAGCTTGCATTCTGATTGGCTACTCAGGGGCCATCCATATGACAAGGATAACACGTCTATTATCAGGTTTAATATTATTTGTTGTCAACAAATGCAGAAAAATGTACAAGGATGGAAATAAGTGGACAAACCTCGATGGAAATATGAGGTTTTGGTGCATTTAAACTTGGAATTTTCAGCTAGTTAGAGTTCCACAACTTTTTCAACTTAGCATATTACATGCAATTTTTCACAGCTTCAAGGCAACTGAAGATAGATTAAGAAAGAGCTACCTGCTCAATGTTAAATGACAGTATGTTAAGTTTTAATCCAGTAGAGTGAAAGTCAAGGTCACTGGATGTGATAGCTTAATGGTCTTAAAGTACATGTCACTCATGACTCAGAATGAAACTTTTTCCTATGTGCAATTGCCTCATCCCAGTCTGACCAGTATCTCTCCTTCATCCTCTCACAATAACCAAACAAATTCTTGAACTCACTGTGAACAGCAGCATTTTGTGGGGAGTGCTTGTCTTGCCACACAAATTCTGCCAGCAAGCCAAACACTGTCGCATCCACAAGAGTGGGCTCCTGACCCATGACAAATGGTTTTGCATCCAAATAATCTGACAATGTCTGTAGGTCTTTCTTGGCAATGGAATAGACTTCATCTTTCTTGTGACGGCCTATGCCATGAGCACTTAACTGAGCTTTTACTCCCCGCTGGAACATTGAGAAGTAAAAGTCACGTTTTCGTTGTGATGCTTTGGGGAAGAAAAGGTTTGCTGTGTACGTTGTGTTATCTATCCAGCGATAATATACCATTGTCCTGGAGGTAAATAAGAGTGGAATACTGTGACAAGCTCTATTTCAAAAGGTTTAAAATGTCTTCACCCAGGTCCTTCATTATTACAACCCAAAATAACAGGTGTAGGCGTCCTCACATCACACCTATTCCCACACGACACCAAAGACCATTCACATCACAGCACAACACCAAGAGCGCAAGATGCCGAGACAGCCAGAAGACGACCAGGTGAGGGAGAGACAGCAGAACGAACACACCACAAGTCTGGCCTGAGAAGTCGCACGGAGAACTCAATGCGGAACGGGGGGACCACGAGGCCCAGAGACGGCCCCGCAGGCGGGCGGACACAGCCAAGAGCGCACGGTCACACAACAATACGTGTCACACAAAATAAGTCATCTGAATGCCAGTTAAGTTATGCAATTGCAACCTTATGCCATGTTTGTGTAACACCCTGGGCAGGGTTGTAGGCAGGGGTGCAATCTGATGAGTGCATCCACACTCCCCCACCCCTCTCACAGGCAACAAAGGCCAGCATTATTAGGGAGTGAGAGTCAAAATGACTCTCAGAATGCAGGAAATGTGGACTTCAACAACTTGATTTATCAAAATTTCCCAGGGAGAATACCTCCAGACCCCCTTAGATGCTCATGCCTTTGATGCTAGACCCATCAAAATCCTGCTTAAGGCCCTGCTGGGTTTTATGTAGCTATCACTGAAGATCTTCAGTATAGGCATTTAAAGCACGCAGCTTATTGTAATCTTTGGACTGATGAGCTGGTGAGGTGTACTCTCTTATGTGGCCCAAGCAGGAACGTGCTACAGGACTGGGTATGTTTTTGGGGGATTTATGTCTTGAACAAGGCATCTGTCTGGAGTTTTTATGATGGGTAAGCTTGCAAAAATGGGTATGCATGCACTCATTGCAGAAGGCTAAATAGACTAGACTGTCTTAAACAAGGTCAGAGGGCAGGGCAAGGACAGGACAGCAGCCATGCACCCAAATTAACATGTCGTGATGAATTGCCAAACCTGCCCACCCTCCCTCTCCTCCCTCTACCCCTCCCTGCCTCCTCAAGTCCTTTCCCCAGCCAGGGTGGGGTGGAACCCTAGCTGACATAAACTTTGTCAGGTTCACCTTTCAGACAGTGTCCCTCTCATTTTGTTGGCTTGAATTTTGTCTCCTGAACTTACCAATAAGTATTTTCTTCTACCATAGTCTTGATGGCATGAGAAACAGCCTTTTCTGTTTTGCTTAGCTTGTCATCAAATGTCACCTTGAATTCATCGTTCAGAAAAGCAATGCAGAAGTTAGAATCTGCAATTCTCTTTCCATTGTATTCGATCCAAGGTATCTTCCCTTTGGAGGACATTTTTGGCACGAACGAATTCTCGTACGGAATATCGGCCATTCGAAGGTAAGTTTCTAATTTCAGTGCAAAGTTGGAAATCATTGGAACGCCATCAGAGATAGGAGGCTGATGTAACAACACAACGCCACTGGGAACAGTTACCTTTGGAGCATTAGCACCAGCAATGGCATCTTTTAAGAAGAAACGAACTAGAGTTGAGCGCAGACGGGCCGCCATTTTGTCTTACCTTTTGGTGAGAACTGCTGGCTGGCATACGACAGGCTCAACTGTTCGCGAAGAAAGTGGGAGCAAGGACAAAACAGCGAAAGTAGTAGGGGTGGGTGGCGGAAAGCCAACGAACAGACAGGGGGAAGGAAGTATTGTTTCGGGGACGCCCGGCCGGACGGATCCGGGGGACGGCGGACAGTGAGGGAGCGAGGGCCCCGCCCGCGGGGAGGGGGGGGGGGGGAGCAGGGCGGCGGGGCCGGGGGGGGGGGGGGGGGCAGGGGGGGAGGGCCGGGGGGCGGGGGGCCGGGGGGCCGGGGAGAGACAAGGGCCCCCCCCCCCCAGACGGAGGAGGGGACCGACGAAACGCGACCGAGAGACTTTGATTTTTTCGTGTCATCAGTCTGCGATACATTATTGCCTAAATTTCTAGCTTTTTCAAACTTCCATTTTTGATACTGGGTATTTTCATGCCTTGTACTATTTTTGCAGGTGGAGAGGTACAATTCCGTTTTTATTTATTTATTTATTTTTTTTTTGGGGGGGGGGGTGGGGGGCAGGGGTCTCCCATCGTTTCTTTTCAACGTAAAAAGGCTTGAAAATGAATGCAACCTGTGTACATGGCCAGGACTGCAGGGAGGATAGGAAGTGAGAAAACCGGTTCGGGCGGAGCATTAAGAGACTCCACCCCCCCCCCCCCCCTGCAGTCCTGGCGTATTTCCGTATTTCACGCGAAATGGGTGTACATCAATTTGGATTTTGAAATCAGGGGTAGATCTGAAGATCGAAGGACTACGTAAAGCGCGGGGGATTCCCTGAGCCCACAATGTAACACCGTTGGCCCATAATATGTGGCAGTATTTTTTTCCGGAAAAAAAAAAATGGATGGAGCATAGAAGTTCAAAAGCTGAAACAGTTGCAATTTACTGAGAGAAAGCCCACAAAGCTTTAATACTCTTATGGGATTAGAACCCATGACCCTTGCAATTGTGCCCTTGTACCCTGAATTGTAATGTGGTTCTTCTTTTTTCGATCAAATTTGTGAAAGATAGAAAACCTTTGGGGCCAGGGTATTGCTGTAGTAGAGTTACTCAGTCGTTATTGACTGAGATATGCAAAAGCATAAAAGTAAATACTTCTGAAACATGTCAACGGCGAGATGAGATGTGATATCGTATCAAGGGGAAACGCGTTTCCTCCAGTTGGTAGTTAAATAAAAATGACTACTACTGTAAACGTCCATTCACAAAAACTTTTATATATACATATGGTACATACTAAACTTATAATTTAAACAATAATGTGATTTTATAATT
This sequence comes from Oculina patagonica, assembly GCF_052425735.1. Lineage (NCBI taxonomy): Eukaryota > Metazoa > Cnidaria > Anthozoa > Scleractinia > Oculinidae > Oculina > Oculina patagonica. Next base: position 21,685,583 of record NC_135759.1, read on the forward strand.
TTCCTAATTACAATTTATTGACTGGACGCATATCCTTTTGCGCCAATATTAAAATCCCCATGCCATTTGCACCCTTTATATTTATGTAGTTTCTGAATGGTCAAATGCATAATATTGAATTGTGTAGCAGCAAATAGTGACAATGAAAATACTAAATACAATCGAACTCGTTAATATGGAAATTGCTGGGACAGCAGATGAGTGACCCTGAAAGGTGACCATGAATTTTAGTCTCTCAAAATTCTTTTCATTAATCTTGGTCATTCTGGGACAAGCAAACTGTTCGTATCAACGAGGTGTCTTTATGAAACGTGTTACTAGCAAGAACCACAAAAGACCATCAATGATAGCTTTATAGCTTCAAGAGTCCTTTCACCCTTATTGAATAACGCAAACGTATAAATGCTGTTGAAATGACGCAACTCCGTGGGCCGAGATTCTCCTTGTTCCTATGTCACGTCTTTAATTGATTATTATGATTTAATGCCTGTCCACTGTTCATTTGCATTCAAATGCCATAAATATCATTTTCTCTTTACCCTCGTTTAGTTTCATTTCTGTACATGATAAAATCTGCTTAAGTCTTTTACACAATTCTTGCTCATAGAGTTCCATAATTCCACGGCTATTACGTGTACTGCTTCTATCGAAATGAAGAACCACGTTCCCATTTTAACCTCTGATTATTAACTGAAACCACTGTTTAGACGTTAAAAATGGCGAGCCAAATAGAACCAAAGAACTCCTTAAAACTCCTGATTTTTTCCCTCGTTCAGCCTAGCTGCCTCCAGCCAATATATAGGCACTTTCCTATCACGATGCCATCAATAACCAGTCAACATCCAAATAGCAGTTTTTCTTTTTGTGTTTAGAACTTTACGACCTTCTGCTTCTCTTCATTTTTTGCAGTTCTTCGTTGAGTCTTGTTATCTCGTCCCCCAAGGTGTCAAGGTTTTCCTGTTGAATAAGGATTTGTTTAGAGGAATGTACCAGATAACAAAATCACTTATAGACTGTACACAGCATATATTTTCCAACGCAAAAGAACGAGAAAGAAAAAGTGAGAGAAGCGAGCACGAGTGCGAAACACACTCCCCGCCCCACACCCCCTCGCGCCTCCCGTTTTGCGCTGGCGTCCAGTTTTTTCGAGATTCTTTTCTCCCGTTCAAGGATTGAAGAAAAATACGGAAAAACAGAGAAGGCTGTGAACAGACTAAATCACTAACGGTTACAAGTTGTTGGCACTGGCAACACTTACTTTTAAAGTAATATTTTTAAGGATTGTGTCCTCTAGTACAGCCTGTAGTTTTCTGTTGATTTCAAGGGACAAATCCAGTGTCATGTCTGGGTCCACGGCCTTGGACGAGTAAACGGAGGCCATGATTCCACCGTGGCGGGACACCTGAGCCTTAAAAACAGAACGCACAATGACACTGTTGTTAACACATTTACAAACAAGGAGAAAGAGCTCAGCATGACTTCTAAGGCCCTGTCCAAATTAATCCGGATTAATTTGAAAACGATACGCTTTAAATCGCACGCATAAAAGCGTTGCAACATATTAATCAGAGATAAATTTGAAAACAATACGCTTCTTCGTTTTGACGGAGATCACATGACTATTTGACATCAGCGATTTCAAAAATCTCAGTTTCCGCCGTCCACACTAGCCGCGTTTTCAAATTTCTCCACTTCAGAGAGCGTTTTTGAAAAGCTCTGTTTTGGGTGACCGAAAACGCCGTTTCAGTGTGGACGGTTGGCCTACCCGGAGAAAAAAAGATGCGTTTTTAAATTTACCCGGGATTAGTGTGGACGGGGCCTAAAGCTGAAGAATTGGTCGGATGAGTGTTAGCCAAAACTTACTCAAACGTGATAGCGTGAAACTCTATCACAAACTGACACATTTTTAATATGAAAGGTGTTTCACTTCACGTTATACTGCCATACACACTTATTCTTAGATTAGAGAAGCTAAATTGGAATCTGTGCTGGATTATTATTTAAGGTTCAACCAGCGACTTAGTATTTGACATCCGATTTAGGAACGTTATAAATCAGGGTAATTGATTTTTTAGAGTATGGGAACGTGTGTTCCTACTTTACATTTATTTATTTTAGCTAAATTGGTCAGTTTAAATCAGTCATTACGAAAAGAAGATAAGGACTGAGAAGACAATCAAAAATATAAACCTTGAAACTGTTAAGTTTCTTCCACTTACACGGCGCGACAAAAAAAAACGAACAAACAGGCAAAAAAGACCGACAATACGGCGCTGCTATCTCATTGAATAAAACAGTACCTGTCACTTTGACATAAGCTTTTTGGTGGATAAAACATAAAAAAAAAAACAGTTCATTCCCGAAGGAAAAAGAATCTGGAAAAATGCGGATCATTGAAAATTAAAGCGCTCTTTTCCCTAACGCATTTAAACGAGGAATTTTTAAATTTGTTATGAATGAATGTTCAGATAGGGATGGAAGCACCTGTGAATTATTCCGCGCGAGGAATGGGGAAGAGGGGCGCGAGCAGGATCCACGCTTGGCAGCCTTTTATGGGAGAGAGACAGGGAGAGAGAAAACACGTGTTTAGTGCATGAGTATTATACCTTGTGTTACAGTGCTAGTGATTATAAAATTAATATCTTACATACTTATCCTGAACAAAATAACATTATGAATTGATTACCGACAAGAACTTACTCTGACAAAGACTGAGGTAACGCTTAAATTATTTTGGTCAGTTATTTGCCGTCAGTAAAACGTTTCTCGCTTGCAGAAGCTTTTTATTTCCTTGTCACGCAAACGAAATCGCTGGGGGCGGAGATTGCGTGACGAGACAAAGGAGATAAAGAGGAATAGTTTTTCAAAAGCTACTGTTTACTTTAGAAATAGGAACTTTTAATGTTTTAGAGTGCCTCTGACTGACGTTTATGTGTTAAGCATTAATTACCTTAACTATTTCTGCTCACCATATAAAGTTAACAGCTAGATATTATCAAGTGTTACAAAAACAGGCTATTTTATAGTTAATTCATAATTTATTATCAAGTAAAAATACTAAAAAAAAATACCGCAAGAAGACGTCTGGTTTTTCATTCTTTTTTGTTTAAACGCAGCCTCGAGTTAATTTGTGTAACTTTTAATCAAATTCAACCTTAACTCATACACACAAAAAATTACATTCAGTTTCTTTTAGGCCCCGTCCACACTGACCCGGGTAAATTTTAAAACGGAGAAATTTTAAAACGCCGCGTAAATTTTTTTCATTCCCCATTAACCCGGGTAAATTTAAAAAAGATACGCTTTTTTATTAAAAAAAAAAAAAAATAAATTTTTTTTAAAGAGGGAAACAAAAAAAAAAAAAAAAAAAAAATAAAAAAACAGGGCCCCAAAAAATTTTTATAAAAAAAAAAAAAAAAAAATATTCTATTTTTTCCCCCCCCATTTTTTTTTGTGTTTTTTTTTTTTTTTTTCGACAACCTTCTTTGTGTGGACGGGTGGACTAAAGAAAAAAAAAAATTTTTTTTTTTTTATTCCCGGGGGGGGGGGGGGGGGGAAAAAAAAAACAAGCTCCATATACATGTACACGAGAAAACCGTGACCCACCTCCGCCTTTTTTTGCCCTACATCCCTTAACTTTTAGGCACCGTGACTTACCTTGTGCATGTCTGACTTGGGTGGAGCCAAAGTTCCAGTATGCTCTCGTAACACATAGTAATGAATAATCCTGAAGAAAAAAAGAATGAAGTGGAATCCATCCGTTAATCTGTGTTACATGGATATAGGCAATTTCCTATCACGATGCCAACAATAACCAGTAATAAGTGTTACATTACAATACAAAATTTACTTCCCTGAGTCTACATACGAAATCACATGAAATTCGTGACCAACTCTTGTTTTGATATTCACTGCTTTATAACTGAGATTAATACTATGCTTTATCAAAGCATTTCACAGTACGTTTTACTGTGAGAAGAGATAGATTAACGTTCATCGGCCCCCGCCCACATTTTCCCCTTTCGCCGACGAGGCTCGTAATACAGAAAATATACGCCGCAATCAGCCGTATTCTTAGCCATTCTTGTTCAATTTGGGTATATTGGCCGTTCACCTTAGTGTTTTTCTGCCACAGTCAAATATTTTTTCAGGATTTTTTTCAATGTGAAGGAAACGCAAGACTTACCAAAATTTTAATGGCAAAGATGCTCGTTCTTTTAGAAGCTGCATTTGGCGGGACTAAGATTCTATCCAAGCAAAAAATTGCACGCCGAAAGCTTTCCCTTGAAAATTCTTCTTATTAAAAATACCTAACTAAAAATTACCAACTTTTTTGGCGGAAAAACTAGAATCAAAGTACTGTTTCGGAGATAGAATGACTCATAAAATCAAGTTAACACTCTGACTCACTTGCTTTTCTTCTGTATCTCATCTACAAGAGCTGCTACATGACCTTCCATGAATTCCAACTTTTCGTTCTTTTTGGCGTGGATTTTCTGCAGTCTGCAGATGCGATCCACAAGAACAGCCTTGTCGGGCGCGAGTTCTGTGCTCGCCCTGTGGTCCTTTTGTCCCAAAATCTGCACATTGTCTCCACTAGAGGCTTCGAGTGAGGCCTGTCATTAGCCAGAGAAGACTGTTAGAGCTCCTTTTTTTTCATACTTAACTATGCAACATCATACAACCAAAAACCTTAGGGAAATCAAGCCGCTGTAAAATATGAGACAATATCGGCGCAAGCTTCCTACATGCACAGCAAACATCACCATTTTTAAAGTTAAAGCAGCTTCCATGATCATGAATACCTCGCTGAAAAGAGCTTCAACCTTACAGCAAACACAAGTAAAACAAAACAAGACAATTGGCTTGGGTAAAATAACTATGTTAAAATCTATTTCAAAGGCTTACCCCATCAGTTGCTGACTGGGAGCTGTTGACAACAACCCACTGAAAAGATGAAACGATCAAACATTACTTCACATACATGTACATGTATTATTGTACAGCTGATTGTACTTTTTAGAAAACCTTTTCATGGAATTTCAAATTAATACTGTGATGCAAACGATTACCTTAACTCGAAAAAAAAAAACCTTAAATAACGAGTTACTAACAAAGAATAACAACAGAGATACATGTATTTTAACAACTTAACAAGCCATGTTTAACTGACTTCAACATTTGTCAGTTGTTATCCAGGGCCAGGTTGTTCAAATCACGATTAAGCTAATCCAGGATTAGCGTGAATTTTGATTTCAGTTTTTAAACTGCAAATCAGTTTTTTTTATGTCGACTAATCTTAAACTCCACAAAACATAAGCAAAAAACACTTTTATACAAGAGAAATTGAACTCTCGATCAACTTTTAATCCTGGGTTGAGGGTTAATCGCCTTTTGAACTTCCCAGCACATGCTTATCTACATGTATGTGGTACTGAGATGCTACTACATGTATATAACGATGCATATTTCTTCCTTGGCCCTCTTTCCAATCCCTAGCTCGACCACAGATTCTTTCTAAGACAAACTGAATGAACACGTACCCCGCCATCTGTGGCTGATGTTACTGAGCTTGGTGATGAGATTGACGTGGGAGTGGTACAGGCGCTGCCTATCTTATCAAGTGAATTGGTGGATGAAGATTTTGACTCCTCGCTTAAATTCTCCTTGGATCCAAGGTTATTTGATTCTAGTTTCTCCACTTGTCTGATAGGGAAAAAAGCGAGAAATCAGCTATTTTTCTTGCTTATTTTATACTTCCAAAAGCAAGACATTCAAACATCACAGAACAAATTCAAAGACGAAAACACAACTTTCATCGGCTACATGAATCCATAGTTGTTAACCTTTTCAATCCAAAGTTTAAAATACTACCTTTCTATACAAATCGTATAGAATTACAGTACAGTTCGTACTTTGGTCCGTGAATTTCGAGGTTTTTCTCTATCTGTGTCAGCTGCTGAAAAAAGTGTGTTTAGGTCTAGACGACTTTGCAGGCCCACGCTTAACTCCAGTTATCATAGCATAAAGCAACTAGGAATTCAGCTACTTCTCATTACTTCCCTAGATAGAAACTATAGCAAAACAGGTAACTCTCCAGCGTTTTTACTTTTCGGTTTCCCGCTGCAATTCGCAGGGATACCCATTTTATACACGTGAGTGGAGGGAGGCACAAGTACACAACACAGTGACCCCAACCAGCACTTGAACCCAGAGCTCTTGATGCACTAACCATTGGACCACTGTTGCTCTCTCTTCTCTCCCAATATGCACGACCTGTGCTAGAAATTACAAGGTGACCACTTTTAGAGTCTCAGGAAAGTAGCCCAAGCAAATAGACCTCTGTTTTGGTGCCCCTATTTTCATTCTCCACAAGAGCAGACTGGAATATTATTTTTTCGTAACTAAAAGACGATTTTATCTGTTAGGAATGAGTAGAATAAGAAAATAACTGGTTTTTATCCAGCTTTGTATCATACAAATAACAAGTGTCTCATACTCACTTTCTAGATTGCTGTAACTGTCTTGTTAAATCCTAAGAGAAAATGAAACCATTTTAATGGTTACACAGAACCTGATTTACTGACTAATTCAACAATCACAAAAGTTCGCTGAAGCACTACCTTCATTCTGAGAAAAAATTTAATGTAATACTAAATTGATAACTTTATAAAACACTGACATGTATAAAAAGTGCATGTACAGGTGTAAAGGAATTCCAACATGTAGATAATGAAGTTCCTTACATAACAAAACTACTAGCAATGAATACTCACCTTAATAAGAGCTGTGTTCTTTCTCTTCGCCACCTGAAGCTCATCTCGTGATTCCTCTAGAGAAGCAGCAAGCTCTGACACTGGCATGACACAAAACAAAACAAAAAAGTAAGTAAAAGATAATCCAGATATATACCTAAAAATTAATGTATATGTTTTCAATGGGTAACGCAAGCCATACATTTTGCAGTTTTTATGACTGTTTTGCTGCACGTATGGCAAATGACTATTGTGTTATTTCCCAGAGTTAATAAAATTAATTTAACTTTGCAACTAAGTGTGTTTACCATAACGGGGATGTAACACACTAAAACAAGAACTGCTTCTTATAACTGAAACCCTATTAACCTGGGGAGTTGTGGTGGCCTAATAGAGCAGTTTTCATTGGAGAGTCGTACAACGAATAGGGAGGAGGGAGAATATGGCCAATCAAAATTTAGGGAGGAGGGAGAAATCCTTTAGCCAATAAAAAAAAAATAATGTGGGGAGGAGGGGAGAAAGGGGAGTAGTGTTTTTTTTTTAGCTCAAAAAGTAGGGAGAAGAGGGCGAAACTTTTAGCGCAAAAAGTAGGGAGGAGGGAGAAACTAGTGCAAAAAGTAGGGAGGAGGGAGATTTACCCTCCTGTCCCTCAAGTGAAAACCCCTCCTAATAGTTAGCATGCTGGACTCTGGATCGATGGGTCCAGGTTCAAGCCCTGGCTAGGGTCATTGTGTTGAGTTCTTGTGCAAGACACTTTATGAATTCTCATATTGCCTTTCTCAACACAGGTGTATAAATGGGTACCATGCAGATTATATTTTTTTGTTTTTTTTTTTTTTTTTTTTTTTTTTTTTTTTTTGGGGGGTTTATGAAAAAAATATATTTTTTTTTTTTTTGTTTTTAAATGGGTACCATGCAGCCAATATATGCTGGGAGGGGGGGGGGGACCCCTGTGATGGACTACAGAAACCGGGATAAGCTCCAGCAGTAAAGGCCACTTGGCTCAAAGCAGACTTTTTACATTTTTTTACCTGTTAACCTGACCACCAAAATCAAATAACATAATGACTGACTGAGGTTTTTTGGGTCAAAAAAGTGGCTATATATAATAATGAGATGACTGGGTATGTATCAATGAGGTGGTCATAAGGCAGGGTTCTCTGACACACTACTAAATCAACTGCATCACATTTAGCTCAAAATAATGTATCTAAGATGCACGGTTTTAAAAATTAAAGTTTGTTACGTGAACCTGTAGCATCATTTGCAAATGAAGCATAGTGTTTGTGGGAAGCCACAAACAGCACTCACTTTAATCAGGAATGGATGCCTGTGCAAGACTTGGGAAAAAAGTAAAACATCAAGCTTAAAGTACAAAACGTTTTGCTCTTACTGGCTTTTGATTTTTCTTCCAGACGACTGTTTAAAGATGTAAGTTCACTTTCAAAATGCGATGTCTTCTCTTTCAATTCTTCCTCCTAAATTCATAGAAAACAAAGAGAGGGGTACATTAAAATAAATATATTAAGGGAACATGCATAATTCTGCTGGCCTTACTTAAGCCAGCAAGCCGGTATTATAATTACAACAAAAGTTCAGGCATCATTATCAGGGTCAGCTGGTAACATTTTAACATCATATGACTGACAGAAAACAAAACAAGATGGTATGAACATTATCTGTTGTGCCTTATCAGTGGTTTATAAATGACTTTATAAATTTCTAGTTCAGTTAAACATCCATGACCTACCAGTGTCTGCCTTGCCTTTTCCACCTGCTCAAACTGTTCCTCCAGTTTTGATTTGTCAAGAAGAATTGCATCAAGCTAAGCACGCAATGAAAAAAAAGCAATGTTAAAACTCCAGAAAAGCTCTTACATGTAGGAGAATTTCAACTATCTGTAAAGATGCAAATTTGCAAAAAAAGCATGATTGAATGGAGAAGGAGAGTGGAGGAAGGTGGTGGGATAAATCTTTACAAAATGGCACTTAAGGGTAGCCTGGGCTGGCTACAAACACGTAAACTCTCAACCTATGTCCAGGATTGAATGCACGGCCTACAAAATAATTTACAATTTTACGATTTAAGCAAGAACAGAAGGTGTGTGCAAAAACTGTGAAATTTACAATTTATTCCTTCTTTTCCAAATCCCAGTCCCAGTTCTGTTGTTTATTTGGAAGTGATTCCTGGCAGTCCCAGTGACCTAAATCTCATTTTCCCAGTGAAAATTTGCCCAAATCCCAGTTCCCATTTTATCCCTTCAGGTCCCTCTTATAGCTCCTCAGAGCAGCAGGAACAACAACAACAACAACAAAAGCAACAAAGATATTAATATTCACAATCATTGTATTGAGTACCTTGGCAAGGGTGCCACTGGCTTCTGACTGAAGTTGAGCATTTTTAGCTGTCATTTTCTCAGAGAATGCCAGAAGCTCTGCTTCTTTGCTGTGACAAGCCAAAATATCAGCCTCAAGATCAGAAATGGTCTTTTTCTGTTCACTTTCCACAGCTGTTAAATGCTTCACCATCTCTGCCTCACTGTTTTAAATTAAAAGAAATAAAAGATAACAGCTTAGGCTTGATTTACACTACTATACAGTAGTCTTAACTCTTTTTCTGGTTACAGTGATTTAATCATACTGGTAAGCTTCCAATTTTCCCTGATTTTTCCCTGTTAAAATAAAATTCCATTCAAAATGTGGGCAATTTTCCCTGACTCAAAATAAAATATCCTGACTTTTCCCTGATCTTGAAGAATTTTATTTTCCCTATAACAATTTCCTGATCGTGGCAACCCTAAAAAAGGTATGTTTACCTTTCATACTTTGCCTTGTACACTTGATTCTCATCCAGCTCTTTCTTGAGGTTTTGTTGTTCTTTTTTGTTCAATACCGCACTCTTCTCATGTTCTGCCACCTTCAGAGCATACTGTGTGATCTTTTCCTCCAACCCACTGATCTGAAGTTACATGTATCATTTTACAGTTATTATATTATTCAAATCTATTTAATTATAATGGTGAAAGAAAATTCAGCAAAGTTACTCAAAACATTAAATCACTGTTTGGATTCTTACATGTAAAGCTACAGAAAACTGTTGATTGGAATTATGAATGCAGTCAAGTTAAAACTGACTAGAGATAAGTTTCATGTATGACTGATAAGATCACTCAGCAATATTCTGTTGCTGTTTGAAAACTTAGCTGCGACTAAGATTCGCTTACAAGAGCTTAAAAACAAAGCAAAAGACCAGTTGTAATTCATGATAATGGTGGTAGATTATGGGAATGGACACTTAGTGGTCACCTACGAGAGCTTAACTTGATCACAGAGTTTGAGTAACAATTCAAACAGAGTTTCACTGTGTTAATCATAACTAGAGTTGGTCGCTGTTGAGAGTAGTCGCAAAGAGAGCTTCAACTCTATTGGTGACTAGCTGGTTGCAGTTTGGGATTCATAAGTTTTTGCCTCCCATACACTTGCAGTCCAGTTTTTCTTCTGAAGAATGGCGACAGAAAAGGGATGGCATGTGTAGGGAAATGGATCGTCAGCATCTCACCAAAAACACATAACAGTAAGAAGAAACAATGTACCTTCGCTTTTAAAGCTTTCACATCCTCTTGACTTTTTCTGCACTGATCTTTATATGCCTCTAGTTCCTGAACTTTCATTTTGTGAACCTTTTGAACAAAACAGTTGAATGCCAAGTTTAAGCTACCATGTCTCCAAATTAAACCTGACAAGGTGCTTACTGTAAAAGTGCAACTTGATGTTCAGATGTAAGCCTTAAGTCTGGTTTCAAGCCTAGGTACCAGTACATGTAGCTTCAATGTTACTGCTATAAAGCACTAACTATTTTGAGATGAGCAAAGTTCAACAAGTATGTACAACTTTATGGTGCCAATTAATATAGGTAAAGTCTGCGTTGAGCCAAGTGCCTATACAGGCCAGAACTTATCCCGGTTTCTGTAGCATGAAGTGTCTAGGAGTATTTCTACTCCCCCCTGGATGGGATGCTAGTCCATCGCAGGGTTACCCTCCAGCATTAGTTCGCCAGTACCCATTTATACACCTGGGTGGAGAGAGGCACTATGAGAGTAAAGTGTCTTTGCCCAAGAACACAACACAGTGACTCTGGCCAAGGCTTGAACCCAGACCGTTCGATCCGGAACCAACTGGTGCGCTGCCAATTAACATTTCGGTATGATGGCTAAAAAGGGACAACTTGAAGTGTTAAACAAGAGATACCATACCTCATCCTGATCAGCGATTTCTTGCTCATGCCTTTTCAGTTCCACCTCCTTTGCTTTGAGTTTGCTGTCCAAGGAGTTTGATCTCATTTCTTCTGATTCCTTGAGATAAACCAAACACTGGTGTCAATTATAATGATAAGACCTTGACAAAAGTACACATACCCCAAGTACTTTTTATACATGAAAATAATTCTGACAAGCACAAAAGTGTTAAGAGGAGATTTGTAGAAGAATCCGACAACGTCCGGTAATGCTATGAAAAATTGTTCGCTTATCCTTTGCATGAAGGTAGTCCTTATTAAAACTAAAAACGTTATGTTGTTTTTTTTCTTCAAATATTTTTATTTTTCTGAGAAAAACGAAATTTTTTGATTTGATATCTAGACTCGTCTAGACTCGATTGAGAGGGTACAAATTGGGTTGAAAATTGACCATTTTCAATCGATTCGTATGTCAAAACCATCACGCGCAGAAAAAAATAAATACAACCGGTCTATTGCATGACTCTTCCTTGTCCAAATAAGCATAGTTTCAAGAGTTTTGGTTTAATCTAATTATTTTACGGTAAACAAAACCAGACTATTCTCACGCGAAATGAAAGTCGGTCGGTCAAAAGAATCGTCATTTTCACTATGTGCCTTATCTCAGAATTCCTTGAGATAAATATATTTCAACTGTAGAAGGATGATACTTTTAAAATATTTAAAGTTTTGTCTGGGTAAATGATTAAGCACTTGTCAAAAAATTATTCAAAATCGTACAAAAACGACACAAATCACGCAAGCTTTCGAATGCGTGACCAAAAGTATTACCACCGTATTTGTTCTTTAAATCAATTTAGTCGAAACACTAGCAATACCAAGGCATAAATCATAATAAATATGTTCACCTTTGCTTGATTATGATATCCTGTCCCATGCAATACGTTTTTTCCTGTCATTTCTTCAATGGCTTCCCGTTCAGTTCGCATGCCGCTTGTCGAATCCGTCTGCGACTGGTGAATTTGAAGCAATCACCGATACGAGTTTAACCAAATATGTATCGTCATGATTAACAAGCCCTTTTTGTGTTACTTGATTAAACCATATTTCAGGTTATAGCCGGCAAAGCGTTTTCGATAAGCCACTTTGCAGTGCCTGTTGGCCCCGTTATTATTCCAAGTGAAGTATAAATTCAAGCGTGACAGACAAGCGAGACAAGCGTGACAGTTTTTTATACTTAGGGGCCGGGGTGGGGTGAGGAAGGGTCTTAAATTTTTAGATGAATCAATGGTTTGAAAACGTTTGGGGATGAATTGTCACGAACTCGTATTTGCTACGTGATTTACTTTACTCATAAGTTCTGCTTACGCTCAAAATCAAAGAGAGAAAAACCGTAAAAGTATTGACAAAAATTAAAGCCGCTGTCAGGAAAAAGGGTTGTAATCTATTAAAGTTAGACTTTCTAAAAGTCGTTTGCTTCTCGTTTCCGGTTTGGTGGTAGTCTATAATCTACTAATTGCTGGTTGCTCCTTCCATAAAAACCATATAATTCAGTTATGTACTTCGTTATTCTCCAAAACAACAAAGTAAAATAATTGACCTTGTGTGTGCGAGAATTCACGTTGTTTACTTTTAGGAGACGAGACTAATTTAATTTACTAAACTCGATTATAGATGTTTGAATGATTTCTTTTTTCTCACGAACCATTTGTGGAGCAACCGGCACAACACAGTCCCCGTAAAGTGCTTTTTCCTTCAGTTGTCTGGTGAACTGTTGGAAACTCCACATGTTCTCGCTGCACTTGATGTCTCATAGAAGTTTCTTGTTCTTTTAAAACGATAGTTGGCAGTCCTTGCTCGTATGATCGACGCGATTTTACTATCTGTCCCTTTCATCGATCCGAGCTTGGAATTGGATGGCGAAAAAGTTCCAGTACAAGCAAAGTTCCTCACGAGATTGCTTATCACAGTAAAGGGAAGACTTCTAAAGGAGATAGAGATGTAGGAAGAGAAATATCAAATGTCATATTCCAGAAAACTGGTATCCTTGTTCCCGTGGGGTCAGGTTTGACGTTGTGAAATTCTTTTACATCCCCATGTAAAATACGGTATTAGTTTGTGACAATTCATCTCCAAACGTTTTCAAACATTTGATTCATCTAAAAATTTAAGACCCTTCCTCACCCCACCCCCTAAGTATAAAAAACTGTCACGCTTGTCTCGAAAGTATGCAAATTTATACTTCACTTGGAATAATAACGGGGCAAACAGGCACTGCAAAGTGGCTTATCGAAAACGCTTTGCCGGCTATAACCTGAAATATGGCTTAATCAAGTAACACAAAAAGGGCTTGTTAATCATGACGATACATATTTGGTTAAACTCGTATCGGTGGTTGCTTCAAATTCACCAGTCGCAGACGGATTCGACAAGCGGCATGCGAACTGAACGGGAAGCCATTGAAGAAATGACAGGAAAAAACGTATTGCATGGGACAAGATATCATAATCAACATATTTATTATGATTTATGCCTTGGTATTGCTAGTGTTGCGACTAAATTGATTTAAAGAACAAATGCGGTGGTAATACTTTTGGTCACGCATTCGAAAGCTTGCGTGATTTGTGTCGTTTTTGTACGATTTTGAATAATTTTTTGACAAGTGCTTAATCATTTACCCAGACAAAACTTTAAATATTTTAAAAGTATCATCCTTCTACAGTTGAAATATATTTATCTCAAGGAATTCTGAGATAAGGCACATAGTGAAAATGACGATTCTTTTGACCGACCGACTTTCATTTCGCGTGAGAATAGTCTGGTTCTGTTTACCGTAAAATAATTAGATTAAACCAAAACTCTTGAAACTATGCTTATTTGGACAAGGAAGAGTCATGCAATAGACCGGTTGTATTTATTTTTTTCTGCGCGTGATGGTTTTGACATACAAATCGATTGAAAATGGTCAATTTTCAACCCAATTTGTACCCTCTCAATCGAGTCTGGACGAGTCTAGATGTCAAATCGAAAATTTCGTTTTTCTCAGAAAAATAAAACTATTTGAAGAAAAAAACAACATAACGTTTTTAGTTTTAATAAGGACTGCCTTCATGCAGGAGATGAGCGAAATCCCTGTATTTTAAGAATTGCCGCAAAAAAGAATTTTTGTTCGATTCTTCTACAAACTTGCTCTTAATTCCCATTTTCAGTACAGCAACCCTCCAAGTTAAGACCATTTTAGTGGCCATGGTGACTAAATTTTTTGAGCTGGCAACAAAACTGGAACCGAAGTCACCAGCCTGGTGACTAAAACTTAGAAGAAGGATTGAAAGGGTGAGCTTAATTTAGCGACTAAAATTTTCACTGTCGACCAAACTTGAGCAGTCGGTGGCCACTAAGGAAAAAAAATTAACTTGGAGGGCTGTGGAGTCAAACTTATGAAAGTGGACACCCTTAGGACCAGGAAAATTCATTCAGGCAATAAGGAGAGTGTTTGTAAATATATGTAACAGGGTTTGTGACTATATTTCAAGAGATGTCTGCCTGCTTGAGGTGTCAATTAGCCAAGGTATCAAAAATTGTTCATTATGTACACATAGGGAATATACTGCAATAATTACGATCATTCCCTACGTACCCATAATGAACCCTGTCACAACACTTTTAATCCTATCCAGATCAAGTGAGCGAGGTGGGAATGGGGGTAGAGGAAGTTGGAGAGACAGGAAGGGGAGTTGATGAAACAGCTATGTTGTACACGCAAACTTGAACACATCTAGTAGTGACAAACAACAACAGCAACAACATTGAAACCTTACCTGATATTGCTTGATCATAGCCTGACAGTCAGCCCTGATTTGAAGGCCTTCCTCTCTGGATTCCTTCAGTTTCTGTGTCACCTGTAACAGCTTGTTCTTGGTTTCCTGATACAGAGGAACAACATCACAGCAAGTTTACTTTTGCTGCACAACTATCAGGGCTTACAATTAATTTTATAGTTAATTATACAGAAGAAGAATAGGAGGTTTCACCAGAATAATAATAAAAATAATTTATTTACATTTCTTTGGTTTAATTTTTTTCAAATCAGTTTGATTTTCTTGTTTCATTGTCTCATATTGACTATTATAATCTGAAACAAGGGGAACTAAAAATCAGTTGAGAAGCAGAAATAAGAAGAGTTTGTACCTTGTGTGATTCTAATTCAGTCTTGAGTTTGTTCTGCGCCCATTTGACCTTCACAGCGTGTGAATTCACTTCCTCTGCAAATTTGTCAGATTCCCTCGTGGCAGCAGCAAGTTCCTTTCCCTGCAAAAAGAAAATAAATAGCTTACTTGTATATCATTTTAAGCCATAAATATAAAGCCAACAACAAGAACACACCAAGGACTTTAACTGATGTGGGAGCCTTACCCTGTCATCAAATGATGTCTGTAGCTTAGCATGCTCTGCCTGAACAGTCTTCAGTTTTTGCCGAAACTTTTCTATTTCCTAGAAAGAGACAAGAATGCATTAATAAGCCCCCTCTGACCCCAAAAACATGAGCCCATGAGCTTATAATAATTATTTATATAGGTTTAGTTAAAAAAAAAAAAAAACGAAATCATTGGTATTCCTGTGTGCACCTGAACTTTTTTAGACACAAACAACTTCTCTTAATATAAGTCCATTGTTAAAAGGTAAAATTCCTTCCAATAATAAAAATGTACTGCACTGTCAAAATAAATAAAAGTAGCCTACTAGAAAAGCCTTTTCAGCAAAAATAAGCTCAATGGCTTATTAACAGACTTTCTAACAATATGTTTAACAAACATTATTGAAAGTAATTTACAAAGCTAAACCACTTATTTGCGGTAGGTTCCTGAAAGTATCTACAGCATTCATACATACCCTTGCATTTTCAGAAACTTTTTTCCCTAGAAGTTCATTCTCTCTGGCCATTTTCTTCTTTTCTTCCTCTCCTTGAACTAATTTAATTCCCAGGTTTTCCTTTTCCTTGAGCACATCTTCATACATCTTTGTTACCTTAAAAAAAAGTTGGTGTGAGGCACAACAGAGGGCTTCTGAGAACAAACGTACATTCGAACCTATTTAATAAGACACTTAATATAAGTCTGAAAAGTGTGTGTACTATGTAAACCGTATTCATATTACAGACGTAGTGATTATATGAATCTTGGAATCTTTTTGATCAGGTGAACTGTCCTTGATAGGGTGAGGTGTCCCTATGTCTATAAGGGGAGGTTGTACTGCAACCCTTCAAGTTTACTTTTTTGTTAGTGGCCATTTGGCCACCAACTACTCAAGTTTTGGTCGCCAGTGAAAAATTTTAGTCACCAAATTAAGCTGATGCTTTCAATCATTCCTCTCAATTTTAGTCGCCAGGCTAGCGACCTTGGTTCAAATTTAGTCGCCAGCTCCAAAACATGGCGACTAAAATGGTCTCAACTTGGAGGGTTGTTGTACTGTAAATTCAACAACAATGAATACACAAGCATTGTGTCTTTCGCAGTAAAAGTATTTAACAAAAAAACCTTCTCTTTCTTTTCTACAGATAAGGGCAATTTTGTGGCAAAAATAAAAAGATAAATTTAAACCACAACATCTATTTTTAAATGTTCATGAATGTAATTGTGCATGCTACAACTTGTCAGTTTGAATTTATTATACATGTACATTAAAGCTCCATAAAACATGCACATGTGCTTCATTGAGTTATAATGCACACAGCTTATTTCATGAGCTCAATAATAATAATAAAGATATTTTAGCAGGGAGCCCACATCACAAAAAGGTGGTTTTCAGTGGGGCCCTGCAATACACAATTTTGTAAGGATATAGTAGACTTACTCCTTGTGATAATTAAGTTTTATAAGCACTTGGGAATTTAATTTAAGAACGCACAAGAGGTGCGAGGGGCACACGGCTGTGCCTCATTCTTCTCAGTACACCTCTCTTCTCTTCTTAAAAATTCCAACATGCTTATATGACTCAGAGCTCAATGCACTTGGGTGTGGGAACATTTTTTTTAATATTATAATTATTGTAAGCTTAAAGTTCTTTTTCGTAATAAAAATAAATATACTATTACAACTGTTGCTCACCTGGTCAACTCTGAGTGCCATTTCCTTTTGCAGAGCTGCAATAGCTCTCTTTGCCGCCTGATCATGATCTTGGAGTTTCTTTTTTGTTGCATTCAGCTCTTCTGTTGTTTCCTTGAGTTTATCGTCCAGTTCCTGATTACTCTTTTTGAGAAGTTCATTTTCCTCACTTTCATCTTCACTTAGTTGTAACTTCAAAATCTCTGCACTCAGATTTCCCTTTTCACTTTCCAGTTCATCATTAATGTTCTTTATCCTGAGAAGTAAAACAATATAAAAACGTTATATGTAAGCTCCCAAATATTTATTACTCTTCCTACAGTTTATTATTCTGCATACTATGTTTACAATGTGCATTTTTTATTGCTTCTTTTGTGAAATAGGTGCTGTACAACATGCATCAAGACAGCATCTGGGGCTCGTAAAAAGTGCTGTCCAATCATTCGAGACAAGAAGATATTCCTGCTGGGCAATAACATGTAAATTTTCATTCTTACTTGCATTATGTGTGAGGCCCCAGTCAAGATGTCTGCCCATTAAATTGTAAATAAAGTAAACTAAGACAAGCATGTAACAGTCCCAGATAAGCAAAAACTGAAAGCTGCTTGTCAAAGGGCAATGTGGAATTTTTGGATTCCCGAACATCCCCCCTGGAATGATAGCAAACACTGTAGGACAGTATATTTTATATTTAATATAAAATTTTGAAAGGGTATCTGTACATGGGCCAAAGTGATCCACACTGCCAGAGCCTATCCTGATAATTTTTTTCATAGTGTGAAGTGACTAGGAGTATTAAATTGCTACTCTCCCTGGATAGGATGCTAGCTAATCACAGGTTACCACCTCCCCCTGTCCAGTTTGTCCAAAATTATTATATAAAAAGATTGGTAATTGGTGCATTATGGTGATTATTTAAAAAGCTGTGAGCATTGTATCTGACCTAACAATGGGTAAGAAAAACCACCTAAGAAATGTTACTTGACTTATGGCCATAACCCTAGGTGGGTATAGGGCCGGTAAGAAATGTTACGCATTTATTTCTTGCGGAGTCCACAAAGTCATAAATGAGCCTTACTCTGATGATGACCAATAAGACTGGTCAAAAAAATCAAACATATTTGTAAACTTTGAAAAACAATGGCCATGATTTGAATAAAGTTTATACTTGATTTACAGTTTAACCAGCCAGATAAAACTTTTTTAAGACTGCAGCATTGTATAAAGTGTTTTTATCTCTTCAATTCATATGCTATCACAACAGCAAAAATGCCTTGACAGATAATCTATTCTGAGGTGAATTATATGGAGATAAATCAAACAGTCAAAATGATAAGAAAAATTATTTTTGATGCTGACCAAGGGAATGGAGGCCAGTCTGGATAACATGTATGTTACGCCGAAGATCTTGGGCGAGGAGGTCGATAATTTACGCCAACTTCTGGCGTATTTTATAGGGATTTGGCGTAAAACTTCGGTGTATCAAATACGAACTTTCCAGTGTGGAATAGAGGGATAACTTTAGAAGAAAGCATGCTATGATCTTTGATCTTTTGATCTGATAACTGGTGCAACAAGGATAGAACAGGTCTCTATCATTATATTTATATAAAGAAACTGTGGTATACAACAGGTGCAATGCAAATGTAAACAAAGCAACATTGTTTTATGTTTTGTAATTCGATTGTCAGTCATCTGTAAGAAAATAGTGTTCTTGATTTAAGGTTATGAGCAACTCTCTAGTTTATGGTAAAAAAAAAATCCATTTAGAAAGCTTTTTATCCTCTTGATTGGTAATATTAAACTGAAGTTAGAACTAAATTTAATATTTGGTTGGTGGTCAATCAATACTTTTATACAAACCCATAAGAATGAGAAATCAGATACAAAATAGAATATCAATTGAATGAGGAGAATTTTGAGACAAGGGTCACGGAACACTGTATTGTATGGTTACCTGGATGAGTAAATAAAATCAAAATACAGCAATATCGTCTCGCTTCAACACAAAGACACACACAACCACCCGCCATGTTGGAACTAACATGTGTACTGTCTGTACAATCTTAAAATGAAGTGCATAGATATTTCTTACCTTTTTAGCTCTTCCTTTGAAGACTTCAACTCCTCAAGAACTGTATCTAAATTTTTCCTTAAGTCTTCGTTAACACGACTCAAATCATCTACGCTCGAGTCTTCTTTACCGTGATAATCTTGCAGTTTTTCACACAAACTCTTCTCGCGTTCCAAAGACAACTTGTAATCAGTTTGTAATTTGGAAAGTTCGCTTTTCGTGTGCTCATATTCCGCTAAAATAAACTGAAACTCTTGATCTCTGTCGCGTTTAATTCCATTTAAAGGAGATAATAATTTAGTTGTGTTATCAATCAAGCTTTCTTCTTGTTCATCGCGTGCATCGCCGTTCAAATTCTTATGATCGACACTTTCTCCGTCGCCATTGACAAGAACTTCCTCGTCGTTGCATTTGGCTTCGGAGTCCTTTTCCTCCAAATCATTCGTGATGTTATAGTTTCCATCAACTTCCTCTAGTGTGGAAGACATTGGAGATAACTCCTCAATTCTTCAGACAAGAGGCGAGGTAAATAGTGGCCACGGAATATCATTTCGAGAACTCGAAAGTCCTACCATCATCCACAAACGCCATTTTGTTGTTTTCGCAGCGGCATACCATTCTTTCTCCAGCGGAGTCTTCAATTTAGTCGCTTAATTCAACCTTATAAACAAGAAGTCTTGTTTTAAATGTCCTCCTTCAAATGTCAATTGCTATCTGAACCGTTTAAAACTCAATGAACAGAATCATAAACTTGTTATGATCAAGAGAAATCTGCGTCGGCGAGTGCTGGCAAAGGAAGTATATTTTCAGTGTTGAACGGGTAATAATTCCTTCACATTCACGGAAACTAGCCCAGAAAAAAATTGCCAAGTGGTAAGGAGAGAAGCAATCATACTAACCGCTTAGTTTTAAATGGAATTTAGGCCGAAAAGGAAGGATGTTGCATGCGCTGTTTGTAGATTCCAAAATGGCGGACTTTTATGCCTACGTCATCATTGAACACGTGACAATGGGATCGGAGCCGGAGAACACAGTTTTGGATGACGTTTCGAGTGTTAGTAGCTTAGTTGTCAGTGGCTGTACCATAGCACTGTTATTCTATCTAACACATCCATAGACTGTCCACAGCCTCTCTATTTTTGAGCGCAAAAAGCGGAGTGAATCGGTGAGCAGGAAAGCGGGAGAGATAGGGAGGGGGGGGGGGGGGGGAGACGGGCAAGCCGGCGCTGGCGTCAAATTCTCTCGCCGTTCTTTCCCAGCGCTCATCGATCGAAAAAAATACGAAAAAAATAGAGGGCTGTAAAAAAACTATCATATCCACGATGCAGGATATCTAATCCATTTATGCCACACTCAACAGCCTTTCCGGAACCAAACACACAGCGAGAAGAGAAGAAAGCTAATACAGTGGAACCTCGATATAACGAGGGGGGCTGGAAATGTTTTTTGGTTTTTTTGGTTTTTTTTTTTTTTTTGAAAAATTTTTTTTTTTTTTAGTACCAGAATAACCTGCGGTCAGGCGTTCTTTCCTCCTGCCGCGAAAAAAAGAACGCCTGATCGCAGGTACATTGGAACCTCGATTTAACGAACCTCTATATAACGAACGATTTTTTTTTTCGTCCCAGTAATAGAAAAAAAAATGGAAAAGAACCTCGATCTAACGAAACGTCGATATAGCGAACATATTTTGCCGTCCCTTGGCCCTTCGTTACAGTTTCGTTATATCGAGGTTCCACTGTACTGGGGTAATACATGCATGTCTGAAGAGAGAGAGAAAGTATTTATCAAGTTTATACTCGGCTTTTCCCAAGACGACGAAAAACTCAGCAAACGTTTTAAAAACACTGAACACTTTCACGGATGGGCGATTTGTGTTTATTATCTTACGGCAAACAAGGAAAATGATATAAAGTTTGTTTAATCTGAAAAGATAAAAGCCAGCACTAATCAAACGTTATATTATCGTGCCGAGTGCACGTGGTGAAACACACATTGGAAAATCTGACAAAAAGGAACTTCGCGGTGCGAAAGGCAGAACACGAGAGCATACACATGAACGACATGAAGCATCGCGTGCACCGAGAAAGCCACTTTTCGAAAGAAAATAATAGAAGACTAATAGAGGGCCTGCTAATCGCTCGAGAAAGGCCGACCATAAACAGACAATTGTTTAACTACCAAATTGTTCCCCTCGGGAAAACCCTAAATCAAAGAAAACCAAGCCGTACACTCTTTTTTTTTTTAAAATTTATTTTTTTCCCCGGTTTATTTTTTTTTTTTTTTTTCTTTTTTTGTTGAATTTTTTTTTTTATATTTTTTAAAATATTTTTTTTTTTTTTTTTTTTTTATTTTTTGTTAATTATTTTTTTTTTTTTTTTTTTTTTTTTTTTTTTTTTTTCTTTTTTTTTCCCCCCCCCCCCCCTTTTTTTTTTAAAAAAAAAACTTCCCAAAAAAAAAAAAAGAAAGAAAAAAAAAATTTTATTTTTTATTAAAATATATTTTTTTATTTTCTTTTTTTTTTTTTTATTCAATTCCCCCAATCTTAAATATTATATAAAAAAAAGTATGCAAATTTCGCCAGTGCCACTGATGATGACCGTACAGTCGAAAACGGTTAATCATCTGGTTTAAATATTTTTAAAATATTTTTACTCTTAATAAAAACATATATTTTCTAAGCAAATATTATGACAAAAATACATTGTGAACATGTTATTCACGCTGTCTTAAGAGAGTAAGCATTTACAATATTGTCGTAATTGTTTTGTGCCGAGAAATTTAAACAGAACTCATATAAGGTCATCATCGTACCGGTTAACTAGCCTGCGTTGCAGATAAACTAGGCCCCGGTCACGTCTGGCTGCAACGCAGGCTACCGGGTTAACCCGAGGCAAGAAAAATGAGGTTAAATCGAAAATTCTTAAACTTGGTCAAAATATGGGTCTAGTGGAACTATTGCTAAAACAAAATACTTTTTTGAAAGATAAATTAGATTTTTCTTTTACGCGAACGGCGACGGAGACAGTTTGACACTCAATTGCCTAACCGAGTTAGATGGTTACAAACAACTGCAGGACTTCAAATATACTAAAATTTTTCAAGAATCTTTAATTTTCGGCTCATTTGCCGAACAGCGATTTCAGCACGACAAATCTAGGAAAAACTGCGAGCGGAAAAACTCAACTTGGTACATGGCGCGGTGCTGTGCTGTGAAACTATATCCCTACAAACATAAGAGCAAAAGTGTACAAGTACCCGATAAAAGTTTTGGGCTACTAAACAACAAAATTTGACAGTGCGAAATGTATCTGGTACCAAGCTCAAAAATCGCTATTTCGTGTCACAGTTATCTAATCTGTAAAATGGCAAAATTATAAAAAAATAATGAGAGTGATAAATGATCGTCGCAGTGAATTTCCAATTTAAGCAATTGGAATAATGAAGCCTGAAAAAAATTCAGGGCTTCAACGGGATTCGAACCCGTGACCTCCGCGTTACCGGTGCGATGCTCTACCAACTGAGCTATTGAAGCCACACATTGGGAGCGAGGTCAATTGTGAGTTCATATTTTCCCGTGAGAGGAGTGAAATGATGTAATGTATATGAAATGATTCATATATGAACTTCGGATGTATATGAGAGTGATAATTGATCGTCGCAGTGAATTTCCAATTTAAGCAATTGGAATAAAGAAGCCTGAAAAAAAATTCAGGGCTTCAACGGGATTCGAACCCGAATTTTGACCTCCGCGATACCGGTGCGATGCTCTACCAACTGAGCTATTGAAGCCACACATTGGGAGCGAGGTCAATTGTGAGTTCATATTTTTTTTTCCAATGAGAATACAAGTGCCCAGTCCCTCTGGGATGGGAAGGGTGTATAAAAGGAAGCGCACAGCTCTGATGAGCTGCATTTGTTGGCCCCTTCGGGGGTGAAGAAGGCGAGAAGAAGAAGAAGAAGAAGAAGAAGAAGAAGAAGAAGAAGAAGAAGACAAAGCAGCAGCAAGCAATAAGACATCGGAGTAAGTAAATTTTAAGTCCTGAATTTTTTTCTTGAGCACTCTTGGGGCGGGTGTATAATCGATGAGTATTTTGGCTTAAGGTCAAACATATCAACCTAGCATTAAGGTTTTTGTCTGCTTTGATTTTATATGTTTTTGCAGTTGGACCTGTCCAAGCGTGGTTCTTGATATCACAATGGGATTGGTCATTGAGACTGGGATGAATATAGAACAATGACCCTTTTAGTAGCAAAAGAAAAAATCAATATCCATGTGCAAGTAGTCGAAAACCGACATGGTCGTAGTCATTTGATGGCTTAGGGGCCGACTACGTACCTCCCTCCCTGCTTGCACTGAATTTATGATTGACTTTGATTGAATGATTGATTGATTGGCACACGTTCAAGATTGAAAGATTTAAGACTGGCACACTTGTGCAGGTGATTGGAAGCTACAGTTGTGCACAAATATCAGATGAGAAGAGTTCTAACGTGCGGGAAAATGGTAAGACCGGTTCCGGACAACTGTTCGGTGGGCAATTTCCCATGCACTCTAAAATGTTCGCATCACCTCTCTCCTGCGTTTGCCCAGCAACGCATTTGTTGGGGCCGGGGCTCTTGCCGGTTTCGCGGTTCATCGTCTTTATTTACAAGGCGATGAGTCTGAGAGTACAACGTACTCCAATCACCTGCAGAAGTGCGTAAGTATGACACTTAAAGTCTAGTGTCAATCAGCCAATCAGAAGCTTGCATCCATATGTGTAAAAAAAGGTGCTCGTTCGAGAACACGTCATTTCAACGCTAAGGTTAACTGTAATTGGACAAAAAGTTTTACAATGCGAACAAACGAACCAACCAAAGTTTTAAAAGACGCAAAACGAGTGTGCAGAGATGATCACTGTAAAGAACGAGAAAAACCTATCCATACCGGACATGCAGTAAGAGGTTTACTCGTAAGAAAATTCAACGTGCCATGAACGATTGCACGATTAAGATGCACTAAAAAAAGAAAGGCGAGTCAACAAGCCTTAATTAGTACCATCACCAGTTTCGGATCTACCACCACAGGCGCCACCACTTCGCCCCAGCCGCGACCGCCTCGACCTGGTCCTGTGCCGGCGCCACCGATGGTGCCTGGTCCGCTGCCATCCCCAACCAACTCTGGCGAGGAGGAACTGTTATAGACACTTGATCTAGTTGAAAATCAATCAGAGAGAAAGATCACCAGTACGAACACGAAAAATGGAACTGCATCTGAGAGTGAAGTTTAACGAGGGCTACACGAAATCTCCGACCTAACATAATAACACGTCCAACCTCATTGTGGGACCGGTGAATAAGATTGGCTTTCTTGCATTCCACAAGTGGTTGCAAAGTCAACAACTCCGAAACCCATTCTGCCTCAGGGGAGCTTTTCGCCTATGGAGAGTAATTTGAGAAGGAAAACCACCTGGCACAGTGTACCGCTTAGTACGCGATGCCCCGGTCTATTTTCGGAGGGCAGACGGTGGCCCTTGATACTTCCAAGAAGTCATGTACTGGTGTACTATTATGGGTCGACCTGGCAACCAATGTTTGATCACCTCCAGCCTAAAGAGTCCTCTTCCACCAAGGTCTACCCTCCTCCCATCCGTTTGGGTATGTGGCGGTAGACTTCCATCCCAGGACAGACGAAGCATTGAGGATTCTCACCCCACACATTGCTTACACGAACCTGACCCAACAACGATCTACAACCCGCCTTGCTAGAAACAGATAAAAAGCCGAGGGTCTTAGCCACACGGGATAAAAGAAAGAATGAATTCGAATGAATTCTTTCATGTTACCCACGTTTTTACGTCTCCCTTGCTATTTACAAATACATGCATCAGGATCCTACTGATCCCTCAAGGCAAACGGCGGCTTCTAGAGCCTTGGCCAATATACGAGATCGCAACAACTGGCTCAAGGGGTCAACAGAACCATGTGAAAAGTGTGTTATAAACAGACTACCACCACCACCTCAAAGGGCAAACTCAGGACAGCAGCGGCACTAGGCCGGTGTTGGCAGCGATGGCAATGACCTTGGTGGTAACACTCTTGTCACAAGTAGGAAAAGGGACAAATGGGAGAAAAGGAATAAAATTCTGTCGGCTGCAAGAAAACTACGTCGAAGTCAGGAAGGAGATCTATGCCCTTTTAATCAGCAACTAGCAATGTTCTCTTTGGCCCCCATCTTGACTGACATCGCCATTTGTTGAAGGCGTGTTGCCGGGATTGACGGGTCAAGCGGGAAGAAAGTCTAGCTTACCGGGCAACTCGTAGATGATCGGCTTACTCAATTATTTACCACCGTCCAGAGGTATCATGAAGAAAATAAATCTTTGCGAATGAAAATCTTAATAGGGAGGATTGGGACCTCTGATTGCAATGGTAGGCATGGCCTAGCCCTGGTGGTGCACAAAACTTCACTAGCCGTTAAACAACAATGCAAAAGTGTATAAAAACAGTCTTCAAAAAAGGGGTGGCGGTGGGGGCGCACGTTATTGCAGTAAAATGCTGTTGACGTACTGCATTTTTGTTTTTATTTTATCAGATTGTTACCTCTGTTTGACTAATGTTGGTGAAGTCTCATGCGCCAACTGCAATGGCCACTGCAGAGTCGCCTGCTCCTGCTGATGAAAACAAACTGTCACTGCTGATTGTGGCAAAAGCCAAGATGAATATGGACCTCTGTTACATGGGTTACGACAACAATACCAACAAGTTGGTCAGGCCATTATACAGTGCAGAGGAACACAGCCAATGCTGGCCACGCCACAACCCTGGTTATGATTTTATTGTCGGAGACCCTGAGCAGAGTTCCCTTCCACATAGGAATGACGATTTTCTTGTGGACAGAGAAGTAAACCGGTCGAATGCAGCTGGTAGCTTATCACCCACAGACATGTTCGAAGCTCTATCTGAGCTTGAAAGCTCATCTTCAGTTGAGGAAATATTTGGTAATGAATATAGCACATTTGTCAATGAAGGAGCTCCTTGCCCATCAGTTGGCGTATACAGTTGTAAAGGCGAAAATGTAACCTTACCGTGGCGCACATACGTTGACGAGAACGGTAGACAAAAACAAAAAAGAAGATGCATTTTTTGGGAACCATTAATGCAATATGATCTCTCCATCACTGCAGAAGAAAGCTACGAACAACCTAAAGATGATGATAGCGTGTTATTATTACTGGGTCTGGGAAGGCCTTGGGCGAAACATGGCCAGAATGAAGAAGAAAAACGATGCTACATCTTTGTGATAGGGATGATCACAAAGCCATCTGATTTAAAAACGCTAGGTTGATGGACTTGCAGCTAATCTTTATTGCGTTCGTGGAACGAGACTTGATTATCTACTAATCAATGAACAGAACTTTTTTCGTTCAGTGACCACAATTCTGACACAGGCATAGTTAGCATCAGCTAAGCTTTTGCTGTCAAAATTAGATTTTGCATGCATTTTACCCACTTTGTAATATAACTCCCGCTCTATAAAATTGAGCGTTTTAATGTTTTTTAGCAACCAACCCCATAAGCCTATGAACTTTAATCGTTTTTATGTCTATTTAAACAAAGATTATCAAATTATGTATCATAAACGATTAATACTAGACCCTTGGTACGACTATAGGTCCAAAGTCTTCTCTGACAACGATGACATACTCACCCTTAAGACAAGACTACGTACATAGATAACTCCCAAGTATTCTATATTACATGGTTACTACGGTTAAGTTGGTTGGTGAAAGCTAGAGCCGGTCTTGTGTGTACCATTTATACTGAGTGGGACTGGCATATATAAGGTACAATGTAAAGAGCACATTTATATAAAATTTATACAAAAATTTGTATGCTCCCTTTTTAAAAAAACTGCCTCCGATCTGGGATGAGAACAGTTTGATTATAAAACTGTTAGGATCTGGAACTGCTTGGACCTCACTTTTAAACTGCATGTCCTAATTTTAATTTTGATCTTCAAATTATTGATCTACATGTTTTTATTCTTTTTATTTTGTATTCTGTACATAAGAATCTAGTTTATACTTATTTATGACTAGTTTTGTATTGATCTGTGAACCCCTTTCGGGGAAAGTAACAATTATAATAAAAAAAATGTGTGTGCACAGAAATTCATAAATGTCTAGTGTACATGCGTACATGTAGTCTGCCTATTTCAGTCGTGAGCTACACATGGTCACACTTTCCGAAAACTTACTCAAAAACCCAAAAAACTTGTGATTATTCGCATGATTTTAAGGTAGCCGAAGCAAACAAGGTGACGTATAAAAGAAGGAATCTGTATAAACGTATTTATTTATTAACAGTTAATACAAATTCAGTACAGACAGACTTGAAAGAGCAGATGCACATGCGGCAAAAAGTGAAACACGGAATAGCGAGGTTTTTTCAAACCGTTTTACAACTTATTTACATCATTATATACAAAGCAGCCAATCCCGAGAGCAAATCAGTGATGGCTACTATAGAACATTATATCTTTCAAAGGCTCTGCGAATTTCAACTGCATTTATCACCGAGGCTAATCCCTGCCAATGCAAAGCCTGTTTTGCTTTTAATCCCTGCAAGACTGACATCGGAGAACACAACCAAACTTTTCACTAAAACTATTTATGTGGTGTCTTTGATTGGTTGATGATCGGTTATATGAATATTCGCGCACAAAGTAGCAACCATTCTTGGACATTACATGTACAGATCCCCACATTAATGCGTCAGCAGTATGGAATTCTCTTAGGCGTCTTTCCTTGTGGGTGATAAATATGAAGCGAAGAGTTTTCTGTTAAACAGGGCTACTCAATGTTTTCACATTTGTTGAACATCGGACCGCCAGTTTTTTTCACGTAGTCATTGTGTTAACACGACCCAACATGTAGGCCTGACAACAGCCTACCATCCATTTTGCAGGTAAAATTCATTTTACCGCTGTGTCTTTTCTACTGCAGACATATGTATCTCTTGACAATAGACTTAGCTACAGAACCGACTTTATTGCAGCGACTATAGTCCAGTCATGATGGTTTGAGCTTGAAGACTGCGCTCTTGAGTGCTTAGCGTCGACGCAGCAGCCAGTAATTCGCCACACCTTCAGACAAAAAAAAAAAAAAAACAAAACAATTTATAATGTACCGTGATAATGTATGGTATATGTTTTAAGGTAGGGAAGGGGCTGTGTCGATTTTTCGATGCTTTGTGTAAAAAGCGTAGCTCGCGGTTTTTTAGTACTGACGGCGTCCGGCAAGCCCGCGAAAACTTTCGCCTCATTCTTCGCCATTTGCCTAACGCGCGCTGACGAAAGCGCCAGCTACACAGGCTACTGGGCATGACTATCGCAAACTGGATTCACTACAGACTTCAATTTTTTGCATAACTTATTAAACACATGAAAGAACATCGCAGTTATGTACGCAACAGTTGTGTACTTAACTGCTATGATCTTTTACGTGTTAAGTCTGCCTCCTGCAGTTCAACTATTTGGAATTTTAACCATTATGTTCACTTTGTTACCGAATTACCATTAGCAGTTTAAAGGCCCATATTTACCCTAGACGCATTGCGCGCCAAGGAACAGTTTTCATATTTGAAAATTGTACCCTGCCATTTTATGTGAGAGCGAGTTGAGTTGCATTAATCTTCTTCCATTTTTTTTTTTTTTTTAAGCTAAGTAGTTAACATGCTTTTCGGTTAAAGTGATTAGTAGTTCTCCAGATAGTTTAACGTTGCTGACTGTATTCTACATGCATTCTGTTTCTGATTCTGTTAGGTTAAGCTTGTAAACGTTTTCTTCGACCATCGTGGCCCACCCTTCTCCCTACAGTCACTACAGTCAACTCTCTCTTAACGAGCACCTCTATAAGGCAGACACCTCTGTAAAACGGACACCTCTATAAGGCAGACACCTCTGTAAAACGGACACCTGATGTTGGTCCCGTCCCTGCTCGTTTTTCTCTGTAAGACGGTGTCCGTCTTACAGAGAGTCGACTGTATTGCCAAAAATGTGTAGAAATAATTTAAACCGTGATCTTCCACCAGAAGTCGCCCACAGAATTAGACGCGAGTTCCCAATAACAACATTTAAATCTTACCTGTTTTGTTCTTGAATTTCTGATTCAACAGTTTTGGACAAGCCCTCCATTTCTTTGGCAAACGAATCGATCTGAGTGAAAGTGGAAGGAAACAATTATACACTCCATTAGTCAATTGCACTACAGTTTTTGCCTTCAAGAAAAAAACGAAACAAGCGTTTGTTATTTAGATCCCTAGAAACAATCAACTTTCCTCTTTTTCCAAATAAAACAATCACGGAATATCTCGTACGGTCCACGCCGCATGGTGTCCAATGGCGGAAAATAAAAGTACTGAAAAACCTGGCTGTTTTTTTAAAAAAAAATTGCAACCACCACTTATGTATCTTTTCAAACCAGGAACTAATTACTAACACTGATTGAAATAGGTATTTATAAACCCTACTTAGGGCTTACCTTCTGTTGTTTTTGTTTGGTAAGACCGTCAATTTCGCCAAGTAATCGTTCGCTTTCATCCAGCACAGCAAATAGCTCATCTAGGGTGTATGAGTACGCAAAATGAAAATGTTACTAAAAGGTGAGTGACAAGGTTTACGTAAGTGTAAGATAACAATTTCAAATCCGCTTGACATGTTTGTTTGATAAACTAGAGCACGTTATACCGATAAAACAAACAAATCAACAAACAAACAAACAAAGTAAGCACGCCCGGCCAATAACAACGCATACAAATCATTAAACTGAGTCTCAGCCGCGAGAAAACGAAAATAACCTTAGTTTTCCCCCGATTTGGTTGGAAAAAAAACCCTATTTTGCTGCGATTGGTTTCGGCAAGTTGAACTAAGTTTTGAGTGGGCGGAGGCCTAATGGTTAGTACGCTGAACTCCAGATCGAGCGGTTCGGGTACGAGCCCTAGACGAGGTAGCTTCCCACGCAGTCGGTTTTCGGGGCGATCGTGTTTGTTAGAGGGAATGAAACACGATCGCCCCTAAGAACGACTGCGTGGGGGACTATGGACGCGGTCATTGTGTTGTGTTCTTGGGCAAAACACTTTATTCTCACAAGTCGTCTCTCCACCGAGCTGTTTAAATGCTGATTAAGGCTATTCACGGGATAAATCACTATCCAGTAGATAGCGTAATATACTTCGTCAACACTTATCCACTTGGCACTGGATAGCGATTTATCAAGTGGATAGCGGACTAGCATCCCATCCAGGAGGGGGGGGGGGGGGGGGGGGGGGGGGGGGGGGGGTGGGGGGGGGGGGGGGGGGTTTGAAATACTCCTTGTAGCTTAATCTTATGGACCCGAAGATAAGTGCGGGCCGATCAACCGTACATTGACACTCGAGATTGAAGGGGCATTTTTAATGTGACTTAATGTGGTCAACTTCTTTACAAAGAACACTTGGCGAAACAAAACGTAACATCATCATCATCATTACATCGGCGAAACAAAACGTAATTTCACAGTGCGGAAAGCAGAGCACGAGAATAAGACCCATAACTTAGAGCCAGCCCGCCACCTCGCAAAAAATCCAAATCAGAAATACACATGGAACATCGCTTTCACGAAAAAATCAACTTTTCGACGCAAAATAATGGAAGGCCTGTTGATTGCTTGCGAGAAACCAACTTTGAATAAACAGGTGCATTGTTTTATCGCCAAACTGTTCCCCTCGGGAATTACATAACAACACAAAACCAAGCTGAATGTAAATGTTCATTTAACACTGATGATGACCTTCGAGTCGAAAACGTTTTGTTTTTAAGAACTTTATAACTTTTATCTCTTTTTAGCCTTTTTAAAATTAAGAATACTTGGGTTATAAACATTTGGTGTCACTAATAGCGAGAGCTCTTTTTTTTTTTTTTTTTTTTTTTTAATTTATTTATTGACACACAAAGAACACTACTTACTTAACAAATACATACACTACCTACGATGCTAATTACAAGACATTACTTATTACATTATTTAATATACATTTTCTTTTTAAATAATAATATCGCAATAACACGCCTTACAATACCTACTATAACAAATAGCGCTCTTACAAAAAATATTACATTATATTACTATTACATTTTAAAGTTACAATCTATTTACAAAGTTCAATTTTTTACTACTAACTCTAATACTCACTGTATGTATTTTATTTTACTATGAAACGAAAAATAAATAAATAAATAAATAAATAAATAAATAAATAAATAAATAAATAAATAGATTGTGGCACAACCTCTGGGCAGGGGGCGGGGTAACTTGGGGGAACTCAGGCACAAAGTGTTGTCCATTTTGCTTTGAATTTCGTCAAACTATTATTTTTAACAGCGATTGTGCGTTCATAGAGAATCTTTTGATTGAGTAAGAGAAGGAAGATGTCTAGATTCGGATATGCTGAATTCAACCAGGACAGAAAAATGTGATACTTGGCGATGATGAGGAAATGATTCAGGGCATAAAAATTACTTAAATCTGGTTTATAACCGTAAAAAATATCTGTGTCAATTAAGGTGATATTTTCTGAACGTTTTTCATTCCACCATGCAATAACTTTTTTCCAGAATAATTGTACCGTCGGACACTCATACAGCAAATGAGGTAAAGTTTCGTATGAAGAGCTACAACGATCACAACTGGCAGAACTTTTCAATTTCATTTTGTAAAGTCTATTATTAGTGGGTAGAATGTTATGTATGACCTTGTATTGGAAACATCTGAGTTTATTTTCTATTGTAACTTTGATTGGCAATTCATAAATGGCTTTAGCAGGAAGACGTTTTTCTATAAGCTTAGTTTCTATGTTTGGAGCTTTAAACACTTTCATAACAAGCAGTTCGCGAGCAGATTTGGCGGTGACATTCGCAAGAGGAAGCTCATTACTGTCAACATCGGTAAGCATTCGTTCGGAATTTAAAATTGATTTTTTCCATTCTTCAGGGATCGCGGTGAGAAGGCCATAATACGTTAAGAAGTTTACCGTCATACCATATCTATGTTGAAACTCAGACCAGGATAAAAACGTTCTGTTCTCATTTACCAGATGACCGATTTTAATAACTCCTTTTCTATGCCAAGATGGATAGAAGACTGATTTACCATCTATTTAAATATAGCGGTTATTCCAAATAATTTCGTTTTCATATTCCTTAGCAGAAGAAGGGTCTTTAGAATGTAGCTCCTGCCAGACATTCAATACTTCCTTGTAAAAGGACGGTACATACGAGACGAAATTAAGGTCAGATACATTAAAATTACATTCCAAAAGAAACGAACCACCATATTGGGATGTAGCAGATGAGAAGAGGGAGCACCATTTGTTATCACCAGCTTCATATAAACGTTTAACCCATGCTCCCTTTAAAGATTTGTTCATCATGTTGAAGTCTACCATGTTAAGGCCCCCTTTCTCTATGGGACCAATAAGCGTGTTACGTTTGACCTTATCGGGCTTAAAGTTCCATATGAACTTGAAACAAAATTTGGTGGTGTTGTGAGAACGGAGGTGTTATAAACAAGCTTGGAGATAGCGAGGGTTTTGATGATACAAATTCTTCCCATTAAAGTTAAGCCTCTAGTCGTCCATTGGTTTAAAATTTTCTTTAGCGCAACAAGTTTTTCCTCGAAATTAATTTTGTAACTAACAGACTGATCATATGCGAAGGCCACACCTAGCGCGATTACATATTTTTCAGGCCACGAAATATTAAATTTAGAACGTTGACCCAAGTTGCATTTAAGACTGCCCAGCCACATACCCTCCGTTTTAGAAGTATTTATTTTTAAACCTGAACAGCCTCCAAAATCATTTAAAAGATTAAACAAGTGATTAGCTGAGCGATCATCTTTTATAAAGGCTGTGATATCATCCGCGTACATACTTAATTTTAATTCGGTGTCGTTTATTTTCAAACCACTGATATTTTCATTATTCCTAATCGCTTGGCCAAGTACCTCAATTGCCAGGACAAATAAGAGCCCCGATAAGGGGCATCCTTGTCGGACTCCTCTTTGAAGCTGGAAGAAATCGGACGCAAATCCGTTATTTATCACACAGCTGGTGATATTGGAATAGAAGGTGTGGATCCATTTTTGGAAAATTGGCCCAAAGTTAATTAATTCAAGGACTTTAAACAGGTACTTCCACTCTAGGGAATCAAATGCTTTTTCAAAATCTATGAAAAGTAACATGCCAGGTAGTTGTTTTTTCTCATAAAACTCAATTACATCAGATATTAGCCGAATATTTTCTCCTATAAAGCGGTTTTTAACGTACCCTGTTTGATCATTATTTATCAACGTTGGTAAGACTTTCTCTAATCGTTTTGCAATACATTTCGTTGCTATTTTGTAGTCAATATTCAACAACGTGATTGGCCGCCAATTTTTGAGAAGGAGGGTGTCTTTATTCTTTTTAGGTAACAGAGAAATCACACCTCTCCTTTGCGAGATCGACATTTCACCTCTATGATAGGCTTCATTTAAACAGTCTATTAAAGGAGTTACCACGGAATCCCAGAAGCATAAGTAAAATTCTGTAGTCAGTCCATCTGAACCTGGGGTTTTGTTTTTCTCAAACGTTTTAAGAGCGGCTAAACATTCTTCTTCAGTGATAAGGCCCTCGCAGGATTTTTGCTGCTCGCTATCAAGTCTCTGTACATTGTCAAGATTTAAGAATGACGGGGCTGAAGCATCAAATGTGTTATCTGTTATTTGTGAGGCATATAAAGCTTTATAAAAAGTTTCCATCTCACACAAGATCCTGTTCGGTTCCTCAACATACTCGTTTTGATCGGTTTTCAATTTAACAATATGCTTCCTTTCATGCGAGCGCTTCTCTAGATTCATGAAATATTTCGTGTTTCTTTCGCCATGTTCGTACCACCGTGCTCTGCTTCTTTTAATCGCGCCTTTTGTTTTATGTTCAGCGATTGATTTATGTAGATAATTCTTTAAAAAGCATAGTGTCTGTTGAAGAACACGTCGAACACAACAAATAACAAAACAAACGCATATTTATAACAAAACAGCTGTCGTACCATGATTATCAGGTATAAACACTCCATTAACTGACATGTGATGCCTGGTAGTGTCCAAAGCAGCAGCTAGCTTGCTATACTCCAATATCAACTTCAACATATGAGATCCAATTGGCTTTAGTCCTGACATCTGAAAATTATCAATTAAACATAAATCGCCACATTACGTGAGAGACATTGTCGCCTCACAGTAAGAGCTAGTCATTTGAATTGATACACGCATAAATAGCTTTGACACAAAATAAACTCCAAGATTTGTACGGACGTTACGTTTTGCGTGAAGGTCGAGTTTTGAGCGGAAGTTAAGTCTTGTGTCGAGGCAGAGTATTGAGTGGACGTTAAGTTTTGTGTGGATGTCGAGTGTTGTGTAATAACTCCGAGTTTTGTGTAGACGTCAACTTTTAAGGCGGACATTAAAGCTTTGTGTGGAGGTAGAATTTTAAAAGGAAGTAAAGTTTTGTGTGAAGGCTGAGTTTTGAGTGCACGTTAGGTTGTGTCGTCGTCCAGTTTGTGAGAACGTCGAGTTTTTTGTGGAAGACGAGACTTGTGTGGACATCGAGTATTGTGTGGACGGCAAACTGCTGTGTAGACGTCGAGCTTTGAGCTGTTTGAGTGGATGCTGAGTTTTGTGTGGTGGTCAAGTATGGTGAGAAGCCCAGCGCCCTTAAATATTATTGATTATATTTGCTTTTGTAAACGTCTACGCAATTTTTTTTTTCAATTTTTTGTGAGTAGTGTACTGTACTGCCTCGTTTTTGTGTAAATGCATTAAAAAGGATTGTGAGAACGTCGAGTTTTGTGTGGACGTTGAGTTGAGTGGAAGTCGAGTGAGTGAGTGTTGTGGACGTTCAGTTTTTAATTGATGTAGAGTCAAGATAGACATAGACATAGACATAGACATAGACATAGACATAGACATAGTTTATTTAACCACGAAGAGCTCAGGAGCCGTAGCTCGTTAAAACGCTCTCGTGAAATAAAAAACGTCTAAAAATTACAAATAAAAGACGGTTAAAAGGTAAAAAGTGTATATGTACAAAATTGTGATTATGATATGCGTGCATAAAACGAAAAACTTACTTGAAGCTGAATCTGTCTATCTAGTTCAGCAATTTTTGTTTTCATTTTCAGTTGTAACTCTAGATTGGCCACTTCTCTTTGCAATTTCTCTTTCTCTTGCCATACAGAGTAGATCTGACTCTAATAATAACAATAAAAAGAACAATTATAAGAACAATGATAATAACGTAAGAAACAGTTTTTTCTCTAGCGAACTTAACTTACTTCAAATTAGTTGTTGGACATGTCCCTAAATGACAGTTTGTTAAGCGTGTATGTTCTTTATTTTTAAACAAAAAAATGAGAACAATTCGATTAAAGATAAAATGAAAACAAATTAGCTAGATATTACCTGGGCATCCTTCTCTTTTTGACCAAACGAATGTTTTAGCTGCAATAAAAAAAAAAAAAAAGAAAAAGTAAGGCCTGGAATTTCTTGCTAAGTGAACAACAAAACAGATTACGTGAGTCACTAACGTAACAATAAAAAACAAAACAGAGTGCGCGAGTCTCTAACGTAACAATCAAACCCAAAACAGAGTGCGCGAGTCTCTAACGTAACAATCAAACATAAAATAGAGTGCGCGAGTCACTAACGTAACATTATTATATGGCTACAATAGTACGCGCGCTCTGATTGGCTACTGAGTGGGCATTATTTTCTTGTATTGACCGGGCATTATGGAAATTTTCCTCGGCTAGACGGTTTTTTGAGTTGAGAGTAAAACCTACTAGCGAGGGGGCAAAAACAACAAAAAATGCCGACAAAATATAACGAGAGTCACTAACGTAACAGTCAAACACAAAACAGAGTGCGTGAGTCACTAACATAACAATCAAACACAAAACAGAGTGCGTGAGTCACTTACATAACAGTCAAACACAAAACAGGGTGCGTGAGTCACTAACGCAACAGTCAAACAAAAAACAGAGTGCGCGAGTCACTAACGTAACAGTCAAACACAAAACAGAGTGCGCGAGTCACTAACGTAACAGTCAAACACAAAACAGAGTGCGTGAGTCACCAACGTAACAGTCAAACACAAAACAGAGTGCGCGAGTCACCAACGTAACAGTCAAACACAAAACAGAGTGCGTGAGTCACCAACGTAACAGTCAAACACAAAACAGAGTGCGTGAGTCACTAACGTAACAGTCAAACACAAAACAGAGTGCGAGTCACTAACGTAACAGTCAAACACAAAACAGAGTGCGCGAGTCACTTACGTAACAGTCAAACACAAAACAGAGTGAAATTTCGTGTGGCTGTGTAGCGCATATAGTTAGTTCATAGGAATGTTAAAATGTAAATGTTAAATGTGCCGATGATTGAAAGTTTTTCCCAGACGTTTCGGCGCTACTGCCCCTTCTTCAGTGGAAAATGTAACGCCAATTAACGGAAAAAAGCACGTGCGCGTGATCAATGTTTGAAATTAAAAATAACAAATTAAACGTACGCCACGGGCGCGCTTGCTTGTTAGAGTGAACATAACAGATTAAATAAAGCCAAAGTCCACATTCAAGCCACGAGGTCGCAGAGTCTTGTAGCGGAAAATAAGCTTTGCCTCAAGCCGTTTTTTTTCCATGGTATCAGTTAGTCCGGCACAGAGCACTGACACAAGCATGTCGTTCGTGCTATGTCCTGGCAGATTAAAATGTTCAGCCACTGGAGTATCGCTTTGTGTGGTGATGGATCTTAAGTGTTCTCTAAACCTATCAGCCAGTCGTCGGCCAGTTTCCCCGATGTAGCATTTGGCGCACGCGCGGCATTGGATTATATATACAGCATGCGTTGTGGTGCAGGTGTATCTTTGATGGACATGGATTGATCCGCCAGGTGCGTTAATCACCGGAGTAGCATTGGTGTAGTCGCAGGTCTTGCAACGGGGTCTCGCACAGAGGGATGTTCCGAAATCCGCGCGGGCACCATTCGTTTCGTTTCCTAACGTGCTTTGAACCAAGGCATCGCGTAAGTTCGAGTCACGGCGATATGCACATAGAATTCGCACAGGCTGGAATATTTCACCTGTTTGAGGGTCGTCTTTCAGCAAGTCCAGATTCTTTGTCATGATTTTCTTGACTCGTGCATTCGAGGGGTGGTACGTGAGTACAAGCGGGATTGTTGGTTGCTGAGGTGCCTTTTGTGTTGGTGTCTCTTGTAGCAAATCCTCTCGAGAGATGGATGCAATTTGATTCAAGGCATGGTTGACAACATGTGGTGGATACTTGCGATCCAAGAAATAACTGACCATCTCCTTGCTCCTCTCATTGAAGTCGTCGGCTTCACTGCAAATGCGCTTCAACCTGAGCAGCTGACTAAAAGGGATGGATTGTTTGCAGCGGACCGGGTGAGAGAAGAAATAATTCAAATGATGAGTGGGTGTCAGTTTCTTTGTAATGGATGGTTGTTGTCAGTCAATGCCCGGAAGGTTTGATGCAAAGGTCTGAGAACGACACTGCTTCTTCGGAAATGGACCACGTGAATTTCAAATTCGGATGAAAACTGCTCACAAACGATGTGAAATCTTCAATTTCTCTCTTTCTGCATGCTGCTGCTCCCATGATGTCGTCAATGTACCTTTTGAATAGGTCTGGTGTCCTGCCCGGATACTGTTCAAAGATTTGTTCCTCTATATGACCCATAAACAAACAGGCGTAGTTTGGACCAAATCTACTGCCCATAGCCACGCCTCCAACCTGTTCGTCATAGTTGCCATTGAATGTAAAAGTGTTCAGGGTCAATACAAGTTCAGCTAGGCGCAGTAGAGTATGCGTGGGCGGTTGAAGGACAGAACGCTTGTCCAAGAAGTGTTCAAGAGCAAGGAGACCATCCTTGTTGGGTATCACGGTATAGAGTGATTTTACATCCATTTTGAACACGTAGTTGGTGAGTTCCGGGAAACGAAATGACTCGGCAATTTGAAGCATGAAACATGTTAACAGGTTAACACGATGTTAACATGTTACCATGTTAACACGATGTTACCCTGTAAACATGTTAACACAATGTTAACATGTGACCATGTTAACAGGTTAACCATGTTAACATGTAAACATGGAAGCATGTTAACACGATGTTAACATGTTACCATCGTGTTAACATGTTAACATTGTCCAACATTGTCCATGTTAACATTGTGTTAACATGTTTACAGGTTAACATCGTGTTAACATGTTACCATGTTAACATCGTGTTAACCTGTGACCATGTTAACAGGTTAACCATGTTAACATGACATCGATGTTAACATGGTTAACCTGTTAACATGGTCACAGGTTAACACGATGTTAACATGGTAACATGTTAATATCGTGTTAACCTGTAAACATGTTAACACGATGTTAACATGTTAACATGATGTTAACATGTTAACATGTTAACATCGTGTTAATATGTTACCAGGTTAACATGTTAACATCATGTTAACATGATGTTAACAGCATGTTAACATCATGTTAACATGTTAACATGATGTTAACATGTTAACACGATGTTAACATGTTAACATGGTGTTAACATGTTACCATGTTAACATGTTACCATGTTAACATCGTGTTAACCTGTGACCATGTTAACAGGTTAACCATGTTAACATGACATCGATGTTAACATGGTTAACCTGTTAACATGGTCACAGGTTAACACGATGTTAACATGGTAACATGTTAATATCGTGTTAACCTGTAAACATGTTAACACGATGTTAACATGTTAACATGATGTTAACCTGGTAACATGTTAACCCATGTTAACACGATGTTAACATGTTAACATCGTGTTAACATGTTAACATGTTTACATGTTAACATCGTGTTAACATGGGTTAACATGTTACCAGGTTAACATGTTAACACGATGTTAACATGTTAACATGTTAACATCGTGTTAACATGTTACCAGGTTAACATGTTAACATCATGTTAACATCATGTTAACATCATGTTAACATCATGTTAACATGATGTTAACATGTTAACCTGGTAACATGTTAACACGATGTTAACATGTTAACATGTTAACACCATGTTAACATGTTAACACGATGTTAACCTGGTAACATGTTAACAGAAAAATTTACCGTGGCATTTTCAAAATAATCGCATTTTATTAAAAACGAAGGCTTCCAAAAATCGCTTATAACTTTAACAAATCGCGTTTGATCGCCATAAAATTTATCATTTTATATAATTTAAGCATTATTTTTTCAGATTCTCAAAAATCTAAGCAATCGCTTCACGTTTTGCCGTTTTAAAACGCGCTTAAAAAAGGGA
This sequence comes from Oculina patagonica, assembly GCF_052425735.1. Lineage (NCBI taxonomy): Eukaryota > Metazoa > Cnidaria > Anthozoa > Scleractinia > Oculinidae > Oculina > Oculina patagonica. The sequence goes on from NC_135759.1 coordinate 21,725,186, forward strand.
ACTGTCAGCCTCATAAATACCCGCGGGCCACCTTAACATGGTCACAGGTAAACACAATGATATGATATTTTATGGACTGTGAATTTAACATCTAACGATGATATGATATTTTATGGACTGTGAATTTAACATCTAACGATGCCAAACCTCAACGGATTCGAAAAGAACTTGTATAGAGATTTGAACAGAGAACTGTCCGTGTACCGAGATCAACCAAGCAGAACAATCGGCTTACAACTTGCCGACAAAACATTCGCAAAGACCCGGTTCACAAGTCACATTGGTTTTCTGAGCAAGTGTCTCCGCCGTAACCTCATTCCCAATGGTTTCCTTTTCGGTTTTCACACGATGGAACTCGAACAAAACCACTCCACAGGATACCGAAATCAAGTAAATGCTATTCTAAGAAAGTCATCGAGTCGTCTAATGCTGGCCACCATACAATCCATGCAGAGACGATGCCAAACATTGACAACAGAAATCAACCGTTTTCGTGATGAACTAAAAGGTGAATGCAGCGCCGAGGAATATCGACGAATCAGTTCAACCATTCATCATCTCAATTCAGACCTGTATAACTTCCTTAAAGCAGGGAAAAGTGAGAAGCTTAACGCTTCATTAGATCCACCCTCGCAGAGTTCCGAGAACGACTTTGACTCCGTACCTGAAGCAACGACATCCAAATTGGTCGTTACTATTCCAGAAGATCTGCAACTTACAGACCCAGAACGATCCGTCCTCAGCAAAGGGCCTTCATACGTACCAGTGAAACCACGGACGGATGAATACGACACTAAGGCAGACTGTGAGCGCTTCTATCGCCGTCTCCGTCTCACGGCACATTTCAAAAACAATCCCTCGGAGCCTGGTAGCAGTAATTCTCAGCCGGTTTCAGTTGATGAGTCTGAAGATAAATCCTTTGAGTCCCTCAAGCCCAAAATCTCAAGCTGGACTCCACCAGCTGGCAGGTTTGCTGCTTTGGATTACTACATAAGCAAATGTCGTCGTGAGGTAAACAGCGTCAACTTTAAAGAAAGACTCAACCGGAAAAATCTAACAACAGAAGAAATTGCCGCCTTCGCATCCCTGCGGCGTCGTGATGACATTGTTATCAAACCGGCCGACAAAGGTGGTGCAGTTGTTGTATGGACACGCTAGCTATATGTACAGGAGGCAGAAAGACATCTCTCCGATGCGAATTTGTACAGACAACTTAGCCATGACCATACCAACGAAAAAACGAAAGAGTTCAGGTGGTGGTTAAGGACGCGATTCAATCTGGTGAACTCCCAGCATCAGCGTCTAACCTTATTATACACCAGCCACGTACATCCAAGTTTTACCTGCTGCCCAAGATCCATAAGCCTGGTAATCCTGGTAGGCCGATCGTATCCGCCTGTAATTGCCCAACGGAACTGATTGCAACTTATTTGGACCGAATTACTACACCTTTGGTTCACAATCTCCCCAGCTTTGTAAAGGACACAAATCACATGCTTCAAATTGCCGAGTCATTTCGTTTCCCGGAACTCACCAACTACGTGTTCACAATGGATGTAAAATCACTCTATACCGTGATACCCAACCAGGATGGTCTCCTTGCTCTTGAACACTTCCTGAACAAGCGTTCTGTCCTTCAACCGCCCACGCATACTCTACTACGGCTAGCTGAACTTGTATTGACCCTGAACACTTTTACATTCAATGGCAACTATTACGAACAGGTTGGAGGCGTGGCTATGGGCAGTAGATTTGGTCCAAACTACGCCTGTTTGTTTATGGGTCATATAGAGGAACAAATCTTTGAACAGTATCCGGGCAGGACGCCAGACCTATTCAAAAGGTACATTGACGACATCATGGGAGCAGCATCATGCAGCAAGAGAGAAATTGAAGATTTCGCATCGTTTGTGAGCAGTTTTCATCCGAATTTGAAATTCACGTGCTCCATTTCCGAAGAAGCAGTGTCGTTCTTAGACCTTTGCATCAAACCTTCCGGGCATCGACTGACAACAACCAGCCATTACAAAGAAACTGACACCCACTCATATTTGAATTATTTATCCTCTCACCCGGTCCGCTGCAAACAATCCATCCCCTTTAGTCAGCTGCTCAGGTTGAAGCGCATTTGCAGTGAAGCCGACGACTTCAATGAGAGGAGCAAGGAGATGGTCAGTTATTTCTTGGATCGCAAGTATCCACCACATGTTGTCAACCATGCCTTGAATCAAATTGCATCCATCTCTCGAGAGGATTTGCTACAAGAGACACCAACACAAAGAGCACCTCAGCAACCAACAATCCCGATTGTACTCACGTACCACCCCTCGAATGCACGAGTAAAGAAAATCATGACAAAGAATCTGGACTTGCTGAAAGACGACCCCGGCTCAAACAGGTGAAATATTCCAGCCTGTGCGAATTCTATGTGCATATCGCCGTGACTCGAACTTACGCGATGCCTTGGTTCGGACATGAATAGTATTGGTTCGGAGCACGTTAGGAAACGAAACGAATGGTGCCCGCGCGGATTTTGGAACATCCCCCTGTGCGAGACCCCGTTGCAAGACCCGCGACTACACCAACGCTACTCCGGTGGTTAACGCACCTGGCGGATCAATCCATGTCCATCAAAGATACACCTGCACCACAACGCATGCTGTATATATAATCCAATGGCGCGCGTGCGCCAAATGCTACATCGGGGAAACTGGCCGACGACTGGCTGATAGGTTTAGAGAACACTGACTTAAGATCCATCACCACACAAAGCGTATGTGGTGATTTTATTGCGGTGGTTTTTTTGTGTTGTGCCGGTTTGGAAAAAAAAGGGTGGGGTTCCTCCTGTTGTTTTTTTTTTTTTTTTTTTTTTTTTCTCCCCCCCCCCCCCCCGGGGTTTTTTTTTTTTTTTTTTTTTTTTTTTCCCCCTTTTTTTTTTTTTTTTTTTTTCGGGGGGGCGCGCCCCCCGTGTTTCTTTTTTTTTTTAAAAAAAGAGGGGGGGAGGCACAAAAAAAAAAAAAAAAAAGAGGGCCCCGCCCACAAACAAAAAAAAAAAAAGAAGTCCAAAAAAAAAAAAAAAAAAAAACAGGGCCAAAAAAAAAAAAAAAAGAAAAAAAAAAAAAACAGAGTGCGCCAGTCACTAACGTAACAGCCAAACACAAAACAGAGTGCGCGAGTCACTAACGTAACTGTCAAACACAAAACAGAGTGCGCGAGTCACTACCGTAACAATCAAACACAAAACAGAGTGCGTGAGTCTCTAACGTAACAATCAAACACAAAACAGAGTGCGCGAGTCACTAACGTAACAGTCAAACACAAAACAGAGTGTGCAAGTCACTAACGTAACTGTCAAACACAAAACAGAGTGCCGGTCACTAACGTAACAGCCAAACACAAAACAGATTGCGCGAGTCACTAACGTAACTGTCAAACACAAAACAGAGTGCGCGAGTCACTAACGTAACACTAAACAAACAAAACAGAGTGCGCGCGTCACTAACGTAACAGTCAAACACAAAACAGAGTGCGCGAGTCACTTACGTAACAGCCAAACACAAAACAGAGTGCGCGAGTCACTAACGTAAAAGTCAAACACAAAACAGAGTGCGCTAGTCACTTACGTAACAGCCAAACACAAAACAGAGTGCGCGAGTCACTAACGTAAAAGTCAAACACAAAACAGAGTGCACGAGTCACTAACGTAACAATCAAACACAAAACAGATTGCGCGAGTCACTAACGTAACAGTCAAACAAAAAACAGAGTGCACGAGTCACTAACGTAACAATCAAACACAAAACAGATTCCGCCACACACACGGGCGGGCGCGAGTCACTAACGTAACAATCAAACACAAAACAGAGTGTACAGGTCACTTAAGTAACAATCAAACAAAGAAAAAACAGAGTGTGCGAGTCACTTATGAACAGGGGTGCTACAAGTTTGAACTTTTAGTTACCCTTGAGTACAGGAAAGCAGCTTGCATGACTCTTGAGTATTGAAGTTCAAGCTGTCGTTGTGATATATCTCCCTCTTCTGTTGATGCCCCAGTATGGCCTACCTGCAAATGCAGAGGATCATTGGTTATAGTGGCTTACCACGGTTTTGAGGGGGTAAATGAGCGCCACTTTTACTAACTCTTTTACCCCGTCAAAACTGTAGTCAGCGACCTTAAAGTAGTTCCAGTCCTGCCTAATCCCCGCGATAAAGGGAGCGTGTGGCTCGATGGTTAGGTGGCTCTAAGTACAGTACACCGCGCTCCGACTAATGTGGGAGACATAGAATTGAGGTGTCTACTAAATCAATAACAAAACAACAGTTTTCATGTGGCTGACAAAGTAATGGACCCTGTCGTGCTTTTGCAGTCTATGAGCCGTGTTTATGCACCTATTGCAACTTGGACTAACCAATAGAACCAACGCTGTTCTTTTTTCAACTGGAAGATAGTGTCCCTAGTGATCATTTACTAAAATTTTGCAGCTTGTGATAATGTACTCTGATAATTGTAATAAGGAGAAAATAGATACTAATCAGCCAAATTCACTCTAATAATAAATGGAATTTCCTCTCTTACTTCAGTTGGCACAGGTGGCTTAGCAGTCACATGAACTGTCTGCAGCACAGCTTGGGATGAACCTTCGAACAAAATCACAGAGAATTGTAAAACAAATGAAAGGATAAATAGCTATGAAATGTAATGTGGTTTGTCATTTTATTTACCCATGTAACACGTTAAAGCCATTAATAACTAGTTATACAATTAGTACCAGTAATCACATGATTTCGAGTGCAATTTGGAATAAATGAGCACGAGTAAATTTTTCAAAGGCTAAAAAAATTTTCCCCCGGGGGGCGCGTTTTTTTTTTTTTTAATTTTTTTTTTTTTAATTAAATTTTTTTTTTTTTTTTTTTTTTTTTTTTTTTTTTTTTTTTTTTTTTTTTTTTTTTTTCTTTTTTTTTTTCCCTTTTTTTTTTTTTTTTTTAGTTATACTTAACAATTATTATTCCATGAGCGCACGTTGGATAGCCAACCAGGTGCAAAGCGTCAAGTTGGCTACAACTATCCCATATCAAGCAAGCGCAAGTGGAATATTTGTTTTCTTAAAAACACCCAAATAATTGCAATATTTGAGCTACCCGACTGTTCTTTCTGAAGCTTAAAAAGGTGAAGCTGTGTCCAAGCCAAGTGGCCAATACAGCCAGAGCTTATTCCAGTTTCCGTAGCATTAAGCGACTAGGAGTATTGTTACTCTCCCTCCTGGATGGGATGCTAGTCCATCGCAGAAATAAATTCGCCGGTACCCATTTATACACCTGGGTGGAGAGAGGCACTGTGAGAGCAAAGTGTCCTGCCCAAGAGCACAATGCAGCACCCCAGCCAGGCCTCAAACCCAGGCCGTTCGACTCGGTGTGGAGCGTGCTAACCATTAGGCCACCACGCCTCATCTTTCTGATGCTGTAAACCAATCAAAACTCAGGATTTGCAATATACAGGGTGTCAAGTGACAAATGGCACTAAGAAAATAGGAAAAAAGGAATAACAATGTCAAAAAATAGAAAAAAAAAAGAAATCCCCCCAAAAAAGAAAAAATAGTAGCCCCGGGGGGGAAAAAGGGGAAAAAAGAAAAAAAAATATACCACGGCTAGTTTTTAATGCATTTAGTGTTGGTGTTTGCATTGGTAGGACCTCCTTGTAAGGTCTCTTTCTGTCCTAAGTTAAAATGATCACTTCTCCTGAAGTCATGTTTTCAGGACATTCACTTCAATTATAGCTGGAAGAATTGGTTATTGAATCAAGTCAACATCCCTATTGCTGATGATTGCATGTTACATTATTTTTATTGCAGGGCTATCTTGAGCGTTACTTATTCAGGTGGCCAATACACAGATAGTACGAAATAAAAACTAAAAATAAATTATTACTTTCTGATTCCTTCTAAAAAAAATTTTTTTTTGCAACATTTTATTTCTGTTTTAAGTTGCAAAAATTCCATATTGCAAAAAAAGAAAGTGGCCTATTTTATTAAGGAAATGTTAAACAATCTCTAATTTTGTGTAACAAGGCCTTAACTTGGATCACAAATCTGTAATGAGTGCAGAGGGCTTACTAGGTAATTGAAACTTTCTCATTTACCCGTACCTGTTGTCTTAACTGCAGTTTTCTTGGACAACGCAGTCTGTGTTTTTTGCTTATCACGAGAAGTCTTCTTTATGGCACCAGTACCTCCACTTCCACTATGATGTGGCTTTGAAGATGTTGCTATTCCCTGGGGTAAGATAGGGGTGGGTGCTCCCATGGGAACAGGGGGTGCAACACCAACCATACCATCAGCTGGAGTAGACGTGACTATGCCTTTTTGTTGAGGTGTGTGACGCATAAAGGGTGTGTATATATCCAGATTCAAAGTGCTGTTGTTAGAGTGTGTTATAAATGATTGATCTTTTGATCTAGTTGGGGCTGAAGTGGAGGCTTTTACTTTCTTCTTTATTGAAGGGGTTGGTACCTCCTGCAAATAACAGAAAGTATAAAATATGGGTGATCATTGGATAATTTTGTTTGCAAACATACTAAAGTAGAGGGTTGAGAAGAGAGAATGAGACCAGGCATTTAGCCTCACTCCTTATTTCTTGGATGCTTTTTAAATCTCTCCCGAAGCCTCTTCCGAGTTCAAATCCAAGATGGCGCTTGCCTGATCAAAATAAGGCACTTGCTGCACAAAAATATGCCTGCATTGCATGCTAAATTGACCGGTCTAACTTACCTTCAATGGGTAATTTAAATTAAAATATTCTGGGATTTTTCACAACGGCACAAAAAAATATAAGGCATATGTACATAATGCTACAGGCATTCCTTCCTACCCTTGCTATTAAAAGGAACAAATTTTTGCAGCTATGACTAAAATTAGTTGAACATGATATTAATCTTTTGCCTGGAACAAAGTTGTCTGGGAGCCTAAAGATTAAAATTTGCACAAATTTTTGCCGAAGCTCTCTTGACTTAATTTGTGCATACACAAAAACTGTTTGTATGTAAGTTTACCTTGTTCACTGTCACCTTTTTACTGGCCTTTGGTTTATTTGCCATGTATCTGGAAGGAACAATGCGAGCTGCAAGAAAAGGACAAAGTAAATTTATTATTTGGAGAAAAAAGGATGTCGACCACTGTAAAGAAGTAAAGGTAAAATATATCCAACCAGTATTTCTTTAAAATACTAATAACTGGTACTCTCAGTTTGAAAATGTAAAAAACAAGATATCTACCAGTGTAATGAGAAATAAAAGTTTTAATTTTAAAAATTTCATTTTTAAACCCATTTCAATAAGTTAAAATACAAAAGAAGTCATAGCCTTGATGGTGTTTGCCAAAACTGTGTATATAAATAAACACCTATCTGTCTCTGGGAGGCGCGGTGGCCTAATGGTTAGTGCGCCGGACTCCGGATCGAGCGGTCCGGGTTCGAGACCTGGCCGGGGTCATTGTGTTGGGTTCTTAGGCAAAACACTTTACTCTCATAGTGCCTCTCTCCACCCAGGTGTATAAATGGGTACCGGCGAATTTACTGCTGGGGGGTAACCCTGCGATGGACTAGCATCCCATCCAGGGAGAGTAGCAATACTCCTAGCCGCTTAATGCTACAGAAACCGGGATAAGCTCCGGCCTGATAAGCCACTTGGCTCGACAGCAGGCTTTACCTTTACCTGTCTCTGTAATGGCAGGGCTTACCAGTTTTTTGTTTCTTCTTCTTTAGTTTCAAATTCTGTTTCTCCTCACCAGGTAATCTGAATATTAGGAAATAAAACTAACAATTATTTTTGGAGTAACTTGTTATTGTTTGTTTGATGTTGGAAACTTTAGCTTACTTCAATATATAATTTGGATGTAAGTTAACATAAAACATTTTTAAGATTATCTAACTTAGGTTTAAAATTCATCAAAAACAAAAACAAATGCCTCCTTTGGTTTTTTAATACTGTTTTTTGTTAGTAGTAAAATTGTGATTGCTTCATGTTGCAAAACCCAGAATAAACTCTTCTACAAAATTCAACATAATTTGCTTGCATTACTTTTGCACAAATTATACTGAACTTATATTGCTTTCTACCAGCAAAGACCACGGCTGTGTTACATATTTATTGCCTGATGTCAACAATTTGATAAAAAAGAAGTTCTTACATGGACTGGTCACCATCTTGTGCTTGTGAATGGGAATCTGAAAACAACAGATTATTACACCATGATGATGATAACATGATTGGCCGTTTTTATACTAGAGACGAGTTACCCGTCTAGACGAGCTTCGGCAAAAATTTTGTTGCTCGTCTGGTTATGCGTCTCTAGTATAAAGACAGGCACAAGACACGTTACGCGTCTAGACGAGCTTCCTTTCGGTATCCGTCTTTCAAGATGCATTTTGAAAAGTAGCTAGACGCGTAACGCGTCTTGTGCTTGTCTTTATACTAGAGACGCATAACCAGTTGAGCAACAAAATTTTTGCTGAAGCCCATCCAGACGGGTAACTCGTCTCTAGTATAAAAACGGCCATTGTTTTCAACCAAGTCTCCTGTTTGATTTATAACAAATGGTGTTAGGATATTGGGCATGTTGCAGTTCAATTTTACCCTAGGTACAATAATTATTGTTGTTTTTTTCTTTGTTTTGGTGTATATTAATATATAGCAATAAATATAAAACAAAGGAAAAAACCAGATTGTACCAAAGCTAATATTGAACCACAACATGTAGGTTAAAATTGTTCAATCTGTGGATTAACGACCTTCTTAATCTTGACCATGTTTGGCAAAATCATAATGCTGCTCTGCAAAATTATTATGCCCCTTAGCAAAATCATTGCCAATTAATTATTTTACAGTATGTGATACCACAAAGCTAAATATTAGGTTTATGAGGTTTGGTGTTGCATGAAAAAAAAAATTACGGTAACTAATCTTGAAGTTTAAGGCTATAACAAAATGATTACATGCTTATTGGCCGTTCCGAGGTTGCGCAGGGAACTGGGGCGAAGTTTCAAATTTCAAGTAATCGATAATCTGACACCACCATATGAAAGATCGCCATGACGTTGGTGATTTGACCAAGTTTGATGCTTTCAGGATGCACAGAAATGAAGTTATGGATCTTGAAACATGGTTAAAAATCCATACAAACGTCTCTAATTGTAAGCCAGCGTCCCCCAAAACCATATAAACTCTTAAAATTTTATCCGTTTTGTGACAGCTGTAAACTCCTGCCAAAGACCCATTATTTGAAAGAAACTAAGTTGAAAATCACTATGTTTGCCCGTTTTAAAGAGTATCACAAAAATCATAAAAAATCTAAGACTTAATATGGTTTTGGGGGACGCTGTCTCAAAATAAGAGACGTTTGTATGGATATTTAACCATGTTTCAAGGCCATAACTTTGTCTGTGTTTATCCTAAAAGCGTCAAATTTGGTAAAATAACCAATCTCACCGAGTTCTTTTATGTGGTGGTGTCAGATTATTGATTACTTGAAATTTAAAACTCGCCCCAGTTCCCTGTGCAACCTCGGAACGGCTAATTAATCACTCTGTGGGAAACACAGGAAAGAGAACAATGTATTTAATCTAGAATGTTTTCAGTAAGGTGAATAAATCCTAAATCATAAATCTCACCTGAAGAGAAGTCAAAAAGTTGCTGCTTTATTTGTGGTGTTGGCAAGTTACTTGACAGTGGTGGGTCATGAGGTCCCTCTTCTCCTAAAAAGCTTTTGAATTCAGCTGCAGACTGCCTGTCTGTTGGTGGTCCATTCTTGCCTCATCAGCCAGACTCTGGTGATCCAATAAGCCCCTTCCATGGGAATGTTCACTTGCCTGAACATCTGATAAAAATGTATTAATTACATAAATATTAAAATATTAATATTACCAAGCATTTCCCAAATACATTCATAAATATTTTTGGTTTCCTGAACTCAAACCAAAAGTCGTTTCCTTTCCCTCAGGCAAACACTGTAATTTTAACCCAGTTAAACAGGTTCAGTGTAGTCCTCTTAATCCTTTAGTAGGAAAAGGAAATTTGGAATAATACATTTAAACATATTTCATATTTATTTATACATTTTAGTGTGCAGTATTGTTGTACTTTATTTGCCATTTGTATTTTGACTGGCCTTATGGGCTTGCCAAAAATACTGCAAGACTAGCTCCTAAAGATATATCATCCTTTTGTTTTACGGGTGATATCATGTTGCTCTTTGCTGTTTTAGAAATTATACATTTTGTTAAAGATGGCAACTAATCAGAACATAATGAAAGTACTACAGTTGAATCCCGATAACTCAAACCTTCAAGGGAAATTAAAAATTTTTCGAGATATCAGGAGTTCGAGTTATAGAGTGTAAAATTGGCAGGAAAAGTAAGTAAGTAAGTAAGTAAGTAAGTAAGTAGGACTTTATTTAAACCACCTGGAGGGGAATCAAAAATGATTCGAGTTAGCGGGAGGTTCAATTACTGAGGGTTCGAGTTATCAGAATTCAAATGTATTTAAGAGGAAATCCGCCAGGACTTCGAGTAGTTATTGGACAAAATTATGTACCAAAACTATTTACACCTGATTGCAAGCTTTTGTGGTACTGCTTCAAATATCTTATCGAAAGAAATCTTTTCTAACAACACCACACATCGAAAACACATTTTGAAGTTCCGCTGAATTCCACTGAATCGCTTAAAAGATGTAAGCTTTTGCCCATAGCTTGTGAACTTTGAATATCATTTTCTCAGACTCTGATAAGAAATTGTTGTACCAGAATAATTTCCACCTTATTGCAAACGTTTTTGTTACTGCTTCAAATATCTTATCGAAAGAAATCTTTTCTAACAACACCACACATCGAAAACACATTTTGAAGTTCCTCTGAATTCCACTGAATCGCTTAAGACGAATTTACAAAATGGCTACACGTGAGATTTTGCCCATACCTTGTAAACTTTGAAATTCATTTTCTCAGACTCTGATAAGAAATTGTTGTTGGTGTTATCACGGATAATTACTTACATCTTTACCTTTTATTAAGGGAAGGAAATAACGCAACAGGATTTAAATTATTCTGGAAAATGATTTTTGTCCAACTTTAATAAATATTACTCGACTTCCTAGTGGATTCCGTCTTAACTAATTACTTATTAAAATATAAAATACAAACATTGTGTTGTTCCAGAAAATATCCATGTATTCCGGGGCTGCAAATAACAGTTGGTCATCGGACATTGGCTGACCAAAATTTGCTAATGTCCGACGAAATCTCAAGTGTGGTCCGGCATAATGATCAGACAAGTGTTTGATTATAATAAAAACCTGTTTGACCACAATTTTGTTTTGTCTGACCAAGTGAAAAAAATTATTTGCAGCCCTGATATTCCCTGCCTCCTTGTGGACGTTCCTTGAACTCCCCCTCTCCACCTTTATGGAAATTCCAGTTTAGTTTCATACTTTCTTTTTAAAAATTCTGGACAGGTTTAATTGTGAAACAGCTCACACCCTAGGAATTGCCAAATGACTTTCTCTGGAATGGATATTTTATGGAACCACTCATTTCATTTAAATAAAAGAGCTCTGCTGCAAACCTGCGCTAAAATGGGATGTTGACAAATCTTTCTTCCCTGCACTGGAGTCTAGCAGATTAACAGTTGGTACACCAGTTACTTTAACTCTTCTTCCTGCTTCTAAATGACCAGTCACATCACTGACATTGTCTGATCTCTGAACAACAACAGAGTTTTCTAAGCTGCTTCTGTCTCTTCCAACACTTCGAGGTGAATGACACACAACTCTGACTGGAGACTTCACAATGCCTGTAATGACTGGGACTTCGGCAAGGTCAGGGCTCTTGTGATGCCCTGAGGCATCTACCAAAAGAACTGGCGAGGTCTGTTCAGATTCTCTTTCCTCCATGTAAGTGGAATCGGGAACATACCTGCAAATTTATAAGTGATCAAAAGTAAAGCAAGTGTTTAGGATCATAACTTGTCTAATAGACTGAACGAGTTTGAGTGACATAATCTCAGCTGTCTGTCAGCTAGGTTCCAGGCTATCCTATCAGGCTCTTTTTTAATGGAACCTCGAAAACCCATTGAGGAGTGATGCTTTGTCCTAATGACTTATCAGAGTCAAGGCGTAACCCATAACACCTGGTATGGCTGAGATCACTCAATGTTACGGGTGTGTAAATTGCTGTTACGTTTACACTTGCATACAGAATAAAGCGTCAATGCGTTCCTTTTGACTTTGGTATGTTAACTGTGACTTTAAATCAATCAGATGGTAGATCAAACTACAGCAGGGATGATAACCATCTTTCATCTGTGGGAGTAATTGGTTTCCCTTGGGACACAAAAATCCTGCCATAAATACAATTCTGGTTGTATGCTTTTCTGATGAGAATTTCAACTTAGCAGAGAGATTAAACCGGCTAAAGACAAATCGCTTGCTTTCTACCATATCCATAGTCCTCAAATTCTATCTACAAATTCTTTTTTTGACAGGAATCACTTTGTTTACAAACTGTATAAAATATCATTTTAACAACTCTCAGAACTTTGCCATGATCAGTCAAATTATTATATTCACTGATGACAAGTGACAAGCTATTGGACGACTGAAACTGAACTGGTGTCGACATGAACAAATATTTTCACTTAGACCGATTAAAAAAGTAAGCTATCGTAGCAAACGCAGTATGGGAAAGCTAAGAAAGGTCAGAAAGATCACATTTAGCCTTCAAAACACATAAGCTTACGTGGTGGAAGAGCTTGCACTTGTAAATCCAATCCCCCCGGGCAAAGCAGACTCTGCAACAAGAACTCCCTGAGCAAGCGATTTCCTGGGGACACAAGGTATGTATTCACGCCAAAATCTAACAGTTCGACAACGAAAGGCACGATAAGAGTTTTAATAGAGGCAATTTATACCTGAGTTGTGGAGGTGGCGTTTGTGAAGGCGCAGGATTGTATAAAGATCGCTTCGAACTCGCCATCTTGGATCAAAACTCGCGCTCATTAGTACCCAGTCCCAAGCTGTATTTACATGTGACGGAAAACGACTGTGCGGGGGTGGGGTGGAGGGCTAGGGGTTGGATACAAGTTTGGGTTCTTCAGAGTATTTCATGCTGTTACTTGATGGTTTTGAAAAAGGTTTTTCTCACACACGCCAACATACTCTTTGGCGCCTGAAGGCCATCGCCTCAAGCAGCAAAGCCACTAGAAAAAAGGGGTTTTTCACGTGGGTCACAACAGAGACTTAACGGACAAACTGGTACTGGAAACCACCCAAGAACAACTTCTAGCACCCAGGGTACAGAAATGTAAAACAACGATAGCACCCTCTCCACCCCCTCTCCACCCCCAATCTTGTAACCTTAAGACAAGTGCTCAGCAACTTCCACTAGCTCTGGGATGTCAAGAAAACAAATATTTTAAATGAAATATAAACCAGAGTATTTGGTTAACAAATTTATTATCATTTGTTTTTTTACCCAGTACAATACAGTCAAACATAATGCAAATAATTTTAGTGTGACTACTCCAACCAGGGCCAACCAAGTCAAATTCTTTACAAATTGGCCAATAGCATTTGATTGTTTAATGATAAAAACGATCACAAATTAATTGCTCCAATGAGTTCATCAGAAATCTATTGTTTAAATCCGAGATTTTAATTTGTCAATTTGCAAATAATTTTGTCGGATGGCCTTGTTTAGAGTAGCCACAGTATAATATATGTTTTCTTAATAACACAAAAATTGGTAAGGGAAGTAAACAATTCCTATAATTATAAACTGGTCTGTCTATCAGACTGTGATGTCGGCACCATCTAAGTCCAAGGAGACTTACATGAATTCTGTAGCAAAACATGACATTATACTATCTCATTTTTATCTGTCAAAGTAGGTATAAAGTCATAAGATGTCTAGTTGCTTACAGCATTACGAAGCTATAACTGGACATAAGCTCAGAACTGTGAATTTCTAGCCCCTGAATTAATTACGAATGAAGAGTTGCTGTCCAGGCTGTTAATTTTCAGTTTGTAGAGAGTAGTACAAGTGATAACTTAGATACACTTATCAAGTGCCCACACCCAGATCTGCTCATAAAAAGCAGTCTGGACTGGAGTAAAGAAGTTGTGTGCAAAAACTTTTTCATTATTTTCAGGAAAAAGGGAGGACAAGGCAAACTGGGCTTATCCCTTAGATATGCCACAAAATTTTCCATTTAGTTACCAAATGTATGGCCTGTGAAGACAGATCAATTTCCGACAACCCGAAATACATCTGTGTTCGCAGGCTAGAAATGTAAGGATTCGCTGCTGTTACATTACGTTCACTTTTTCATGACCTGAATGACATCTTCATCATTCATAACATGATGTATTCCTACACGCTGTGGGCTGTATTTAGTGCTGGTGCCCCAAACCAAGGCATACTTGAACATGTCTGTAAGTGTTCTATGAATAGCATGGCATACATGTTCCACTGTGGCCCCACGTCGAAGAATCAGCCCTCCGTTGAAGTCTGGTGGGTCGCCTCTCTTCTTAGTGTAGATTCTTAGCAGGGCAAGATGTTCCCACAACTGCGCCATCAAATAGTCCAAGTTCAACTCCATCTCACAGCTGACAACAACAGAATCAGGGAGTCGTGCCAGGCGATCAACCTCTTCAATAGAAATGCAATCAATCTTGTTGTAGACATACACACATGGCAGGTAGATTCTGTTGCCGCAGATCACATCAATGAGCTGATCAGCAGTGCAGTCTTCTCGTATGAGCACCTCGGCATTGAAGATCTTGTATTCATGAAGAATCATCATTACAAGCTTCTCATCCAGATGAGTGAGAGAGCATGTGGAGTTGAATGCAACACCTCCTCCTTTCTTCAGCTTGAAGTAAATATTTGGCTTGGAACAGTTCAGGCGGATGCCACAATCTTCCAACTCTTTCTCCAGAAGCCCTTTCTGGATTTCGCCCTTGGCAGCATCTAACATTATCACCACCATATCCGCAGTACGAGCAACGGCAATGACTTGTTTCCCCCTTCCCTTGCCCTGGGAGGCCCCTTCTATAATTCCAGGCAAGTCTAGCAGTTGGATGTTTGCCCCATTGTATTCTATCACACCCGGAATACAAGTCAAAGTGGTGAACTCATACGAAGCACTAGCACTGGTCGTGGATGTCAACTTATTTAACAATGTCGATTTCCCGACCGAAGGGAAACCAATCAATGCCACCCTGGCATCGCCAGATTTCATGACATCGAATCCCTCGCCTTTGCCAGCGCCGGCTGATTTCGGCGGCTCCAAAAGTTGCGACCGGTATTTCGCCAACTTTGCTTTCAGCAACCCCAGATGATATTCCGTCGCCTTGTTTTTCTGAGTTCTTGCGATCTCTTTCTCAATCTCGCTGATTTTGTCTAGGATTCCCATCTTGAAAACCACTTTTATTTGCCCACGTTGCGTTTAACCGGTCTCACGGACAAAATGGCGATTTTCTGAGCCCGCAATATCAGCAGCTAAAGGCAAATTGCACGCGCAAGACTCCCATCAGCACTGCGCAGAAAAGCGCGCGAACCCGCAAATACATTTCACTTCGTGATCTGCTGGCAGATTTCGCTTTGGTTTAGTTGTTTCGCTCAGGTTCAAGTTAATATTTATATACCGTTGTTTTCATTATCTGCAAGCACACTCGTTAAGTTGAAATGGGTGAAGACGGCGCCGGTGGTTCCGATGATTACGACCCAAATGCAGATCCTAAAGCAGATCCCCGCGAAAGACGAAGAATTCGATACGAGTATCGCGAGCTGATCGCCGAAACTCAAAGTAAGCTAAACGACAATTTTATTTAGCTCATTTTGCCTTTCAGTTGCAATGGTATACTTGTCATGCTTTTTTGTTTATTGTGCTTCGGTAAAGTCCCAGTCATTCAACAACTTCAGAAGATCACACTTGACCATAATGGGCTTTTGTAAGCTGACAAGGCTAACGGGGGCTTACGGTATGGCTGTGCAGATTTTCCTTTCATCATTTTGTCCCGATATTTTTTCAACAGAAAACAGACATGATTTTATCAAGCCTGATTCCGACGGATTACACAAGGCTTTGGACAAAGCTGACAATTTATTCAAAGGAGGTAAGAAAGATCGCGGTGATGAAAAACCTTCGGAATTTATAATGACATCAAAACACTGATTCATTGTCGAGGGACATTTCTCCTTGCCCGGGCATGCCCTGTCAGCTATGAATCTCCTTTCCTTTGAGTTGCCTTTTTAAAACTCGCAGCCATAATTGGTATTAAAAGATGCAAAAGGCTTCTGTTGCACTTCTCAAGTGATTGAGTCGTGCTTGTTTGTACTTTGTTCACCTCATAGGAGGGTGACAGACCCCCCTTTAGGTGTCACAAGGAGAGATAATCCATGTGTCCGAAAAGCATATCAACAGAATGAGCTTTTTAATCAAATCAAAACATCAACAACCTTACCTAATCCCTGGCAAAAAGCCATTCAGTTCCCCCTCCAAAAATGAGGTGCTGTGTTTCATATATAACATAGGCAATCAAATGCCCCTAACCATAGAGATGTGATGCTCTAAAAATTTTGTCTAAGAAAAAGAGATCAAATACAGGAGAAAGCTTATGGAGTCACGTAATTGCAGCCTTTTGCCAACAAAAGTGATAGTCTTTCAAAGAGACTTGTTGCAGTTCTGCTATGATTTTGATAACACAGCAAGAACAACAAAAAATAATATGTATAAAGCACAAGGCAACTGGTTAGTTTCCCTTCATCTCCAATGTAGCCAGGAGTAGTTTGGCTGTTCTTGTTTACCGAAGTGTAAGGAATCAATGAATTCAAAACAAAATTGAAAACAAACCATGCGGTATGGACTGGAAATCAGCTTTTAATCCTTCATTTCCAGGAAGTTTTTGTGAACACAGTGTAAGTGGTCCAACTGAAATTTTCAACCTTTGTTTTGCAACGGCAAAATAAGGTCACGTGCCATTTCCTTCATCGGTAACAGATTTATATAATTTAAGTACAGTATTGATGAGTTACATGTAGTCACTACCTCCAACCGGGAACATGGAATATTATTTTTTGTTTTTTGTTTTTACCTCCAGTGCGGTTGACAAGAGAAGCTGTTCTTGACTCTCATTTTCTGGTGCTGGCATCAAATCTTGGCAGTCAACAGGCTCAGCAGTTACAAACTCATTTAGTTACATTTGATCCTGACACCTTTGTGCAGAAGTTGGTAAGTAAACAGACATTCCACATTTAGCATGAAAATGGCCTATTATTATTTTAATACTGCTATAATAATTATTTTGTTCTAGTTCTGATGTCTAGTTCTGATGTTACATCAACTCTATATAAAGGTCACGTAACACATGCAGAGGTGATGAAGTTTCCCAAGGGGATCTTAATTTTTTTTAGGAAATTTGTCAAAAAATTAACGTGAATAAAAGTAGCTGACAACTTCAGTCTTGAAGGATTCTTCGACAAATGTTGCATTACCTTGTAGCGTGACAGCCAATAAACAATATATCATATATGGTAGATAACTTCTCCGAGCGACATGCAAGGTCAAGAGTTGTTTCGTAATTGTTTACACAGACCGACAACACCTCTAGGCCCATTGTATTAATAAAAGTAGAGATGTGGTCTGTCGACTGAATTCCCCCCCAATGCCTCTGACATAAGGTTTGACTGACATCATCACCTAAAAAGACTGACTAGACGCTTGACTACTGGTAGACTAGACAGCCAAAGCTGATCTTATAGGGTGTCTGCTTTATTTATCTTTGTTAGTCTTAGATGAAGGTCATTGTAGCAGAATCCCAAGCAGTTAAATTAATTCCTGTATGGGAAGGAATTACCCTGTTACTTGGCAAAGTATGTCTTGAACAAATTCCCCAACTGATGTAGACAGGCAAATTTGGATATCTAAGCTTTTAGATAGCCTTCTGAATTGAAAGGGGTGTAGACACGGGGTCAGAATTTTCTACTTATTCTACCTTCTCACTTGTCATACCCTTACCTACCGGTACTGTCTGATAGGCTTACTTAAATTGATTAATCAAAAACTGATTCATTAAACATACCGTAAAAACTCGTGTATAAGCCGCACTTTTTTGCCGAAATTTTGGGCTCAAAATCGTAGGTGCGGCTTATCTACGAGACCATTGCATGCAATTTTACAGGGCATCTGACAGGATGCGGTGGTGCGGCCGTGCGGGTCCACATAAATCTGCATAAATCGCTCACACTGCATCCTCCGCATCTTCTGCGCATTTTTGCGCATAAAACTGAAAAATTGCTCCATATAAGCGACAAAGCAGCTCTTTACTATCCTCACAAACAAAAATAACAAGGAGACTAATCATTTTGAAAACGTTTTTCCTCTCAAAACAGCGACAAAAACCATGCTTTTCGTCCGTGAATAATTTTAAACCCTCAGGCGTTCCACGTGTCTTTTGGCGATGGGCCTGGATACTAGTGCCTGGTTACTAAGCTACGAACGCTTTCGCGAACACAGCACAAAATCAGGTGCAAAATTTGATGAAAAAACAGTGATGAACGAAGAAATACCTGTCAATGAATGGCAGAAAAAGATCAAAAATGTTAAAGTTGGCAGAAATGATGTTTATTCTATAAAGTTCTAAAATTCTGGGTAAGACTGAAGTGTTTTCCGTTTATGTGTTTATAGTACTGTCATCCTGCACATCGATCGGAAAGGCTCAAGGAATCAAATTTAGCTTTATTGATTGTTGATACTCATAATCCAGCATTTTTTCACAATCAACTGGGCATTTTTCCGCCAGGTTTTATTTTTTTTCTCAAAATCATGCTTGAAATTTGGGGGTGCGGCTTATCTACGAGTGCGGCTTATACACGAGTTTTTACGGTAATTTTGTCTTTTCCTTCTACTTCCTGCATTCCCAGAATGCCTGCCTTGCACTCCTTTTCCTACCACCTACAATATCCTTTTATGATGGTTTCTTTAAGAATCCTGCCCTCCCTCTACCCCACTTCCACCTTTCCTAAGAATTACAGTGTTATTACAGGAGCTACCCTCCTGCACCCCTCCCCCCTCCCATCACTACTTACTTTACATCATCTTCATACATGTTAACAGATCACTTTCATGGGAGGCAGGAATATTACAGATGCAGCCAGAGGAGATGATGAGGATGAGGAGATGCCTTCAAGAACACGTCAACCACCTCCTCGCCTTGATTGGAAAAAGCTTGGTCGAAAAGCAAGTGTGGCTTTTAAAAGAACACCAAATGTTGATTTCATGTATGTTAAGCCTTATTTTTTATAAGTTCTGTTGGTTGATACTGAATCAGCTCTTATTTCTTATTTTACAGTCAAGTCATTCTTGTCTCATAACCACTCATGTTTAATATTAGAGGAGGACTTATTTCAAATCTTAGTTAGGGCACTTATAAACAAAATAAAATGCATTTTTATAATGCTTTTTTCCTGTTTACTAGCACATGTTCACAAAAAGTGACAACAAGAAGTTGTGATGGTTAAATAACTGTGATAGTGTAAAATTACTCTGTTTTCTTCTTCATGAAATGTCCTGGTCTAAAAAATTGGTAGGGGAAGGGCTTATTGTTACAAAACTTGTTGAACTTCCATAGGGGGGCTTATTAGAGGGCAAGGGGTCTTCTAGAGCTGTTGCAGTAATACACAATTTGTAGTGATTAAGTACCGGTAATCCAAGTATTTGCTAGTAAAGAGAAGTCTAGTTTACATTATATCATTGGTTCTGATAACAAAATACTTAATGACTTCTGTTGATATGTGGGAACAAGAGTAATTGAAAATCCAAAGGTATAAATTCACCATGCAGGTGACAAAACAACAACAACAATAATCCAATGGTTGGCCATTGGCTGTAGAGTACTCATGAATTTTGATTGTTTTCTCACATGTGATGGAATGGTTAACTGACTGGTCATAAACAGCTTTGTACATCAATGAAGAGCCTGCACGTCAATTAGCAGTGTTGTTCCAGTAGAAAACCTACCAGTATCGCTTAACAAAAGATTAAATTGCGTAATTAAACAAATAGTTTCCAATCAACCTTTTGGAATCACCACAGCTTATCATTCAATGACCTTCTAAATAAAGTGCAGATGGTGGCATGATAAGCTGCACTCCTGATTTTCAACCCAAATTTTGTCACAGCAAGAACGTGCAGGCTATGCATTCCTTTACCAATAATATGATATTTCTTATTATAAAGTTGCCAGTTAAAATGCTTGTCACTGTCTGGTGAAGCACAACTGAGGTTCAGTGATTGAGCAGTCACAGATTGTCGATTTTATCTTAAATGTATCTTAGGTTTGGTCCTTTATCTATGGAACCTCCACGCCGTACAACGAAACCCAAGTCACCAAGAGATCCAAACAGACCAGATCCTTCTCAGCTAGTTAAACCCAAACAGGTGAAAATGAAATTGAGTTATTGTTATTCTTACCGGCATGTTCAATTTTTAGTGCACAAACAAATTGAAAACAACATGTAAAAATTTGCCGAGAACAAAAAATGATAAACAGTTAGATTATTCACTCCAATTTCAATGAGGTAAAAGTTGAGGCTGCAGTCCAAATCAACTATCACCTCATAGAAAGAGGGAATAATCTAATTTTTTAAGTATAAATCTTGCTAAAAGTATAATTGTGACCCTATTTGGGAAAAGCAGGCTTAACGAAAATAGCGTTGTGCCGTTTTTCCGTTGGAAATGCATTTTCAACGCGTTGCAAATGCATTTTCAACGCGTTGAAAATGCGTTGAAGAACATTTTCAATGCATTGAAAACGCGTTGAAGAACACTTTTAATGCATTGAATATGCGTTGAAGAAAATCGTTTTGAAATGTTTCTCAGCGAAAACGAAATGCGTTGCAAAATCAATTTAATATATTTTCAAAATATTTTTAACGTGTTTTGAAACATTCGAAAACGAAATCACCGAGAATCATTCACGGGACTATTCCCGGGGGACTGTTGTGCCAGTTTTCAAAATTCTCTACAGCGTATTATAAAGCCACTTGCATCATTAATTTCGCTTTGAATTTGGAGAAGAAACTCCTCAAATACACGGACTATTCTTGTAATTTTGCGAAACGCTATAAATGTATAATAAACTTCGAAGCGGCGTTGAATGAAATCATGCTGCATGTCTGAGTTTCAAATGACATTCGATCTCTTCCATAATCGCATGCACGCAACAAGTTCTGAAGATAAATATATTTTATTCGGCGACCACAACTCTCTGTTACTGTTGCCGATTAAACCCGTCTGCTGTTAAGTTATCAATAAAAGCTTCGCTTCGCTAGCCGTTGCAATAAAACAGCATAAAAATAAAAGGCGAAAACTTAATTTTTTTTAGCGACGGGTAAACAGTCATGCGGCGCTACATTATTGTCTGCTGTGTCTGCTTCGTATAAACAAGAGAGGATAAAATTATTTTTCAGATTTTTCTGAGCCACTTGCATCATTAATTTCGCTTTGAATTTCGAGAAGAAACTCATCAAATGCACGGACTTTTCCTGTAATTTTGCAAAACGCTATAAATGCAAAATAAACTTCGAAGCGGCGTCGAATGGAATCATGCTGCATGTCTGAGTTTCAAATGACATTCGATCTCTTCCATAATCGCATGCACGCAACAAGTTCTGAAGATAAATATATTTTATTCGGCGACCACAACTCTCCATTACTGGTGCCGATTAAACCCGTCTGCTGTTAAGTTATCAATAAAAGCTTCGCTTCGCTGGCCGTTGCAATAAAACAGCATAAAAATAAAAGGCGCAAACTTTAATTTTTTTAGCGACGGGTAAACAGTCATGCGGCGCTACATTGTCTGCCGTGTCTGCCTCGTATAAATTCTTTTTCAGATTTTTCTGAAAAGATTTGTAAACCGTTCAGTTTCATCCAGTTTACAAACGCAGAAAACTTTAAACAGAAGACTTTATGTCTCATAAAAATCTCTTAAATGCCTTTGCCGAGTAAAACTTAATCGCCAGTTCATTGTTGGGACGGTTCATGTCATCCAAAAGTCACGCACGGCGCAGTATGAGTTCGGGAGCGAAAACATAATTATTATTTTCGTAGTCTTGGCTCTTTATGCTTGCAGTTCTTAAAAAAAAACTTTTTTCTCTCTGATGCCGAATTTTGACGTCTTTATTGAAACAGAGCGAAATATTTTCCAGTATTTCAACCTTTTGCCAAACATTCCCATTTTAACGTTGGAAAAAGCAGCCAACGCGTCAAGAAACATCTTTTATTCGTTACTAAACGTTTTCGAACATTTTCAACGTTTTCACAACGGACTGAATAACATTGTGAATGCGTTGAGAATCATTTCCAATGCGTTGTAAATGCATTATCAACGCGTTGTAAATGCATTGTCAAAGCATTGTAAATGCATTGATAATACGTTACAACGCTATTTTCGTTAAGCCCGGTTTTCCCAAATAGGGTCACAATTTCTTGTCCAACTTTAGGAGCTTTCGCATATTCGTATTCTAACAGGCGATAGTATATGTATATGTTGTGGTTTAATTTTATGTTTGGTTTAAAATTTTTTAAACCAGTTTGATTTTTATTTCCTTTTGTTTCAGATTATGATAATGAATATGAGACAACAGAAAAAAAAATCAAACTGGTTTGAAAAATTTTAAACCAGGGATAAAATTAAACCACAACATATACGAGTAGATTGTCCATTTGCAGTGTACTAGTAGAATTGTACTAATGATAATATTATTAAGTCACAGTTTTATAATAATGTGTGATTCCAGAAAATAACCAAACTCCCCCACAGAAGGGATTGGAAATTCCAGGGAGAAGGAGGGGTCACAAAGACCCAAAACTTTAAAGCAATGATGTATGAAGCTAAATTGGAATTTCCAGAGGGGTGGAGGGTCATAGGGCAAGTCCCTTCCGTGGTGGGGGTATGGATATTTTCTGGAACCACACAATATGGTAATGGCAATTATATCAGTTATTTGGAAACATATCTAATATTGAAGGACCATTTTCCTTGTGGTTATGTGTTACAATCCAGTTCCAAAGGTCTGGATGTGACTGCTGACTGGTATAAGCAAGGTAATCAGAGTCTGTTGCTAACTTTTTTCCCATTCCAAGTGCCTTGTTGAGTGCTTATTCTGTAATTTTATCATTAGCTAGAGAAGGTTGAAGCCAAAGAGGAAGCTACAACTAAAGAAGTTGACAGATTACATCAAGTCCTTTATGATAATACAGGTACGAGTTCAAGTTTGATGGAATGTTCGCAAGTTGTGCTGATGGTACAAGGACATGTTTTATTATTAATATTTTTTGGCAGAATTTTCCCATGTCTTATTCTGGTCAAGAGCCACATACATTGAGAGTTTAAACCATGAAAATAATAATAAAAAAATGGCATAACCTTTAATACTATGTAAGGCAATTTTAAGGTAGACATTATGACATCATTGCAATCATCTACCGGTATGAGTATGTAGACACTAGAAATAACTAAATATGGGCAATTTTTTTAGTTCTTTTGTGCGATTACCTCCAAAAAAAATTGACAATCAAATGAAACAACTTAGTGTTTGAAATACTAGAAAATTCAAATAACAGTTAGTAGTGGTCGAAATTGGGCAAGTTCGAATCAAATCACAAAAGCCAGCATGATTTCTGCAAGCAATTAAAAGGGATTAAAATAAATTGTTTATTTCTTAAGATACAACAACAGCCTGTGTACTCAGCTCTTGCAGGTATTCTGTCATGAATCGCCAGCTAATATCCCATTCTTGTCGTCCTTCTGACAGAGCCAGCTGTGCCTTTGCACAAGAACCAGGTGGCCCCGGGGACACGTGATTTGATTGGCTAGATTTTATCAGAGGGAGTTTGAAATCTAGCCAAACAAATCAAGCATTTAAAACTCCCTTTGTTATATGATCGTTAAAATGGTTGATTTGATTGGCTAGATTTTAATTTCCTTTGTTTAGCTCAAGCCAATCAAAACATTTGTCTCTAGGGCCACTTGTTTCTCGTACAAAGGCCCTACCACCTAAGAGGGACAGGCAGGTCTTGGGATGAGAATTATGCTAAAATTTAGCCATTCCTTAAAAAGGGGAGATTATCTCAGTTTCTCATTTTGCTCTCTGATGGGTGCCATACAAGGATTTTAAATCGTATAATTTGAAACACCTGGTGTACTAAGCTCAGTTGCGTCCAATTTCAAATTTGTCTGACCTATGCTTGATAATAGCATATTGGAATAGATATGGTGAACAATACTGTTTATTATAATTATCAACTTATTTGTTTTGCTTGTTTTGGTTTTAGTCTCAGAGGAATCAGGTGAAGTAACTCCAGTGTGTCTGTTCAAGTTTATTATCAACCCTCGTTCATTTGGCCAGACTATTGAGAATCTTTTCCATTTATCATTCTTAGTTAGGGTAAGCTACATCTGTTACTCGTGAGTGTGTGTGACTGCACCTTTTGATAATACACAAACTCGGCTCAAACTTTTGATTGCACTTTTCATCACCCACACAAGGATGAAGCTATTTAAAAAAAACTAAGCACGCTCAATAACATTCCCAGCTGAATCTTCGGGCCTGTGCACCTTCAAAATTACTCCAAGTTTTCATTTCCTAGTAAAATGCCAGCCAGTGATAAGCTGTCTTTCAGCTGATGAAGCAAGCCAATGGATAGCGTTTAAACATAATATGTCCATCCTTGCCCTAAATCATCTTCGCAGACATCTCAGGGAACAGAAGTTCTCTAAAAGGCTCATGTCATCTGGGTTTGTTTTTTCTTTGATGGCAGTGAAAAATGCAATCATAAGTTATTTTTTGAACTTTAGAGTTCATATTTTATTGATCGGGAAGAAGGACTAAATCTCAATTTGACAAGGAAGCTATTTGTTTTATGCTAGAAACATTAATAATCATTGGAATTTAGAGTATTAACATGAAAAATAATACATAAAAGAAAAGAGCTTTTTATTAATACTGGTGGGTGGCTAAATCCCTTGGGGGAGCGGGTGGAGGTAACCAACGTGTCCTGATGAGTTGGAATCTTGATAATCACTCTAAATTGCACTTCTTCTGTAGGATGGTCGTGCTGAAATAAGTCTTGAAGATGGTCTACCAGTTGTATGTAAGTACTAATAATTTTAAATAACTAGTCATGTGTAATGGCATAACTTCCATGAGTTGCTTGTTAAACTGACAAAGTTTGGTACAAACTGTAGCGTAGTTAAGTATATTTAACTAGAAAATTAGTGTAAAACCCATTGCATTGAGGTTCATGCTATAAACACTTTTCATGTGAATTTCTCATCAAGCAGTAATGAACAAAATATAAATAATTTTTAATATATTATCTCTGTTATTGTAGCATATGAAGAAATGACTGGTGAAAATGAGCAGACAGGAAAGCAACAAGTGGTTGTTCATCTTACTCTTAGAGAATATAAGGTGTGTCAAATAATAAAACAGAGTAACTTGAAAGGAAAAGGGAACATCAAATTATTGTAGTCTTTGAATAAGCTCAGACTGGAAGGGTTGAGAAGAAACTGGCTATGGTCCAGGAAGGGGGTTGGAGGCCAAGGGGCCCCCATCATTGACTAGAAAGCCTAATTTCTGATTTCCAGCGACCTGCAACTTAGTAATGAAAGTGAAATTTGACAAGTCATTTAAATGTTTATGAGCTCAATATTGATATTTTTGTGTCATTTTTTTTGTTTTTGTTTCCCAGGAGATTATAAAAACGTTTAACATCACAAAGCCAATGATTCCACCACGCCCCAACATGAATCATGACGTCAATGGAAACCAGAATGATGATGGTGACGAGGAGGAGGAAGAAGAGGATGGCAATTAGCCTAGCTTGATAAAACTGAGAGAATTGAAGATCTTGTGATCCCCAACAATGAGAGGAAAAATCTCAACTTAAATTTCCAAGAGAGGAAAAAAAACTAAGCCAGCAGAGAATGTGATAGAGGTTGTTTAGGAAGTGTGGATGACTCGAGTCAAGAATCAGAGACCTCTGCATTATGATTCTTAACACTGCAAAACCTTGAAATTATTACTTGTTGCATAATTTTCCATAGGATGACAGCAGTTCTAACGCAAATTCTACCCTTGGTTTGGTTTGTCATGCAATCTCCTCTTCATTGGGGATGAATGATGTGACAAGTCAGAGAATGTCCCAAGTTGAAGGCCAAGATCTTGTAAAGTTAAATTTTTTTTTAATAAGAACAGCCTTGGTGTGAGAATGCAGCCAGCCTTTTTTAGGAGCAAGGACTACTGTGATTAAAACGGAAAGATTATTAATTTGTGATAAATTTCCCTTGCTTCTATGACACAAGATGTATAACTTGCTTTTTGTTGGCAATGCCTCATTTCCACCGTTGGCACATGTAGGGGATCCTTCACAAAGGAAGTGAAAGTAAAAATTATTGAAACTGCTTTTAGG
Organism: Oculina patagonica; assembly: GCF_052425735.1. Lineage (NCBI taxonomy): Eukaryota > Metazoa > Cnidaria > Anthozoa > Scleractinia > Oculinidae > Oculina > Oculina patagonica. The sequence goes on from NC_135759.1 coordinate 21,751,706, forward strand.
CATACATGTTTTGTAAAGACCACAAAGCAGCAAGTAATACCAAGGCAAGTTAGAGTTTTGTTGGCTTGTAGAATAGTTTTGGCTGGACTGGCTGCCTGTAATATAAGACGACTGACTGACTGGTCAAGAAGAAAAAAAATGGTTTATTTACAATGTTTCTTTTGCTGGAGAATGGCTAGTTCCAGTAAGTTTGTTTGTTTCATTTTGAGGTGTATCATACTAGGTTTGGATTATTGTTATCCCAGTTTCTAGTTATAATAATGATCTATGATCGGAACAAATTAAGGCCTAGGGTAAAATAATGGTAAATAAGAGTTTAAAGACAGAAGTACCATAGTTGGTTACCTCTTTAATTAGAAATGTGAAAGGATGCCTTTTTGCTAATAAGAACAAGTAAATAACTCTGTTATAGTTTAAAATTCCAAGGCATAGTGTTCTTATAAACAGCTATGCATATAATTATGTCAAATAATGAATCGTTTGGTGAATGAGAAAAGAAAGTGCTGATGTCACTGTATTGTATCTACAATAATAATAAATTGTAGTTATATTATTATGGTCTTGAATGTTTCATGATCAAAAAATTCCTGATTGCTTCAGTAAAATTCTGAAAATAAGCTCCCCCCTTTCAAACGACTGTATCACTTGTTTTGAGCTTCATGTTGTTTTAAGTTTTGACACAGTATCTTGTTCATCTAGAAACCAGATTAAGTTAAAATGCGAATGTTCATCCGAAGGGGGCTTGTTTTTGTAATTTTACAGTAACTTCACCCACCTTCCGCGAAATTCAGAATATTCAATAAAGATTTAAATATAGTTTTAAGAATATGCTAGACATTTTAGTGCATTAACGTTACAGTTCAAGTTTGTTCAGAAATAAAATAATTATTGAGAAATGCCTCAAATTGTCAATTTCTAGGGGTATGTGGTTATTTTTATTTATTTGTCAGGAATGTCCTGTCAAGTTTGTCCGCATTTCAAAATTTCTACCATGCAGAAATAATCTGGATTACAGGATGGGTTTCTTAGCATCGAATCTGACTGAATTGACATGTTCAATTAATTCTTTAGATGGGATCGTGACCAAAAAGGTCTACAAACAAGACATTAAAGAAAATTGAAATTCTTTATTTCACCATTTAAAAAATTATTCATGTTTTCGTAAAACTATAATTAGCCATGTTCAAAACAAGCAAGGGACTGGGTACGAATATTCAATATCGATTGCACTGAAAAACTGGGCCCGTCATCTGAAAGAGCATCCAAAAATTAGTAACTCAACCAAATTTGAGAGTTATTGGTTTAAACGCATAGGTATGGTTCACTTTTAGAAATTGCTAAAATAAGAGAGCTTAGTATGGATTGGAGGGACAGCTGTCCATCCAATCCATACTAAGCTCTCTTATTTTAACGATTTTTAAAAGAGTTCCATGCCTTTGCGTTTAAACCAATAACTCTCAAATTTGGTTGAGTTACTTATTTTTGGATGTTCTTTCAGATGACAGGCCCAGTTTTTCAGTGCAATCGATATTGAATATTCGTACCCAGTCCCCTGCTCGTTTTGAACATGGCTAATTGAAACTACACATACATCTACAAAATTGAACTTGTGCTACTGTCACAAAATAGGGTGAAGGGTGTTAGGATACAAACAACAATAAGACAATATAATAAATATAAACATTTTAAATCCTATTCTCATCCTCTTGCCATATGACCACCATTAACAACTCTAGCCATGTGCTACAGTAACTGCAATCTGGCAAACAATGACAAGAATGTTTCTTTTCTTATTTGATAAGTTTTACTCTGTCTTTGTGGACTTTAAATTTGGGATTTTTTGTAACTTTCTTCTCAAACAAAGCACTTAGTTCATTTTCAGTCAGATTTTTATTGTTGGCTTCTCTTGCCTGGAATTCTGCCAGAACCTGCAAGAAATTTAACAAACTTTAAGAATAATTATCTGCAATATGGCCTATTGCTCCATTAACACAATTCCCCCAAAAAATTAATAGAAAATTGTATTTGACATTTTTCTATAATCTATGTTTGTTGGTTATGTCACTCTTTGAAACATTATACAAAGAAAATTCTTTGAAGAAGAGGTGATTTCTTAAGTCCATTTTAACATAACACTTGTAAAAATAATTACGATATTTGGGAGCACTAACAGGGAGAAACACTTTTTAACGGTATCAGTACATTTTGAAGTACTAGTGACAATAATCACATTTACCTTTTTCCTTAATCTTTTGATTGGTAACTCTTGATCAGGAGCTTGCCTCAGCACTGCCTTTATTGTGGACTTCCAGTTAAAGTCATCTGCATAATACATGGAATTCTATTAATAAATAAAATGAACTACATTTTGTTTTGTACGTCTGCCTGTCGAAATAAATTTGTTGTTATAGCCAACACAGTGATCTAGCCTGAGATTACAGTATCTCATTGCATCTTATTTTCATCCCTGTGAGCAAATCGATTTGATCCCTGAGAGTAAGTGCTCTGAGAGAGGCAAACAAAACAGACAATACCTTACTCTCCTGATCTAAATGGCGTAAGTCTTATGATTTGTAATAGAGTAACATGATTCCTTGATGCACTTTATGTAATCAATCATGAAATAATTATATGCATTTCATATAGTGTGTAGAGCTGTCTTAACTGGCACCTAAATGCAATAAATTTTGAAGAACAGTAACTCTCCCTCAGCCTGCTCAGAGAAATAACTTTGTTTGAAATCATCCTCTGTGAGGTGATCATAGGTGTCCTAAGTTAAGTCATCATTGCAGTCCGAGTGAGAGTTGGCTTAAACACTGATACAAACAGCTACAATGGCTACTCACTGTTAACTTGGTCTGTTTCTTCAATTTCTACTTTAGATACTTTAGGCTGTTGAGGTTCATCTGAATAATCAATATAAAACAAGCAGCTTTAACAAAATTTGAGTTTATTGAATGAGTGTGAGGGCCCAATGGGAAAATATTTGGCTTGGGGTCACTGAGGTGTACTGACTAAGCCTAGCAAGACCTTCATTTGTTGGATAGTTGTAATGATGTACTAGTAAAATATTGTTTTAAATTGCATGTTTACGTGTGTTTGATTTGTGCAGGGTCAGATGGCTTTTTCTGGACCCACCCATGTCAACTCCTCTGGCCCATTACATGCCAGCTTGTGGTATTGTTTTATGATTGCATCAATGGGACCATACAGTGGTAGAAAAATGGGTTTCATTTTAACTGGAATGCATTTCACTGACCAATAATTTTGCTAGACATAACATTACTACACTCTTTGGAGTTATTGAACCCAACTGTGCATGTGGCAATGTGTTGTTCCAGAAAATATCCATACCCCTCCCACAGAAGGAAATTTTCCCCTCTGGAAATTTCAGTTAAGCCCCATACTTTTCTTTTACAAGTTTGGCTCTTGAGACCCACCATCCCCTAAGAATTTTCAGTGACCTTCCATGGGGTGGGTATGGATATTTTCTCGAACTGCACAATCTGCAAGTGAACAGCAAGATATTCAAGTGTTTTATCTAGTACTCACATACAAATGTAATAAATTTAGAAGACAAGTAACTCTTCTCAGCCTGCTCAGAAAAATAACTTTGCTTGAAATCATCCTCTGTGAGTGATTAGGTGTCCTAAGTTAAGTCATCATTGCAGGAGAAAGAGTTTTAAAATTGTATAGCAATCAAACCCTTTAGCAACTGTTCAACTCTCCAAGTTAAGACCATTTTAGTCACCATGGGGACTAATAAATTGGAGCTGGCGACCAAATTGGGCCAAAGTCACCAGACTGGCGACCAAAATTGAGAAGAAGGATTGAAAGCGCAAGCTCAATTTAGCGACTAAAATTTTTCACTGGCGACCAAACTTGAGCAGTCAGTGGCAAAATGGCCACTAATGGAAATAACTAAAAGTGGCTATAAGCCACTAAACTCGGAAAAGTTATTATGAAACAAGAATCGAAAACAACAAACTGACAAATAAAGGTTTGCTAATACAGATGATGTTATACTTTCCAAACTTCTGTTTACTTCACTTTGATTGTCATCAAATACTGATCGAGAGCCGACCGAAAGGCCAAGAGATAGAGTTCCCATCTGTTGCAAATTGATTTCTTTCTTTTTATTTTTCCTTTTTGTTATTTGAAGGTAACGAAAAATAATAATAATAATAATAATAATAATAATAATATCATTGGCTGTAAGTCGAGCGATTTTTTTTCACCAAATCGTACTGAAATAAATTCATCTTTAGCTGAGCGTTTTGGGTTAGTTTTTTTCTAACTGGTTCTAAAAAACCAAAGGTTTACGGTCTCGGCTTATAGCTGAATAAATATCATATTATTTCAAGAAAACTGACATTAATACAATATTTCGGTTGGTGACTAAGCATGTTAATTTTATGTAATTTAACAAGAAATGTAGGTATCAGAGAAAAGGTCTAATTCTCCGGAGGCCTTAAAACACTTGCACGCATTGCGTGCATATGTCTAACAGGAAACGAGTGAAGGAGTGATGGAGTGAAGGAGTGAATTCACTTCGCCCACTACAACTCTTTTCCGAGTTAAAAATAAACTTGGAGGGTTGCTGTAGGCTTTGCCATTCTTCCTGAAAAACTGCTTTTAATTAATAAAAAAAAAATACTTTTATAATGTCTAAAGAACTATTATTTCAGTGGCATACCTTCCTCCTCCTCCTCATCATTTCTTCTTCTTTTCCGTTTTTTTCTTCTGTCATGACCATCCATATTATCTGTATTACCATTCATGTCCTTTTCAATTTTCTTTCCTTTTGATTTCTGTTTACTCTCATGTACAGTGTCTTTTAATTTCTCTTGTTTCTTTTGTTTTTTAGAGTCTTTGCTCTTTTTACTTTTCTTTCCTTTTGACTCCTGTTTATCATCACTGATATCAAGTTCATCATCTTTTTCTCCATTCTTGTGTTTCTTGGAACCTCTATCACCTTCGTCTACTTGACTATTATTACTTGTCCCTTGTTCATCTACACCATTACTGTTGGTTTCACCCTCTTGTGCACTTTGCTATAAACAGTAGTAAATAAATTACTTAACAATTAAACAGCCCTGTACATGTACAACTGTGTACTTAGTCATTTCAAATAGGAGAAACTAAACAGTGTTTCATTTCAAGGAGAATTATCAACGGCTGTGGAAAAGTTCTGCTCGCATGATGAACACAACTTAACTCAACCCCCGTCAAATTGCTAATGAGATGATCAAACTATAACTACATGAATTACATATAAGCACATGTACATACACTTGGTGACACAACATACACTGTAACTACAAGTGATGGGAATATAATTAAGGTGTAGACAACAATAAAAAAGTTAAAGTTAAGACCATAATCATATTTTGCTAAAATTAATCTACATCTGTTGTGGTTTAAATTTATCTTTGGTTTAAAGTTCTACAGACTAGTTTGATTTTTATTTTCATTGTATTGTACTCATTACCGTAATTTGAAACAAAGGAAAACAAAAATCAAACTGGTTAAAAAAATTTACACCAAAGATACATTTAAACCAAAACACACATGAATCAACAATATGAGCAAATTCTTACCTTTGTACTTTCTGAAAATATTTCCCACAGTTTGTCCAGAGTTGAACTGTCTCGCACATTGATACTGTTTCTGCAGAAATTCTGGAAGGGGAGACATTTTATACAGTTAGCTGTACATATCAGAAACACAATAAACTATTGCATCATTCAAAGAAAACAGCCTTGCCTTTCACATATTACAGTCAACTCTCGTTAAAGAGGACACGCTCGGGGCGTCGTTTAGTGTCGGTAATAGCGAGAGTCCGTAATAGCGGGAGTCATTTCCAGTCAAACTTTATTCGCCGGGGATCTGGATTTTGTCCGTAATAGCGAGTGTCCGCAATAGCGGGGTGTCCGCAAGGCGAGAGTTGACTGTATACGTTAGCATTCAGGCGAATGGGCACATCACATCATTATTAATTTATAAATTCTTAAATGACCTTATTTTGTAGCTCGGTGTTAGTATGTACTAAAAACATTTTCCTGTTCAGACATATTAACTTTGTTTGAAATCATCCTCTGTGAGGTGATCATAGGTGTCCTAAGTTAAGTCATCACTACAGGAAATGCCCTGGGAAAGTTTCTAGTATCAAAATTTGTATTGTCAAATTTAACTACAGGCTCTCCTCCGGGATAAGCTGTACATTGTATCTACAGCTGTATGATGCTGTTGTAAAAAGGAATTAAAATACAATTATCAGAAGCCTTTGGGAAAGCTGAAGTTTTGAACTGAACCATCTTCAAAAGCAATCTTAAATGACCATCGCAAATCAGGATTACCAATGGAGGAACTAACAACCCACTGCACACATCTCTGGGATATTGGACTAATGCTAAGGTTGAGCACTGATTATCAGTCACATCATTTTTCCTGACACAAATACAGAATTCATTAACACAACATTTAGGGAACAAGGATGGTGCAGTGGTGAGCGAACTCGCCTAACATCAATGTGGCCTGGGTTTCATTCTGGTCAAGTGCCATATGTGGGTTGTGTTTGTTGTTGGTTCTAGCTTTGCTTCCAGGGTTTTTCTCTGGTTTTCCTCACTCTTGGAAAATCAACATTTCCAAATTCCAATTTCAACTGAATAATGGACCCACATAAAAACTAGTTAACATGTACAGTTGATGTGGATCTAAATAAAGAAAATTATTTATTTTATTTATAACACAATGATCTTACTTGGAATTTAGCTTTCTTTCGAGGAATATTGGAATATTCACTGATTCTCTCCAGGAGAACAGTTAGCCTTGGATCTGCTTTGCCTGATCTTGTAGCTTCTCTAACTTGCTGACAATAAAAGGGAGGAGTGTGATAAAGTTAAAATTTACACCTTTTTAATGCTTTTGAGCCTTGGGTAGTTCGCTTAACCAAGACAGTCTGTCAAGCTCTCAGCAAATTCAAGAAAGCCCATAAAACATATACTAACCATTATCCAGTTGTTAAATCACTGTATAATTACAGTATAGCGTATGGAAGAAAGCAGTGTATTTAAATTTCCCTTGCTAGTCCCTTTTTTATCAAAATTTTTTTTTAATTTTTTTTTTAATTTTTCACAATCCAAGAGCTGCTGTACATGGTGTGCAGAATATCAAAAACAATGCAAGGCAATAAATGATACAGGTTTGGCTTCTGTTTTTGATTACACCATACTCTGGTTTTCTCTCTTACATGTAGCTAAAAAAAGATTGTCAAAGCCCTCTCACATGTAGTAACATTTATATGCTTAAAACCCAGCAACTTTTACTTCTTATCACAATAATAATCCTACTGTTTTAAACAGCATACCATATTAACTTAACTAAAGACATTTTCCTGTTCAGACATAGTAACTTTGTTTGAAATCATCCTCTGTGAGGTGATCATAGGTGTCCTAAGTTAAGTCATCACTACAGGAAATGCCCTGGGAAAGATTCTAGTATCAAAATTTGTATTGTCAAATTTAACTACAGGCTCTCCTCCGGGATAAGCTGAAGAAAAGGACCTGGCAACTAAGTAAAGAACTTTCTAAGGACCATATTATCACATGTTTTCTGATTTTCCTTTCAAGGTAAGCCACTACGTACACATGAGCCATTGTAGCCTGTAGACAGGCTCCCTTGTAAGGTACAGGGTTAAAATAAGATAAGAGTGGAGTTGAGTGTACATGTAGTATCAAAAGGAAGATTCCCAGGCAATGCTTTCCTTTCTAAGCTCACAGATATTTTTTCCCTATATGTACCTTGCCAGAGACTGTCACATCACATACTTGGGTGTTCAGACTGCATTTTATGCAGTTGTGCTGAAGATCATCAGCGGGGATTTCAAAAGTATGCGGTGTACTGACACACCACGGTTAGTACACCGCGGTCACCTCTGTACAATTCATCAATTCTTGTTGGAAATTTTTTCTCATCTTCTCCCGGTTCCAGCCACCTTGGGAATTCAACTTCTCGCCTTCTCTTCTCCTGCATTTGGTACCCCTCCCCCCCTTCCTCCCCCCCCCCCCCCCACCTTATTCTCCCAGGTTCCTGCCCCCACGTCATCCTCCACTGATTCTGTATAGCTACCAAAAAATAGACCGGTGAATCACATGTTTTATATATAAAAACTGGAGCAAATTTCAATCAACAGATTACTGTTTATCACCTTCAGCCATTCTTGCTGTTTGTGCTCGCCTTTGTTCTGTTTATCTTTCGGTTTATACAGTTTTCCTTGATACTTTTCAGCCTCCGTGATGCACGAGGTATGTGCAACATACTCGTCGCCGTGAAAGTCTTTTCCGCAATCGATGCATGACAAAACATCGCAATTACGGCACTCATTCTGATAGTGCTTTTCAACTTGAACCTTCCTGACGGTTTGACCGCATGCATTACAAATAAACGACACCATTTTACGAGAAATTCGGTTCTGCAAATCTACTGTTCATTTCACGAGACCACGTGGAGTTCTACTGCTCATGCGTATTCTGCTCTTACTAAGTTGTGTTACACAACGTTATTCTTGTGATACTGTAAAACCCGCTGATAAACTGCGGGCTAAATGATAGAACAAATCTCAAATGAGAAATCGTAGTTTGTCGAGTTTTGAGTTCTGAAGTTGATTTGCTATATAACATTTGCTATCATTCGAGCTACATTACTATGGGGAGAGAAAGGAATTATCCAAAACGTGCATTTTTAGTTGGTATTGCTTCCCAACTCAAGGGGTAAGTTATGAAAGACATGCAGTGTTCGAGGGATTCTCATTGGAGGCTTCACAAACCGTGAAGGAACATTGTGGTCTGCCGGTACTTTTTACAGAAACTTCGAAGCCGAATTTAAGGCTTTTAAATACATTCCTATGGCTGTTGTACCTCGTGGAGTAATCCTTGGAATGCTTTTCTATTTAACATTTGCGGTTGCTGGGACGATATGGATATCTATGAAATATCTGAACGAAAATGAATGCGACTGTAGCCAATATATTTTTGGGAAGGCTAAGCTGTCTTCTAATCTACGTGCTACACACGAACATGATTTTCCACACACGGGAGACAACGACAGAATAGTCACAGAGAAACGGAAAAGAGCAGAGGAAAATTCTATCCAGGCGACTGCAAATGGTAAGCTTATTATTGATTATTAAGTAGACTTTTCTGTTCATTGTTATTGTATTAGCATACACATGGTGACGTGTCGTTCCAGTTGTGATTTATTTGTTTAGCGCTGGACTGGCCGTGTATTTCTTTTTATAATGCTGTAGGCTATAGATTGTAGATACAATTTTAGTTTAATTAAGGTTAATTAGATTATATAAGCGCCGGGAATGTGTATTTCCTTGCTGGGATTGATGTAAAATTTAACATAAATTTAAACATTCAATTATATTGAACTTCTGTCCTCAAAACAATCAAAATGCTGTAGTACAAGTATAACGAAGAACAAAAAAGATTTGAAAGTTAAAAGTTGTTTCTCTATTAGAGCATTTTTTTTAATTTGGAAGGCTAGAATCATTTTATACTGCTATAATTGTGACAGGAGATCAATATTTCTTCCTGAGAACAGATTTTGTTTACAAACTGCACATGGGCGGTTTCAGTGAAAACAGTTTCATTCTCGAACAAATGATACTTGAATGTACTTTAAAATTCAAAGTTTAATTTGGGTTAAATCAGTCAGCAACGACCTCATTTTAATTCAGGATCATGTAGCTAGTTGAAGATTACAGGATATGAAACAGAGACCTCCATATAAATGTCTTCTCAAATCCATCACCTAAAAGATTCATCCAACATTTGCTGCATTTGATTGTGAAATTGCATTCTTGAATCTACCTGGTGGGCAAAATTGCTATTGGGGCAAGAGGTGGAGAGGTGTAGTTTTGTCCTCTCTCCAAATTTTGCTCACCAATAAATCATTCAAGATGGCAACTGCACATCAAATTAGATGGCAGATTGCTTTTTATGTGAAAAACTGTTCACAGTCTACTTTGACAGCAAAACAAATCACTGCAGCTTTCAATACGTGTTTCAAGATTGTAACTGATTTAATTAAGTAATTTTCATGAATGAAACAGTTCCAAGTCCAGATAGTCAAGGTGAGGAGCAAATAAAAGAAATGTTCACCTACTTGTAATAAAAGCATTGTCCACAGAGAATTTGTAAATAATATTAGAGACTAAGAGACTGAAAGAATCAAGATCTTTGTGGCTTATTTCATTTCAGAAAAAACTAATCAGGAAAAAGTTCATTCTGAGGATGGCTGGGGGCCACATGTACTTGGAGTGGTTGTTCCTTACAGAGACAGATTTGAGGAGCTTCTTGACTTTGTTCCTCACATGCACAATTATTTAAATGCAAAGAAAGTGCGTCATAAAATATTTATTGTCAATCAAGTCGATAAGCATAGGTAAGTACTGTATTTAAAACAGTAGGCTCTAATTTGCTCTAAAGCTGCCGGTATTACCCTTTTGGTGTTCTTACAAAACATATTTCTGCCAACAACGAGAAGGTGTTATGGCCACATGGTTAAAGACTGACCAGTGTTGCAGATGACATGTAACTGTTTTTTTTAGCAGGAGACTTAGCTTTAATCAGGGTTTTCAAAACAAGTCAGCTACCACCTGAGTTGGCTTTGTCCCTCACCAACTATCAATCGGGAGAAATTTTAAGTTTGCCATGTAATTGTTAAATAGTATCCAGTTGTGCAGCATCTTTAATTACATCCAGCTTGTTAAATTAATGAACAAAACAATTACAGAATTTTGGCAGAAATTTTTGTACTGATTTGTTTCTTTGTGGTGAGGGCAAGAAATAAACAGACTAAAGGTTACCAATAACATTATCCCTCAGAATGATTTTCTGGTCATGAGCTTGATGTTTGTTTTTATCTGTTGCAGATTTAACAGAGCATCTCTTTTAAATGTTGGATTCCTGGAGGCCAGGAGGAATAATTGTGACTATATAGCAATGCACGATGTGGATCTTCTTCCACTTAACAAAGACTTGTATTACGGGTTCCCTGAGAAGGGACCCTTCCATGTGTCTGCACCTTTTCTACATCCAAAATATCACTACTCTACATTTGTAGGTGGAATTCTAATAATGTCTCTGGCCCAGTTTGAAAAGGTAAGTCAAAGTGAAATGCAATTGTAGAGTGGGATTGGAGTGGCTTGCAAATGAATCTATGTTACATAGCCTCAGGCAGGGTTATTCTGCCTCATTAACTCAACTGGGTTACCCCCTTTAAATATCGTTCCTTCAGGAACGATGACGAAAAAAATCACTGAAAATTTATTCTTCGTCCAATCGCTACAAAATTTTGTAGAATCCGTGACAAGAGAATTACCCAATCCCCCGCAAATTTGAGCTAATATACTTGAATGTGGCCTACACGACGTATTTCACGATTCGGACAAAAATCAATTCAAAATGGCGTCAAACGCGAAGCTTTCGTCAATTGCGGTTGTCAGGGCATAGAGAGCTTTTGAGTTTGTTTTTAGAGAAAGAAGGCAGTAATAATGGGATGCCTATTGATCTTGATCATTAACTGCGAAATACAAGCGATGAATCGATCGAAATCAAGGTGAGAGTTGTGTACTTGGTACGAACCGTACGAGGGCACATGGTCTGAAATGCAATGAAATGTTATTTATATTTGCTTTCTGCGTACAAAACCTTGCTTGTTGCTTAGAATGGATGTCTGAATTTATCTCTGAGTATAAGGAGATCATAATATTTTGAGGAAAAGGCGTTTTAGGACAACAGAAGTAACAAAATATTCGAAATTCTGTGATGCTACTTGACCTAAATATTTATGCAAATTAGGTTAAAAATTTGCTTAGATAAATTGTAATAAATTCTATATTTCATTCTTTTTCAGCCAGAATTGCTGGATATGTTGCCAAAATAACAAGGAACATTTTTGCTTTAAAACTTTTTCTTATAACCTTAAACATTTGTGAAACTTGTTGCTTTTTGTCCAAAATTTTTGGCCAATTTATGGTAATTTAAGGTAATTAAATGAATATATTCAAAAATATTATGGTTTGTTTTGGACAAAAACATTTTTTCCTGAAAGCCTGTTCCATAACCTTTCAAAAGAGGTATGTCTTTCTTCTCAGTTGTAAATATCTCCTGAGAAAATAAATAAAAACCAAATGTGGTCAATTTTGACTGTTTTTGGCCCTTCCCTGCAAGAGTTAAGCCCCCAAATAGCCTTACTGATGAACCAATCCGAATTTGCTTTACAAATTATGTAGCGTTGCCAGATGTAGCACAGGCTACATGGGCAAGATCATGATTGGTTTTGGTTTGGCAAGTTTACCCCAAGCAATAGTATAAATAAGTATCAGTTCTGTAATCAATATTTCAGATCACATTGATATCTGTGTACATCAGTTATTGTTGAGCCTGTTAGTCAGTGAGTTGGTGAGGTTGATCCAAGGGCAGCCTCCAACTATACTTGTAGACATCAGAAATGCACCTGATATTGTAAATTTTTAGCATAGCGTTCTAAGTAGGTTTTTTAGTTAATTCTCCCTTCTTTTTTTTATTTGTAGCTTCTATCAATTTTAAAGTTAGTTTTTAATAATAGTTGTTAATTTCTAGGTACATAAGTTATTTTATTTTATATACTGTTAGTCTGATTTAATCTTAGTTAGGACCTTTCTGAAAACCACTGTATATACATTATATAGTAAATGAAAGCTTCCTATTATTTTATTTTATCAGGTAACAAGTGTATGACATGTATTTTACAAGAATTTATTTTAAAAGTGCCATTTTCAAGAGCTCAGTGGTGCTAAGAGACTTACTGAAATTAATAAAAATATCTATCATTAATGTTTCCTCTCAAATGTTCGCAACACTTGATCTGGTGAACTTGAGATGTGCTCACATATTACCATGTTGCTTATTTTTAGGTAAATGGGCTCTCAAACAAGTTTTGGGGCTGGGGGCGTGAAGATGATGAGCTTTTTCAGAGAATGAAAGAAGCTGGAATGTCAGTGAGTAACCAGCAATGGTTTTAATATTTAAAGAACTATTTATATTAATGGTACTCATCATGTTTCCTAACTAGCCTGATTAATTGGAAGAGTTCTGAGTTCATCCTTTTTAGAGACAAGTGAGGAGACGAATTTTGAACCAAATGATAAATTAGGCCACTTACTTACAAGTAGCTTGCCATTAACCCATAACTACCCTTGTTCCAGAGGTTTTCTCTTTTCTGATTTTCAATCAAATTTGAGCCATGAAGCGGTGAAAATGAGTCACGAGGCAAGAAAACCTTGTCTCTCACTTGCTTCGATCTCCAGCCTGTGACAGCTTTTTTTTGCATCAGTAGAAGAAAGAAAAAGAAAACCTCTGGGTCCAGGGTTGCCGTTTTGCATTATTGCTTAAGAAGGCTATAGTATTTGAGCTGAAAAGTCCCATTTTATAGTTTGTTAGTCAGGTACAACAATTTTTAAGTTTTAACAGCACTTTCAGGTCTCTGTAGAGTTTGCCATCAGAAACAGTTTCACGCCCACTCCCCACACTTACAATTTTCTCATAAGAGACGATTTAGGATGATTAAGTAACAGAATGGAGGGCAAAATCTTGATGTGTATCGATTGGGGAAACAATAAAGCACAAAAAGAGCGTCATCAGTCTATTCAGGCTCTGCTGCCTACAATAGCTACTTACCTCTGTAGAGTTTCAACTGTTTTGACAACAGACATGTTTTCTCAAGCCAGTAACCCCTCCTCTTTCTTGTGACACACTAGGCAATTTTATACATTAATCATGATAAATTTGATCACTAGTGAAAACATCTGTAAGCAAATTATTTTGCTGCCTGCTGTGGCACTGATATCCGACATGCCCAATATCCTCACTGTAATCTCTCTTTACGCTCTGACACGGGTCACCCCCAGCCTTGCTGTCATGTCTGTGCGGTTACTATTCCAATATGGCATCGGAAAATGCGAAAAGGGTTATTGCTTATCAGTGTAATCAAATCATTGACTCAAAGAGAAATGGGCTCATCTGAAGATTTTTGCCAGCTGCCATGATGAGTGTATAAAAAAACTCATAGGTTAATTTTTACTTTCATTAATAAAATCCTGTCTTTTTTCTAGATTTATCGACACAGCAGAAAGCACATAACAACTGGATATGAAACTTTCAAACATGAACATGATCCTAAGAAAAGAAAAAGAGATTATGCAAGACTTTATGACCAGAAAAAGGTGAATATTCAAAAATTTTGTTTTGTGGCATGGCTCGAATTGATTTTACCTCTTTCTGTAAGAAGCACCAGACATAGGTGCTTCTTCCAGTAGGGGAACACTCTTGTACCGAAACATTTATTTTGTTCCCTGAAAGGTATGGGTCATTGCCATTAAAAAAAGAATAACGTCGTGATGTACGATAATTTTCAGTCAAGTTGTTGTCAGCTTTATACACGTTTCCAATTCTGATTGAACCTATTTCTTCTTCCATCAGGTTTCTTTTCAAAGAGACAGAGACACTGGATTAACAACAGTAAAGTACAGCATAGAAAAACGGACCAATCTTGTGGTCAATGGAGCGCCTTGCACAATCGTGAACGTTAATTTGGAGTGTGATGTGAATTTGACACCTTGGTGCGACAATCCTAATTCGTGACACCAATGTGTTTCAGCACAGCAAGTCTTTCCTTGTAACATGACCCGTTGTGGTGTCTTAATACAATAGGAAACCCCCTTTTCCTACAACGATGAAGCCCCCGAGACACCTCTCTGTTTCTCTGGCTTAGTGCATAGCGAAATATTTTTGGGTTTATCAGGTTCTGTGACTCTGAGGAGCAGGTGTCTTTTTTAACAAATCCTTGAAGGAGGCATTTGAAGATTTTATCAGAAAATAAATACACGTACAACCGAGGGCACTTCAACAGTAAACCGAAATGTTGTCATGTCAACATAATAGTTTTTCGCTATGATATGTTGTTATTTTTTTTTCGATATGTAAAATTACCTACATATCGAACGAAACCTAAAAGTAACAGTTTACTAAGGTAGAGAAACGCCAAAAGGGAAATAATATGACGGATTACAAACGGAATTTTTTTAAAGTTAAGGCTAAAGCGTCATCCGTGAGGTAGCTCCGGCCTTTACTATGTGTGGATTTTCTGTTCAAACAAAAAAAAACAACTGAAAAAACAAAGAGTTTGTTAAGAATCATTTCAATCTGGTACATTTTTTTATCGTCCATTTCAACCATACTGGTTTTCTTTCAAATCAAAATATCCACAGCTATTGTAATCATTAGATCTGTTCGATAAAGCAGTCCGAGAACTTAATAGGCGTTGAACGTCAAGCCCCATAAAGTGGTGCCTTTAAGCGATTCTTTTTTTAAAATTCTCGATAGGTGCCCCCGTCGGAAAATCAAGCAAGCAAAAGGTTGCGTGACCTAGCCGTTTATGGAAAACATATGTCGGTTAATTTTGGGGGGATGGGCACTATTTTCACCGTGACAAGCTTTAGGGTGGTATCCTGTGTCAGTTCTGTTTGCGAGTGAAATGCACTTTGTTATAAACCAATCTTCTTGGCCTGTTCTCTCCAAACTAGCCATACTGTTGTTTTATTTTTTTAAGCTAAACACACTTTATTTAAAATAGTTAATTTCAATCCAAACTGAGCGTGATGTATTTAAAGAATAAAGTCTTTAGTTATTTATGTTTACAAAACTAAGACAATTCTATTAATAGTAATCTCCATTCAAGTGGCGGATGTACGAGAGAGGCCCAGGAGCTGACTCGTCCCCAGTCGTCTTCATACAGCGCAGGGAGAGATGGGTACCGAGAAAGGGAGCGCAAGGTGAGATGGCCCTGCTGCCCCACCTTGCGTGCTTCTCTCCCTTTGCCGCGTGCTGTATGAAGACGTCTAGGGACGAGACAGGTCGAGGCCAAGAAGTCCCT